>NC_140362.1:2025000-2330000 GCF_054491055.1 Hypomesus nipponensis | reverse complement strand
CTCTCTCTCTCTCTCCCTCTCTCTCTCTATCTATCCCTCTCTTCTCTCCCCCTCCCTCTCTCTCTCTCCCTCTCTCTCTCTCCCTCTCTCTCCCTCTTTCTCTCTCTCTCTCCCTCTCCCTCTCCCCCTCCCTCTCTCTCTCTCTCTCTCTCTCCCTCTCTCTCTCTTCTGTAGGTGTATTGATGAGTGGTTTGAGGTGAACAGGTCGTGTCCAGAACACCCATCAGATTAAAGGAAGGCTCAGTTTGCACAGGTGAGTCTCCTTCCACTCGACTAACAGACGAGTCACTCCTTACACCTGTCCACAGTGTTGCGTGTGCTCCACATGCACGTGCTGCACACGGATAGGCTGGTGTGTGAAACATCTGAGCTCTGATAGGTTGGATCTCCACTCAATCAAAAGTCTCACTTCTGCGACCGTATTATGGAAGGGAAAATGGGTTAGGGTTAGCACCTAAGCAAATGGGTTAGGGTTAACACCTACTCACAGTAGTAGAAACACCTAAGTATCACAGGACAGTGTCTGTGAATTATAATAACACAACAAATTATTACACACGAGATAATAATAATGAAAAAAAAACTATTTAAAGATCCCTTTGAAGGAACTACATTTAGGTTTGACCCTAATCACTGCCTCTGTGTGGATATTATCCCTCTCTTCATCCTGGGATGTTGGTTCTTTTAGCTGTGTCATGACTCCATCCTCTTCATCATCGTCCTCATCCTCCCAGCTGATGTCTGACGTACTGATTGGTGTTTCTCCCTGCAGGTCCCTCCCCCCTCGAGACTGCTCCAATGACAACACACCGCAATGTGAATCCCCACCTCCTCCCTGTTGCCAAGGAGACTGCTGGACACTGTGACTTTGTGGCCAGAGCAAGACTGACACACCCACTTTATAGACTCCGCCTCCTCCTACCGACCCCCCTCCCCTTCTCTGGTACCTCAGCCCCCCCCATCTCTACTACCACGCCCCCTGACCACTGGCCTCCTATTGATGAGTACAACAAGGTGCCAAAACTCATTAAAGCAAACTTCAGGGATACACCTTTCTATGCTGACCTGTTTCCTAGTATACACACACACACACACACACACACTCCTGTACACACACAAGCACTTCCCACTTGTACATCATAGATGTGGGGAGAGGGATCTTCTGTTGCACAAAAATCCAATCAGGAAAATGCTGTTGGTCTAATCTCTCTCTCACTCGCACAGACACACACACACACACACACATAGACTGAGCCTGGCACCGTTGACCGTCACTTCCTGGAAAACCCACCCTCAGTGATCTCTCCTGTAATTGGCTGAGCCTCTATGATGCACATGTACATTCCCCCCCCTCCTGCATTGTTATTGGACGGCAGACCCCTGGCTCCTTCCACCCCATCGGAGCCGATTGTACACCAGGGGGCAGAGGGGAGGAGCCAGGAGAGTGTTTCCTCCCCCTCCTCCTCACGACTGTGTCTACCAGTGCCTTCATTTCCTCATCACACCGGACTAGCAGGGCGGGACTATGGAACTGAGCCGTGTGATTGGTTCAGCCTTTCTGTCTCACTGAGCATCTCTCAGGCGACGGATAGACCCAGCTGAATGTGAACCACACACTCTCACACACTCACACGCACCGAGAACTACACACACACACACACTCTCTCAAACACACACCCATACACTCACACACACACACATACTCACACCCTCTCACACACACTCGTACACACACACAAACCTCAAACTCCCCCTTGTTTTCAGCCTCACTGAGATTAGAAGTGCTCTGCTGTGTGCGAACCCACCCCCAGGTGGCGCCACCCCCCCCAGGTGCCGGCCGTGGAGCGCGGTCCGAGAGCAGAGAGACCCCGACCCCAGGCAGGGTCTCTACCTGGCTCCTCCTCACTGCAGAGAGAAGGATCCTCTTGGACTGTAGCAAAGAGAAGGATCCTCTTAAACTGGAGCAAAGAGAAGGATCCTCTTAGACTGTAGCAATACCCATCTGGGGCATGAGGCCCTGCGCTGAGCCCAGATGCCCACCCCGAGGAGCCTATCCTGGGCTAGCGGTTCCCCCCCGACCCCCCTGACGACCTCCAGCTCCGCGGTTCCTGACGGGTCGAGATGAGTTCTAGCTTTTCACAGGGTTCTCCCCTTCTTCCACCCTCCATGTCAATCAATATTTATCATGATGCGTGTCAGTTATGCAAAATGTTTGACTGTGCGAAATTCGACATACTGTAATAATGTTGTGGTGTGTTATTTTTCTTTTTTTTGTTCTTTGTTCTGTGAGTGGGGCGCAAGAATAGAGAGAGACGAGAAGTCAGGCCTTAATGCTCAGTGAGAGATGAGAGGGATTGTCTCTATTTGCTCATCATGTTTGTCCAAGTTTGTTCATCTTTCTTTTCTAATACAGTAGTTGCCTGCCTGATATAGCACACTGGCTTCCACCAATCAGAAGATTTAGCCCGTAACTCTTCAGCCTATCACAGTGGAGGCGCCAGGAGACCCTTCCTCCTAATTGGTGGGGAGCCAGCAGTAGAACAAGATGCTAATGAGGCAATTGAATGTCGAGCCCCTCTATGACCACTTAAAGGGATAGTCCACTGTCAAATTCAAAAGAAAAGTTACTGAGGCTGTTGTTTATGATGGTTTAAATAAGGATGTAATAAGTTTATGGGATGTTCTTACAGTTTGAGTTAGCATGTCCTGATTTCAGCTTCACGGAGAGATACGATCTTTATGACTTCATGAGTACGTTTGAAAAAACTGGTTGGTGTATGCGCAGACTCTCCCTTTAATCCTCTTTTTTTTTTTTTGCACATCTAAAAAGAAACAACCCATTTCAGCGTCTCTCATTAAAAATGCCTTGAAACATTTGTTCTTTTAAAGGTTTTAAAGCTTTCTACGAATACGCTGCTAAGTGGTTTTGACCGAGATTTATCCAGATTAGTCATGGGAGTAAAAGAACATATATACCCCTAGGTGACATTTTAAAGTCAAAGCTTTTTACAATCAGTGCGTCATCTTCGATTTCAGCCCCGGGCGATTCTACAGCCCCGGGCGATTCTACAGCCCCGGGCGATTCTACAGCCCCGGGCGAATCTACAGCCCCGGGCGATTCTACAGCCCAGGGCGATTCTACAGCCCCGGGCGATTCTACAGCCCAGGGCGATTCTACAGCCCCGGGTGATTTTCCGACTGTGTTTAGTGATATGTCCTCTAGCTCAGTCTGAGATGATGTTGGATTCCTGCAAATAACCTGTCCCCGTAAGCTGAACCTTAATGGTACGTCCAAAGGTGTTTCGGTAGTTAAAGAATAATTAAACAGCCCAGTTTAGAAGAGCTGTATTGTTTGGGTGTATTGTAGCAGGTTTCCAAAGTGTATTTTCATGTTTCATCAATGCTAACTGTTGGGTTATCTCCTCTTACACCTGATTCAGCTAGCTTATATAGTGTTCCTGTTGTAAAAAAAAACTAATGCTGCTTCTCCTTTTCATGGGGTCGATGTTGTGGAGAACTTTGTTCTCGTGTGAAAGTTGTTAGTGGGGGTTCCTGTTTGGTGTACAGCGTATATAAAACAACAGCCTCCCAAAGTCCCCAGTAACCCGAGGCTTGAACCTGACCTTTAAAGAAATCTGTTTCTCTTCAAAAAAAATGTTGCGCAACAGCTCATGATTGTGAAGCATCGTTTGTGTCCTGTGCTGATCTCGGGTCGGGGAGGGTAGGGGAGGGACACTGGACTCTGCCAGGACAGCCTTATATGAGTTATAAGACGTCATGCACCTTTTATTATCCCATGTGTGTGTGTGTGTGTGTATGTGTGTGTGTTGTAAGCCGAGGGGGTCAATGTATGTTCAACCAGTTGTTTGTTACTCTGCTTTCTCTAAGCTCATATCAATCCTAGAGGGTCGACACCTATCCACAACCACCTTGGCAACAAGGTGTTTTACCTGATGATTGTTGCCCGTAGTAACAGAACAATGGGCTTTGATTGACATGGAGAGGGTGATCAAGGTTAAAAGATTATCAATAATATCCTGTATTGATCCTAGCGTGTGATTGGGTAGAGCTTGACTGGATGGTATATTTATAATATACATGTGTAGCTGCATGTGTAGCTGCATGTGTAGCTGGTGTGATTTTATGTCATTGTTTTGCCTTCTCCTTGTTTGCATTAACACAACATTTGAACATTACTGCAAACATGGATAAGACAAAACAATGACATGAAATCACACCAGCTACACGTGTACACAATGACAGGAAGATGAATGCTTCGAAAACAGATTAACTTGAATGAAAGATGTCATCATGAGATTGAAAATAAAAACCCTTTTATTTTGGCTCATCATCTTAAGGTACTTCTGTAACCCACTCAACAGTACATGCCTAGAAAACATTCATCTTTTTATTTCAAGAGATTTTTTTTAGACACACAGTATACTGTATATGTTATAACATTCCATTTATGTCAAACAAAAACGACAACAAAAAAATATGTACAGAAAATGAAATTAAAAGAGCAGATCTTTTAAAAGCTTGGTGTGGTTGAGTGTTAGTTAGTTTCAGTGGTGTCTGCCAGTCTGTGGAAACACATTCAACTTCCTCTCGCTTGCACAACCCTACTGGACCTGCCACACAGACACTCCCTGTAGAGCAGAGGTCTTCAACCCTGGTCCTCAAGGTTGCTCTAGATGTTTCCCTGCTCCAACACACCTGATTCAGACAAACGGTTGTGGTCAGGCTTCTGCAGAGCTGTCTGTGTGGAGACCTCTACAGGGTGGAATTACAACACAACCCTCATGTCTCAGCTGGGGCAGAGTCAGGGCTTTTACACAGCTGCTGCTCAACACAACAGCATCCTGCTTACAGGGGCTTCTGCTTTCATCTCAGCCCCCAACCCCTTCGCCCTGCCCCCTCCTTTTCACCCCAGACTGCACAGCAGGCACACCTACTTTAATGATAAATATAATCGTAACAATCATCATTTAAAAAGCAGAACTGCATCCAGTCCCCTGGCTCTTCTCCGAGCATGCTCAGTCCACGCTCTGAGCATGCTCAGTCCACGCTCTGAGCATGCTCAGTCCACGCTCGCCACCTCCCCTCAGTGGAAGCGAAGCCGTGGCTGTTCCTTGAACAACGCCTCTTCCTCTTGGCTCACTCTGTTCCCCTTTACACTGCGGGGTGACATGACACGCACCACACGACAAATCAGGAACAAGCCCAAAACTCCAACAGAAAACAGAAATAGCTATCGTCGTAAAGACAAGGGCATTGTGTCACCGGGTAGCATAGTAAAGACAAGGGCATTGTGTCATGGGGTAAGTGCGGGGGACGGACCTAAGAGCAGAGGTGACAACAGGAACTTAACTGATACACAACAAGACCATGGCGGGGTTACTCACATGGACACATCTAGACATATTCAACAACCGACAAAGACTGGACGCAAGACAGAGACCAAACAATACACAGCTGACAACACAAATCAGTAAACTGAGACAGACTCAATAAGGTGGGAAAACCTAGAGCAGCACGTCTAACTGGGGCTCAGTGGTGGCAGTGAGGCCTGGGGCCTGCTGGAATGCTTCCTGAGTGAGCCTCCAGCCGCGTTCAGATACGGTGTTAGACAGCGGGGAAAGATATCATTGAACAAGTAATGGGACGGGTACAGCTTAGCGGTTAGAGCATTTGAAAGCAGATCAAACTGTTTGGAGGTTTGAATCCAACCCCTGTACGTCGGTTTGGATAAAAGCATCTAAATTAACACATTAAATGAACATTTGATGAGAATAATATGATGATATAATAATTGTCAACCCTCACCAGATCTCTTTGAGGGCTGTGTTGTGGGACAGGGCGTCAGACAGGATGTGCATTCCTGCCACAGTCAGCTGGTTGTTGATCAGCCTGAAGGAAACCAGACATCAGGAACACAGACCAACCAGGAGCACGCACTGCTTAAAGGCCATTTGTTGGGACAGATCAGTAAAGAAAGACAGGACAGTGTGTGTGCGTGCACTGTGTGTGTGTGTGTGCGTGCACTGTGTGTGTGTGTGTGCACTGTGTGTGTGTGTGTGTGTGTGTGTGTGTGCACTGTGTGTGTGGGTGTGTGTGTGTGTGTGAGCGTGCACTGTGTGTGTGTGTGTGCGTGCACTGTGTGTGTGAGCGTGCACTGTGTGTGTGTGTGCGTGCACTGTGTGTGTGTGTGCGTGCACTGTGTGTGTGTGTGTGTGTGTGGGGGGGGGGGAGGACCTACCATAAGTGTGAGAGTCCTGTATTTGCTTTGATTAGTTCTGCCATGTCTGGTGCGACATCATCAGTCAGCTGATTCTGCACAAGCCTACAATAACATCAAGACACACCTGTAGTTAGACTGTTAGAACACAACAGAGTTAGACTACAACACAACAGAGTTAGACTACAACACAACAGAGTTAGTTTGACTGTTACAAGACAAGAGTTAGACTGTTGTAACACAGCATAGTGAGTCTGGCTGTTAAAAGACAAAGTAGCTAGTGTACAGACACCCGTACAGTAAGAAAGACTAGTAAGGATGAGGATGAAGGCTGGAGAGGAGGACAACGTCTCACCAGAAGATCCTGAGAACCGTGTTTTTCTTCAACGCTTGGGCCAGGCTCCTCCCCCCCCTTGAGGTAATGCCATTGGCTGAGAGGCTGAAGAGAGGTGGGTACAATGGCGGTATAACCAATCAGATTCCATTGAGTTTCAGAGGAAATAGAAATAGGTGAAAGTAGAGTAGTCACCTCAGGTTGGTCAGGCTGGGGTGATTCCTCAAGGCCTCTGCAAACGCCACTGCCCCCTCATCTCCTATAGTGTTCCCCCACATCCTAGAAATATACATTACAGACAGGACATATTACCAACAAGGCATTGGAAACCAACACTTTGGCACATCAACAGAGTTCCCCCACATCCTAGAAATCGACATTACTGACAGTATTCAGAGCACAGGATGGAGAGAACCTCTCCTAGTCAGTTGAGTTGATTCTACCACCGTCTCTAACCCGACCAGACCATGTTCTCATACCCAACATCAGCAGACCAGTCTCATGTTCTCATACCCAACATCACCAGACCAGTCTCATGTTCTCATACCCAACATCACCAGACCAGTCTCATGTTCTCATACCCAACATCACCAGACCAGTCTCATGTTCTCATACCCAACATCACCAGACCAGACCATGTTCTCATACCCAACATCACCAGACCAGTCTCATGTTCTCATACCCAACACCACCAGACCAGACCATGTTCTCATACCCAACATCAAAAATGCTGGAGCTCTTCTGGATGGCCTGGGCCAGGTAGATCCCTCCCACACTGGTGATCTTGTTGCTGCCAATCCTGAGCAGGAACAAAAAGCACCTCCATGAAAGGTAATCACACTATACAGCTGGTTACCCATTACAGTCACAGTTACGAGGTTTAATACTAAACCCGCAAACTATGAGGATATCAAATCATGCTTACTTGACTGTTCGTAGTTTCGGACATTCCTCGATCATCTGAGCGACAAGCTTGGCTCCCAAGTCTGTGATGAGGTTCTTGTAGAGTCTGTGGTGAAAACAATAAAGACACTCATCTCCATACAGGAAGTCATCATCACGCAGGAAGTCATCACCACAGTCATCACCAAGTCATGGACAATTGCAAACAGAGCTTGGGAGATTACTTTTCTCAAGTAAGATTTAACATTACCATACTATTGGTTTCATTTTGTGAAAAGAATAACCATGTCCTGTATCATAGCTACATGTATGACCTTTGCAGCAATGCAAACCGCCTGAAAATAAGTTTGGTATTCAGTTTGATATGATTAATTAAATGCGCTGACAGCTCATTGCCCCTGCCAAACAGATTACACTGAGTGGAGCGGTGGACCTTTCCAAGATGGCGGCCCCACGGCTCGTCAGCGCCAGTAGGCAGTAGGGGTCGCTGCGGTGTTTACTCTTTATTATGTCTATAGTCATCACCACACAGGAAGTCATATTCACACAGGAAGTACTATTTACACTGATAGTCATCTCAACACGGGGGATTTGAACCTGCGACCTCTTGATCTGCAGGCCAATGTTTCCCATAAGTCCCACAAGTCCCTTACCCTAAAACTTCCACCACTTTGTGCTTGGTCAGCTCCTCAGCCAGGATCTCAATGCTGCTGTCGGAGATCTGATTGACAGATAACCTGCAGGAGACACGTGGAGCTGGATTGGCTGAACTCAACAGATGTGTCCCGTATGGACCAGCTGTTACCATTTGAGCATAGTTTTGGTTTGACTATGTGTCATATAATCCCATATGGGATATTTATTCATTCATTCATATATTTTCTGTGGTATATAGGGAAAAACTGTATAATTGTGGTAGTTAATAGAAAATATTTTCTGTGGGGTGACCAACTGTACAATTGTAGTATTCATGTATATTTTCTGTGGAGGGATGTTACTAACCTCACCACAGTCATGGTACTGAGCGAGGGCTGCAGCTGCTTGACTCCATAATCGCTGATGTTGTTGTTGTCCATGTCCAGGCCGAGCCTCTTCTTCCTGTGCTGCAGCACGTAGTTCAGGGCGCTGCAGTCCCCAGAGTAGACGTTGCAGTACCCCAGCTTGATGTAGGTCGCCGTGATGCCCTTGGCTGTCAGCTGAGCCACCTCTCTACTTCCTGTCTCAAAAATACACCTGATCATCCACAGGAAGGTGGGCAGAACGTGCACCTTGCTTCCCTCATTGTCCGTGGGGTGGACCGGGAGGCCTCGCAGTAGGCACCTGACGCTGGTGGAAAGGTAGGACTTGAGGACCGAGCGTTTCCTGTCCAACAACGCCGGAGACACCAAGTGCTCTAACAGGCCTGCGTTGGCCTTGGCCAGCAGCCCGCAGAGGAAGAGGTTGGCGAACTGCAAGTGGTCTTTGGTTTTGAATGGGTCTGTTCCTCTGGGCTTGGAGCATCTCCGGACACAGGAGGCCCACGGTAAACAGGAAGCGTCCTTCTTCCGGCTGCACTCTGTAAAGAACCTCAGCGTGGAGCTCACCCCAGCCTGCTCCTCCAGCACCAGGGCAAAGGCTGCCAGGAAGGACTGCAAAGTGAGGTGGAGGAACTCAAACGCGTCCGAGGAACCGGTCCCGTCGTAGCAGCCGACTGGCCGTAGGAAGCCCACGTGCAAGTCTGCTTCTGCCAGCCCACAGGACACCGCTTCCTCCAGGCTGAACACGAAGCCTCCCCTCTCCAAGCCCAGTAAAGCCAGCTTGGCGAACGCCGCCAGCCGCCGCGATCCGGCTTGGAAGGTCTCGGCGGCGCACCTGGTGCTCCTCTTCAGCATCCCCGTCGGCGGCAGCGCCGAGCGGCTGAGGAAGACCTCGGACAGCAGGAGGAAGATGTTTGTGAGGGTGACACAGGTCTCGGGCAGCTCAAAGTCGTCGTACACGGTGTGCAGGTGCTTGTAGCTCTTGAAGACGATCCAGCAGAAGAGGGGGGTGGAGCACAGGCCGCACAGGTGGGGGCTGGCGTCCAGCTGGACCCACACCAGGTCTCTGTGCTCCTGTTCCTTGAAGTGCAGGGACGTGTAGGTCTTCAGGTGGGCCAGGGAAAAGCCCCGGAGAGCTACCCGCTTTCGGATCACTTTCGCCAGGACCTCCGTCCCCGTCCGAGCGGTCAGGACTTTCTGGGAGCCCTTGAGGAGCTTCCCACAGAGCAGGTTGATGAGCAGCAGTAGAGGGTGGCTCTTCTCCTCTGGCGAGACCACCTCCGGCACATTCACCAGATCCAGATCCCCCTGGACCTCGTCGTAGCCGTCGAACGTGAAGAGAACCTTCTCCGGGAAGCGAAGGATGTACCCGAACACCTCGTTGTCCAGGTCCTGGTCTGGGTAGCAGTTGTGTTTGAAGAGCAGGTCTCTGAGGGAGATCTCTTCCGTCTTCTTAAAGGTGCTAAACATTCTGCAACGGAACTTGAAGAAAAACATGGTGTCTGTCCGTAGCTCTCTCTTCGACCACAGGTTCTGGACCTTCTGCAAGAGGAGGGACTTGCCCACGCCGGCGTCCCCGGTCACGAAGACCGTCTCGGCCTCTGGGTTTAAGACCCCCCGATCCCCCAGGAGCTGATCCAGGCTCTCCAGGTAGCCCAGGCTCTCGTTGTGTCCGTCCAGCAGCTCCATCTGGGTGTCGGTGTAGAGCTCCTCCAGCAGCGTCTCCTCCCTCTGGGAGTACGAGGCGATGAAGCGGGTGTCCCGCCGCAGCTCGTGCCTCAACTTCTCACAGTAGCGACTGACTGGAGGAGGGAGAGACACTGGAGGTTAGCAGAACAGGGTTAGCCCTAACCCTAACCACCTGTCTGGGGTGAGGGAGAGACACTGGAGGTTAGCAGAACAGGGTTAGCCCTAACCCTAACCACCTGTCTGGGGTGAGGGAGAGACACTGGAGGTTAGCAGAACAGGGTTAGCCCTAACCCTAACTACTTGTCTGGGGTGAGACACTGAGGTTAAGCACAGGTATGGGGCCAGTAAACACAGAAATAATACAGCCATGAAATCAGGGACAAACGTAAAATGACACACTGGCTGATGTACTTACTAGGGTCTGTGTTGACCACGGGTATCTCCTGTATGAAGTCAGGTGGCTGATAGTTGATCTCCTGAAGCCATGGCTGGAGGTCGATGTAGGCGTCATAAACTTTGTAGAGAATATATAAGAAATATTCGCAGGCCGGCTCTCCTTTGCTTTGGACAAGCTCCAAGATTTTACGCACCTGCAAAATATACTTTTTTTAAATAGTGTTGTCCATTTATCGTTTATAACCAGAAACGCGTTCGAACCGTGTCTATGCATCATATAACATGAGTTGGGCTATTCGCAATCGACGGCTGTCGCACGGTAACCTCACCTGGTCCGCCTTGGTGACAGCAGGCTGCACCGTCTCCACGTCCTCCTGGCAGAAGAAGCCGCTTTTCAGCAGGTTGTCCAGGATGCACTGCGTGCTCTTCACCCGTGACACTAGGAGCTCGCGGTTCCACGTGAGTAGCTGCACGGTAGACATCAGTTGAGGCACGGTGGCCTCCTCGCTCGCGTTCACGCGCATATCTCGTTTTATTTCTGTAACGTGTTCTGTAATCAATAGTAAACAGCAGTCACAACACTGTCCACAAGAGGTCACCAGACCACCTTATAATTCAGTAAGGCTACTTCATTTCAGCCCCTCAGTAAGAAGCTGGACTCTCAAGTTGTATCTCAAGTTTGGCGAGAGATGACCATAACCTGTCAACAGGGAAGGAGGGAGGGGGGGGGGGGGTGCTGGTGGTGTTTCTGATAGGTGGCATTTAACTCGACACATCTATCAACTAAGCAGAAAACTTACCTCACACCGTATGCCTGCGCCTGGTCCATTAATTGTATATAGCTGGACAAGTTATCTCTTAATTCTCAGCGTGACAAATACAAGGTGTTGCGTGAGAGCGTGAGAAATGGTTGGAATGCATGAGGCGAATGCGTGAGGCTTAAAGCCCTGGTAAAAAAGTAGGATTTTAGGTTTTAGTCAGCTTCACTATTACAGTATTTGCCTTCCCATTTATGTAATACATAATTTGTAAACGAGGATGATTTTCGATTTTAAATCATGTTTTTGAAATGAGAAAAGTAACCACAATATAATGGGGAGAAATCCTCCGCTGTTTTTGAGGAAACACACTTTCTTGTTTGAGGAGACACACGTGACAGTTATTTTGTAAAACATGTACCCATCCTGAATAGGTTACCAGTTCTTCAACAAACACGGCATATTTCAAACAAGTTCAGTCTTTGCGGTACTTGCCTTTAAGCCCTCGGTTTAAGCATTGTTGTGGTCGGCGCTGTCTCAGTGCGTATGAATCTTGCTCGCTCGCTTTGACTTCCGGATGTAGGGACTGTACCTAGACCCAGGTCTCATCTAATCTCGGCTACAGTATGGCTATAAACAAATGACATTTATAACTGTAGGATGGAATAGTCGTGACTGTTTAAGAAGTCGTTAACCTTTAGGAAAGGTTTGAGGAAGTGAAGAAAATTGACACTTATGCCTGGGCTTGCGCAACACGCGCGGTATTCCGCGCAAGCGACAGAAAGTAAAAGTATACATTACAAACATTTACAGTGACATTTTACTGGCCGATATAGGCTTACTGAATACATTTTCAGAAAGTAACAAACAATAATAATACGACACATGTAATTGTTTTGCTCTTAAGACACTCCGAGGTTTATTTTCATGAAAACGCGTCACATTATCGCCCAAAATAATGGCAGAATGTGCTTGAGTAATATTGTTGACAAACAGCTTTTAAAAAGCGAACCTTTGTATAAAAACTTCAAGATAACCAATATAACCAATTTAAAAAAGGGTTTCTTTTCTTGCTTGTTGTCTCCGGTGATTCCATCTGGGGGTTTCCTGTGGGCTTGAAGCCTATGATGTCATCCATAATGGAGGGACCGCTGTAACCATTGGTCTCCACAGCGTCCAGCTTCTTAATGTATTCCAGAGGAAGGCCATTCTGTCTGGCACCAAGGCACACGACCTGGAGGGAAAACAGTGACTACGTTTACATGCACAAAATATTCCGGTTTCTGCCATTATTCCATGTTGAAAAGAAGATCCCGGGGGACAGCGATCCGGGGAGTCAGAGGGTGATGAATATGATTAAAACATTTGATGATCATTTTGGACAGCGTGCGTGGTTGCCTGTCGTAGCGTAGCACATTTATATACATTTTATATTTTTATATCAATAAATTGGGCGGACCTTTTAACCAGATTTGAATATGCCCCCCCCCCAATATATATTATGATTACGGCCCTGCTTTGTAGGCTGCATGAAGTGTCTTGATCAAGATGTCGGCCCGTCTCCCAGCATCACAACACGTGAATCAACACGTGAGCAAGGTAACCTCAGACCCCAGGAAGTGGTAATATCACAGACAGTTGTGATTACCAATAATAAGATAGCTTATGAGAATATTAAACAGTATATAATTGGATAACCTGGGGGGTTCAAGGACCTCCTCACGTTTATTGGGATTTTAGTTTTTCTTGAAGACCAATAAACATTGTATATGTTATTTCAGTCAGTTTTCGAGATATGTTAAAGATAGCATGCCTAAGAGTGTATACACACATTCTGCCTGACCGTACTGTCAAGTTCATACTTAGAAAAGCTGTGTCATGCAGCTGGCCTTGCCAACTGTGTGTGTGTGTATGCGTGTGTGTGTGTGTGTGTGTGTATGTGTGTGTGTGAGAGAAAGTTTTTGTGTGTGAATGAGTGAGTGTGTGTGTGTCCATGTGTGGGTATCCATATGTGTGTGTGTGTGTGTGTCAAGGGGGTGTCCTTCAAGCCTGTACAGACTTTGCTGTTCCTCTCCTGTGAGGTGTGTGCCCCCTGATGGGCTCCCGGGACGCTCTTTACCTGTTTGTACGGAGGGGAAGTGAGGTAAGCTTTAAAGTTGTTCATCAGATAGGACCTGCAGACCACCAGACCGTCCTCTGTATCCACAGTAACCTCCGTGGGGCTGTAGCTGCCCGCCTTCACCCCCTCCTGTCTGGGACAAGAGCAACAAGCCACAGCCATTATGACACAGTCGACAATGACTGATCCCACCCTCTCCCGAAAAGTACCATGGAAAGATCTCCTCTATTGTGGAGTTTGTTCTGTCCATCTCCCCTACAAGTTGGGAGTCAGATGGCTGAGCGGTGAGGGAGTCAGGCTAGTAATCAGAAGCTTGCAGGTTGATCGATTCCCCGCCGTGCCAATGACGTTGTGTCTTTGGGCACTTCACCCTACTTGCCTTGGGGGGAATGTCCCTGTACTTATTGTAAGTTGCTCTGGATGAGAGCGTCTGCTAAATGTAAATGTCCAAAGGTGTGAATGGCAGTTTAGGGTCTGGGTTGATGGGTATCTGACAGTCTATTCATTTTGCCATATACAGTATGAACCTTTCTCTGTGGCCGGGGTCCCAGTAAGACTCATTGGAATCTTATGTGAACTGGAATGTAGGCCAAACGTTCACCCTATAATCTCCTTTATATAAAAATACTGGTTGAAACAGGTTAAACAGGTTTACAAGGAGAGTACTTTTTTACTTTCTACATTTACACGTAATTTAAAATTTATGTCTGCCATCACGTTTTTCTATTGATGGAAAAGTTATAGTAAGAATGTTAAATGATATAGGATTAGTATTCATGTAGGTTTGTTTTCAAATGTGGATGGGACAGCAGAACAACTAAAAGGTTATGCCCCTGTTAGTATTTATTCGTGTGGAAATTAAGATTTAGAACCATGTAGAACTTAGACTGCTTGGGAACAGAACAGAGGAGCAGAACCGAGCAGTACAATTCAGCTGTATTTGTACTTACTAATGGCAAATAAACTTGAAACGTGGTCTTAGTACCGGAGTGTTAAAAATGTAAGTACTTGTCTAAGCTGATGAGGTTGGATGTGTCCATCTTCCAGATGACTCCCCACACATCTTCTCCTTTGGCCGGCTGGATGGTCGCGACACCTCCGTGCCAAGAGTTGGAGCCATTGAAGTCTTCCCTCCAATATCCGAAGCGAAGAGAATAATCCTGAAAGAAAAATATGCCCAAAGTAGCCTGTAGGATATGCTTTGAAATGATGTTTTACGAATGTAGAACATTAGAACTTCCCTAGAATTGTAAGAAAAATATTTAATTAAGTAGTCTACTCTTACATTAATTGAGTAATTAAATTAATGAATTTAAGACCACATTTGGACCACTCGAATGTCAATATTTTAACAAGTTTGTAGCACAAAGGTGTTATCCTACCTTTAGTCTACCCGTTCTTACAAACTCGGCGGACGGATTGTTCAACTGTAGTCTCTCTTTCAAAAGATTACTTCCATAAGCGAAATACAGAAAGTTAGTCGATGTATTTGAACTTTTATAGTCTTCATCAACTTGCACGACCGTTGCCGCTAATAGCGGCTGGAACAAAGCAATCCCCACCGTGTAATAAAGTATGCAATACATGTCTCTTCTGTAAAGCGGTGTTCTATATCTGTTGGAAGTGTTGTTTTGGAAAGTGTTCAGGGATCGTGTGGACCCTCGGCGCATGTGGGTGGGTGCTCATTGGCTAAATCCGCAAAAGGGGTGACTGCCTCTGGGAACATATTGTTCTCCTTATTCCCTCGACGATCATCATTCACTTAAGGGAGACTGGGGTTGGTTGGCAACGGGGGTTGGTTGGCACACAGCTTTTTTTGTTCCTTTTGAAGATAACAGCAACAAAATTGTAACATCAAAATGTTTGCTTTCTTGACCTACATTAATTTACTACGTTAAAACCTCTGAAATTCACAAACTTTTTTGGTGAGGGTAACATTTCACTTTTATGGTATCAAAAGTAAAAAAACAAAAAAAGTGGTCTGTGGACTTATTATTATGAAACTGTGTCAGATGAAGATATTGGAAATGTGTAACGTGTAGATAAGTCTCTGATGAGTGATAGTAGCTGGCTAGCCTCATGTAATCAAAGATGTTGGGTTAAATTTGAGCAGGGTTGGTTGGTTAGACTACTGTTGTGGTTACGGTCCCTTTAAATGTTGTCTAATCAGAACATTGTTGTCAACATTCCTGTCTTCATTCTAGTTGCCTAATCTAATGAATGTCATAACACATGTTATTAAATGATAAATTGCTTAAAATATAATATTAAATGTTCAAATCGTTTCTATTGCTTGCTTCATTTTGTTAGAATATTCTTATTATTCTTAACATAAATGATGCCCTGGTCTCCCCTATACAGCGCAAACCATAGGCTATAGACTATATAGACCATAGGCTATAGACCATAGGCTATAGAGACCATAGGCTATAGACCATATAGACCATAGGCTATAGACCATATAGACCATAGGCTATAGACCATAGGCTATAGACCATATAGACCATAGGCTATAGAGACCATAGCTCATAGACCATATAGACCATAGGCTATACACCATAGGTTATAGACCATATAGACCATAGGCTATAGACCATAGGCTATAGATGCCATCACCAAAAAGTATTGGCTACACAAGCCCTCGTATTCTATTGAATTCCATACAAAATCTTCTTGCAGAACAAAATGAAGAAACACGCATTCTTGGAGTTAAACACCAATTAGTGGATTCAAATAGGATTATACAGGATTAAATGGAAAAAGTTTTTTTTTTTTTTTAAATATAAAGAGCATGAAGAATGTGTGTTCACGAGGGTTAGAAAACTTTGAAGTCGTTAACTTACGGTGACTCTAGTTTCACTAAAGTATCTCTAGATACCCAGTCATTCATGGTTCTGCTTGAAAACTATTAATACAAATTATGAATTCTGATAATGCCATCTATCCACACTATTAAGACTATTAACACAACTTTTGAAAATATATGAAAGATGAATAAAACTAGGTCTGAACAGAAGGTCCTTTGACGACTATTGGCATCACATCCCCCTATGTAGCAAGTTACACTGGAACACAGGGAACCACGGAAGAACACTGGCCAGTAATTGGTTTCAACAGCAATAAAATCTGACATTTCTGGATTTCTGAAAGAACATAGGCTACAAGCAATACAACTCTTCCACGTAGTGCAGACAAATTATCGACGGAAGTTTTATTCTTGTGCAGAATCTAAAACTTTCAGTTTCTTTTACCACCAGCAATGTACTTTTTAACAGTGTTCTCTGGTCAAAACATCCATCTTGAGAGAAGGACAGTTGTCATAACACTATAGACGTCAACAGACAACAGCGAGAGTTTATTGACAACCGACCACATAATAGAACACATTCGGTTTATTTACATTCAGCCCAACTGTGATTCTGACAGGGGGTCTTCCAGAAATACATAGAGGACATGGGATGTTGTTTTTTATCATCCATTATCCAACAAACCGGTTCTTTAAAGAGTAACTACACACCGCAATTTCAGCTTGAGCCCGCAATTTGATTTATAATATTTTTATAAAAGCTTTCTGGTAAAAAGTTGTGGATGAGGGATTTGATCAAGATGATTCATTTTGGGACATCCTCAAAGTGATTCATGAACATTGTCAGTTATCAGCTGACTACCCCTCCCTGTGATGTCATACCTCCAAATGATACTACGTATGTCACAAACATCTTCAGATGTCAAACAGCCTAGGGGTGAGCCACTTAACAATCAAAATGATCCTTTCTGCAAACATTTGTCAGTATCAGGATTGATGGGTTGAAACATGCGCAAGTATTAAATAATAAAAGGTTTAACTCCCCCAACATTTTTGGGGTGTTGAGTTACTCTTTAAACACATTTCTCTGTTGCCGTGGCGAGGTGTCTAGGCGTCTGAGCGACGGCTGCCTCTCTCGCGGGCCTTGCGCAGGGCGATCTCCAGGTCGGTCATGACGGGCAGCTGTCCTTGGTACCTGTTGGTATCGATCGACTTCAGCTTCTCCTGGTAGTCCTTCGGTAACCCATTCTGCTCCGCCCCCATCATGATAACCTGCAACGACCAAACAGAACACACCTAGCTCAGAACGTCATATAGGACCTTTGGAACTTTTAGAACCAGAACACCTGGTAGGCCCAGGAGCTTCCAGAGAACCTGTGAGTGTTCTACTCTGTCTACAAAGAACCTGAGAGGGTTACACTGTCTACAGAGAACCCGAGTTGTCCTTGGTCTACGGAGAACCTGTAAAGGTTTCACTGACTACAGAGACGCTGAGGGTTCCCCTGTCTACAGAGAACTTATCAGCGTTCTACTGTGTCTACAGAGAACCTGAGGGTTCTATGGTTCCCGAGTCGCCGTGTAAGAATGTGAGTGGTGTGTGAAACTCTGATCGGACCACACGCCACGCCACCCTCACACAACAACGACAACAACGACAACAACAACAACAACAAGAGGAAAACAAAGAACTCGTCCGGGAGCTACAATGCACAAAGCGTCAGACACAAAGGCACGCAAAGCCCATCACAGCCGCACAGTGTTTTTGACTCCCCAGGGCTAGGATTATATCAGACAGGAGCGACACAGAACGATCTGGAAGAGTATCTTGCCACCGGTCAAACAGCGGGAAGCCAACTGCCCCAGGATCTGACCACAGGCATCCTCATCCCTGACTGGGGCTGCTGCTGACCCCAGGAACACGGCTCATGAACATGTGTCCTTGCGGACGCATGGATGGTGGAGTAGGAACGCTTGTTCCGGATGCTTCACGGAGGGGGGGGTGGACCTGGCTGAATAGCCGACAAAGCCCAGGACCCCGGTGCTGCTCGCACCCTATTGTCCCTTAAAACACAACAGACAAGCACAACGTGAGCACCAGAAAGCACCACACAGCCAGAGGCTGGGGGCTACAGAGGCACAGAGCCCCAGGCTGGGGGGTAGAGAGACAGGCTGGGGGGTAGAGAGACAGGCTGGAGGTTAGAGAGACAGGCTGGGGGTTAGAGAGGCAGGCTGGAGGTTAGAGAGACAGGCTGGAGGTTAGAGAGACAGGCTGGAGGTTAGAGAGACAGGCTGGGGGTTAGTGAGGCAGGCTGGAGGTTAGAGAGACAGGCTGGAGGTTAGAGAGACAGGCTGGAGGTTAGAGAGACAGGCTGGGGGTTAGAGAGACAGGCTGGAGGTTAGAGAGACAGGCTGGAGGTTAGAGAGGCAGGCTGGAGGTTAGAGAGACAGGCTGGAGGTTAGAGAGGAAGGCTGGAGGTTAGAGAGGCAGGCTGGAGGTTAGAGAGACAGGCTGGGGGTTAGAGAGGAAGGCTGGGGGGTAGAGAGACAGGCTGGAGGGTAGAGAGACAGGCTGGAGGTTAGAGAGGAAGGCTGGAGGTTAGAGAGACAGGCTGGAGGTTAGAGAGACAGGCTGGGGGGTAGAGAGGAAGGCTGGAGGTTAGAGAGACAGGCTGGAGGTTAGAGAGGCAGGCTGGAGGTTAGAGAGACAGGCTGGAGGTTAGAGAGACAGGCTGGAGGTTAGAGAGACAGGCTGGGGGGTAGAGAGACAGGCTGGAGGTTAGAGAGGAAGGCTGGGGGGTAGAGAGACAGGCTGGAGGTTAGAGAGACAGGCTGGAGGTTAGAGAGACAGGCTGGGGGGTAGAGAGACAGGCTGGGGGTTAGAGAGGAAGGCTGGAGGTTAGAGAGACAGGCTGGAGGTTAGAGAGACAGGCTGGAGGTTAGAGAGACATGCTGGGGGTTAGAGAGGCAGGCTGGAGGTTAGAGAGACAGGCTGGAGGTTAGAGAGACAGGCTGGAGGTTAGAGAGACAGGCTGGGGGTTAGAGAGACAGGCTGGAGGTTAGAGAGACAGGCTGGAGGTTAGAGAGGCAGGCTGGAGGTTAGAGAGACAGGCTGGAGGTTAGAGAGGAAGGCTGGAGGTTAGAGAGGCAGGCTGGAGGTTAGAGAGACAGGCTGGGGGTTAGAGAGGAAGGCTGGGGGGTAGAGAGACAGGCTGGAGGGTAGAGAGACAGGCTGGAGGTTAGAGAGGAAGGCTGGAGGTTAGAGAGACAGGCTGGAGGTTAGAGAGACAGGCTGGGGGGTAGAGAGGAAGGCTGGAGGTTAGAGAGACAGGCTGGAGGTTAGAGAGGCAGGCTGGAGGTTAGAGAGACAGGCTGGAGGTTAGAGAGACAGGCTGGAGGTTAGAGAGACAGGCTGGGGGGTAGAGAGACAGGCTGGAGGTTAGAGAGGAAGGCTGGGGGGTAGAGAGACAGGCTGGAGGTTAGAGAGACAGGCTGGAGGTTAGAGAGACAGGCTGGGGGGTAGAGAGACAGGCTGGGGGTTAGAGAGGAAGGCTGGAGGTTAGAGAGACAGGCTGGAGGTTAGAGAGACAGGCTGGAGGTTAGAGAGGAAGGCTGGAGGTTAGAGAGACAGGCTGGAGGTTAGAGAGGAAGGCTGGAGGTTAGAGAGGCAGGCTGGAGGTTAGAGAGACAGGCTGGAGGTTAGAGAGGAAGGCTGGAGGTTAGAGAGACAGGCTGGGGGGTAGAGAGGCAGGCTGGAGGTTAGAGAGGAAGGCTGGAGGTTAGAGAGGAAGGCTGGAGGTTAGAGAGGCAGGCTGGAGGTTAGAGATACAGGCTGGGGGTTAGAGAGACAGGCTGGGGGTTAGAGAGGCAGGCTGGAGGTTAGAGAGGCAGGCTGGAGGTTAGAGAGGCAGGCTGGAGGTTAGAGATACAGGCTGGGGGGTAGAGAGACAGGCTGGGGGTTAGAGAGACAGGCTGGGGGTTAGAGAGGCAGGCTGGAGGTTAGAGAGACAGGCTGGAGGTTAGAGAGACAGGCTGGGGGTTAGAAAGGCAGGCTGGAGGTTAGAGAGGCAGGCTGGAGGTTAGAGAGGCAGGCTGGGGGTTAGAGAGGCAGGCTGGAGGTTAGAGAGGCAGGCTGGGGGTTAGAGAGGCAGGCTGGAGGTTAGAGAGGCAGGCTGGAGGTTAGAGAGGCAGGCTGGAGGTAAGAGAGACAGGCTGGAGGTTAGAGAGACAGGCTGGGGTTTAGAGAGACAGGCTGGAGGTTAGAGAGGCAGGCTGGGGGCTAGACAGACAACTGGAGGTAGGTATAGCTAAGTGGTCTTAAAGTATCTTACAGAAACAAGATGAGCAGAAGAGAGTGAAGGAGAGAAGGAAGGTGGAAGACAACAGAGTGAAGGAGAGTGATTGAGTAGAGTGAAGAAGAAGAGGAGAGTAAAGGAGAGGAGAGAGGAGGAGAGAAAGAGAAGAGAGGCAGGGGATGGAGAGTGAGGAAGGAGAGGGAAGAAGAAAAGAGGAGAGAGAGGAGCGTAAATGAGAAGAGAGGAGAGAAGGAGAGGTGAGAGAGGAGTTCAGTAGAAGAGAATGAAGGAGAGGAGAGAGGAGTTAAGTAGAGGAGAATGAAGGAGAGGAGAGAGGAGTTAAGTAGAGGAGAATGAAGGAGAGGAGAGAGGAGTTAAGTAGAGGAGAATGAAGGAGAGGAGAGAGAAGAGGACGGTGAAGGAGAGGGGAGTCACCTTGAGGTATTGTGGAGAAGGGGGTGCGTATATGCAGCTGTTCATGATGTAGGTTCGACTGTGAAGATCCTGGCCTTGTGTCTTCACCAACACTTCTATAGGGCTGTAGGCCCCTAACTTCACACTCTCCTGACTACACACACACACACACAGCACACACACACACACACAAACACACAGCACAGACCACACACACATCCACGCAAAGCACACATCCAAAACAGATTCAAAGTGTTCAGATATAGTTGAGATACAATTCAGCCCTCCGCCCAGAATGACCAGTTGCCCCTATTGAACACACACTCGAATAATAACTAACTAAATTCACACAGCCTGGGATCAGAAACACACCCTACGGTTCAGAAGGGGTTTGTGGAGGGTACTGTACCTGTCCAGAGACTCCAGGTCTGACATGTTCATCCTCCACACGACCCCCCACACCTCATCCCCCGGGCTGAACTCGATGGTGGCCACACCCCCATGCCAGCGGTCACTGGCCAGCCCCTTCCAGTTCCCAAACACCAGCTTGTAGTCCTGCACAGGAAGCAGGAAGAGATGAGAGAGACACTGAGATATGAGAGATGTGAGAGATATATGAGAGATATGAGGGAGAGAGAGACAGAGACAGACAGAGAGAGAGAGAGAAGAAAGAGGGATAGACAAGGAAGATAGAAAATATACCAAAAGAGCAACAATCGTTCAGTGAGAGAGAAAGGAAGAAACCGAAGAAAAGAGAAAGAAAGACAAGGAGAGCAAAGAGCGAGAACAGTTCAGTCTGAACAGTCCACAGTTCAGAACAGTCCACCCCTGACCCCTGACCCCTGACCCTTGCCCCCAGCCGTTACCTTCAGTTTGGCCACACAGTGGACCACAGCGGAGGGGTTCTTCAGCTGCAGTCTTTCCTTCAGCAGGTTGCTGCCATAGGCAAAGTACAGGAAAGTGTGGCTACTGTCCATAGTGGCAGACTCTCCTTCGGAAAGCAGGAGGAGGAGAGGGGAGGGCAGGAAGAGGAGAGGGAGGAGGAGAGGAGGGAGAAAGTAGCGAGGAAACAGCCAGCAGGGTCGGATGTGGAGCGGAGACGCAAGGTGAGGTCATGAGCGCCGGTTGTGACAAAGAGCTGAAAACACAGACGCGCTCTCTTTTTATACTCGCTCACGCGCTATTCTCATGCTAATCCACGGGGAGTCAACGGCTTACTTTTACACATTTACACAGAGCCCTCTAGTGCCCGCAAAGACGTGTTGCACCTCTCACATTATAGCGCAGTACACGTAATGTTTTTCACACATCGTTAATTATACGTGTCCGAGCATTATAGCAAACAAATTGACAGAGTACTGTTTCACGCTTTGCTGACGCTCACCCGCCGCTGTTCATTTTGAGGGGAAATCTGCCATGAACATAGCCTACAGAACTTGGCAGTACTGTTGCTGAAAGCGAGATGTAAACACCGCCGTTACTGAAGGATTTCTCTCCTAATACTTTTCCTGAAATCCTGACGTAAATAGTATTTTTACTGAGCCAGTATTGCATTGCAGTCTGCTGAACCGCTTGGAAGGTAACTTTCGATCCAGTTGTTTTTTGAAGCAGAGATGTTGAGAAAGAGAGTCAGATACTGAATCGGTTGAGTCAAACCGCGCCCACTCGAATCGTTAATCGACGTTGCGCTAAGAATCAAGTGACCAATAGCAGACGGAGCCGCCACCCCCTCTGCATGTGCTCGCACCTTCATCCCGGGTGAAAAACAACGATAAGGACTGTCACTCACTCAACCCCACCTCCCCGATTGAACCCCGGAAGTTACAGGGTCCTTTCTGTTCATGCGCATAGTTACAGCGAAATACTTTATATGGGCTATCTATTTGTATTCACGTAATTTGAAACGTTATGATTTATTATCCATGTGCTTCTCCTGTGACGATAATTCCACTCTCCCTGGCTCTCCACTTCTCCCTTTTATAGTACATTCCCTCTCCCAGCGTCTTTATAACTTTTATAGGCCTAACTGTCGTTCATTAGAATTTTTCTGAAAACCTTTCTACATCTGTTCTATCCTTTATAAGGTCAGTATTACAGTATTAGTATCACTATTTGGACTTCCCTGTTTGCCTATGGGGGATGCCATTCAAATGCCGTGTTATTACTAGGACTGTTGGATGTAACCATGGACATAATGCCGTGTTATTACTAGGACTGTTGGATGTAATCGGGATATAATTGATCAGGGCTCTGAAGTTTTATGAAGTTTGGCGTGAGATTACCTAGGCTGTCAACGTTGGATCCAAGGGAGAGAGGGTGAGAGAAGGGTTGAGAGAAGAGGAGAGAGACGGGGAGAGAGATCCACCTGCAAGTGCTAGTCTAGGCTTGAGTTTCTTCACCCAAAACAAAGTATTTCGGATCTGAAGGGGATGGCGCTTCAACAGTGGGAACGCAACCACCTCCCCAATCGCAACTCGCTCATAGTCGTTTTATTCGGCTGGCTTTCCGCCCCGTGATTTCCACCAAACACCGGCTCCTAGTCCAACCTCGAGCCCCTGCTCACCATATTTTATACTCCTCCCAACACTCCCCTACACAAGTGCAGTCACTTTATTCATTGTCAGCGCAGCCACTGGCTCTGCATGCTCTCCCCAACATTCACCACATTATGTTCATAGCACGACAAACGTAATTATAGCCTAATCTAATTAGTGATATCATGGCATGTTAAAGCGTCATTATAGATTGTTGACTTGTTCTTCTGGAGCAAAGACGAAGATGAATACATCATGTCTGATAACCACAATATTGTTTTGGTTATGTCAGTTAACACTACAATGATGGCATTAACCATAACAGTAAGCTGTCACAGGGGGTGAGCAGTTAGGGAATTGGGCTATTAATCAGAAGGTTGCCGGTTCGATTCCGGCCATTCCTGAACTGTATATAACAGTAATAGTGGGTTAAGCAAGGGGAGTTTCTGTAGCCTAGTGGTGCAGTGTGTTCAGCAAGCTTGGAAGAAAAAAAGGGATATAAATAAATAGGGGCCTGTGCCCCAGTAGAGCTTGATGTCTAACTACACCCCTGGTAGTATTCATCATCATCATAATAGTAACATATAGGCCTATTATCTTATCTTGCTTTGCCGAGCTAGAATAACGACAGAGATAGATATTCAAGTTTACCGTTTCTTTAATCCGACACAATACTAAAAACCAGAATGTGTGTTCATTTGGGGGGTTGTAACCCTATTGGAGGGTGTTTGACACTTCAGGGCCATACTCTGTATAACTTGAGACAGCTACCATCTCAGAAGAAAACCTACCTCCAAATCCCTGTGTCTCATTCATTAATTGTATATAGACAAGTTATCTCTTAGTTCTCAGCGTGAGAAATGGTTGAAATGTGTGAGTCTCATGGGAAAAAAGCGTGAGACTTGAGAGCCCTGCATTTGATCAAGTTTAAACAAATAAAATGTAATTCAAGTAAATGTTTTAATTGCTGCCCATCTAGAAGTTGACAAAAACTACATGCTGATTTTTAAATACTTGCTGGCGTGATTGTCAACCAGACTGTTCAGTACATCCAACTGGTGAAAGTCCAGCGCTGATACGAATGCATGTAAATGACACAGATCCACATTTGGAAACATTTATTGAGTCGAGCTAAAACACAGGTGACTAGTAAAGACAGCCGGCATTGACACAGACAAACCCCACTCTGACACAGACAAACCCCACCCTGTGACACAGACAAACCCCACCCTGTGACACAGACAAACCCCACCCTGTGACACAGACAAACCCCTCACTGTGACACAGACAAACCCCACCCTGTCACACAGACAAACCCCACCCTGTCACACAGACAAACCCCACCCTGTCACACAGACAAACCCCACCCTGTGACACAGACAAACCCCACCCTGTCACACAGACAAACCCCACCCTGTGACACAGACAAACCCCTCACTGTGACACAGACAAACCCCACCCTGTCACACAGACAAACCCCACCCTGTGACACAGACAAACCCCACCCTGTCACACAGACAAACCCCACCCTGTGACACAGACAAACCCCACCCTGTCACACAGACAAACCCCACCCTGTGACACAGACAAACACCACACTGTGACACAGACAAACACCACGATGTGACACAGACAAACCCCACCCTGTGACACAGACAAACCCCACACTGTGACACAGAACAGCCTTTGTTCTTCACAAACCACAGTCAGAAGGAGGTGCTCTGCACATTGCTGCCAACATGACGATAAAAACACAACAGTGTATACCCACACAAGTTCATCATAATGTACAAGACACAGACTTCACAAGCAACACACAGACTTCACAAGGAAAAGCACACACACATACTCCTCGCTGACAGCACTCACACAGAGAGGTGATGGAGGAGAGAGAGGGGTGATGGAGGAGAGAGAGGGGTGATGGAGGAGAGAGAGGGGTGATGGAGGAGAGAGAGGGGTGATGGAGGAGAGAGAGGGGTGATTGAGGAGAGAGAGGGGTGATGGAGGAGAGAGAGGGGTGATTGAGGAGAGAGAGGGGTGATGGAGGAGAGAGAGGGGTGATGGAGGAGAGAGAGGGGTGATGGAGGAGAGAGAGGGGTGATGGAGGAGAGAGAGGGGTGATGGAGGAGAGAGAGGGGTGACGGGGGAGAGAGAGGGGTCATGACTGAACAGGCTATAGACTTAGTCTGTTCTATTGACTCTGCCATTCTAAAAGAGTAATTAATTAAGACAACTTCAACCTCAAGTGCCCTTTAAAGTTCCTTTCTTGAGGCCAGTCTATAATACTGCCTGTCCCTGTTAATGCTACAACAGCACAGACACACAACAACGTACATTTCTTTCTTAGGTGTTATCTCCACCGATACATTTTACTTTCAAGACTGTTCAGAACAGCCTGAACAAAATAAACCTGGTTTGTCATAAACTGCATGGACAAGCAGTTATCAGGGCTTATTTTAATGTCTGTTAAAATTGTTATACTATATTTTAAACACACAATATCTGCATGCACACACACACACACAGGGGCAGAATAAGCAGTCCAGTACAGGAGGGAGACATTAACTAACCACAGGGTGAATCACAGTGAAGCGGACACCAGCAATGTGTACAGACCAACCATGAGACACATCTCATCTGCCCCTCAGGCCAGCTTGTTACCTGGGAAACACACAAGGATCTGCTATCCAGACCAATCACCTCCCACAGAGGTCACAACCTTTCGGAATCTCAGGAACACTTTGAGATCTTACTCCCAAACAGGAAGTTACCCAAACCGGAAGTTACCCAAACTTGGTGGGTGGATTCCAACACAACATTAAAGCACATGTCTGATTTTAGTTAAATGCTGCTCAGGTTAAAGAAAGAAATAAAGAACATTTTAACTACGACAACACTGTTACTACTAATCCTCCAATATCCTCCATCTACTCCAGAAAGCTGTGGTTGTGAACATTAGCCTCGGAGACCATCTCAAAGGTCAAGAGGTCTCAGGGCAGGCTAGCAGGAGTCCCATGAACATAACTGAGATCATTCCTCACAACACAAAAGTCTAATCATCTGTTTACAATTACATTTAGTCATTTGGCAGAGTGACTTACAGTAAGTACAGGGACATTCCCCCGAGGCAAGTAGGGTGAAGTGCCTTGCCCAGGGACACAACGTCATTTTGCACAAACTGGCAACCTTCAGATTGGTAGCCCGATTCCCTATCCGCTCAGCCATCTGACCTTAAACACTGTCTATTTGATCTTGACTATTTCTGTATTTATTTTGAAATGTGTTTTCTCCGCGGGTTGATTCCAGCATGAGTGTTTGTCCCAACCCACAATGCAGATCCAGAGACAGAAAAATACTTCACAGATATTTCTGAACAGACCAGACTGTGATATGATGACAACGTCAGGAATGATATCAGCTGTATTTATAGATCTGCAGAGTCCACATTCTAACATGCTGCTGAACTTAGCCAGGGTCCGGTGGACATGTCTTCCTGGTCTTTTGTCCTGGTCCTGGTCCTAACTCTACTGCTAACCCTGACTCCTTTCCTGGTCTTGACTTTGACTGCCTCCACTTTTGACCCTGCCCCCTAATCCCCCCCCCCCCCGCCCTGAACCTTCCCCCAACCCTGACCCACACCCCCCCCCCTGCCCTGGGGTCAGTCCTGGGGTCAGTGGGGCAGCTCCTGCAGCAGCTGGGAGGCCAGCTGGGTGATGTGTCTCCAGGCCTCCTGGACGTGGCACGACTCGGTGGTGCGGGCGCACACGGCGAAGCGCAGCACGAAGCGGCCAGACAGGCGACACGGCACCAGGTGGATCCTCCTGGCGTGGGTGATCTGCTTCAGAAGCTGCTCGTTCAGCTCGTTGGAGCCCTGAGAGGAACACACACAACGAGCTCTGAGAGGAACACACAGAACGTTGGAGCTCTGAGAGGAACACACAGAACGTTGGAGCTCTGAGAGGAACACACAGAACGAGCTCTGAGAGGAACACACAGAACGTTGGAGCTCTGAGAGGAACACACAGAACGTTGGAGCTCTGAGAGGAACACACAGAACGAGCTCTGAGACGAACACACAGAACGTTGGAGCTCTGAGAGGAAAACACAGAACGTTGGAGCTCTGAGAGGAACACACAGAACGTTGGAGCTCTGAGAGGAACACACAGAACGTTGGAGCTCTGAGAGGAAAACACAGAACGTTGGAGCTCTGAGAGGAACACATAGAACGTCTTCATCTCCTTTCAGTCCAGACCTCCTTTTAGTGTAGTCCTACAGAACAGACCAATCTAGCCCTATTGTAGACTTATACCAGTCTACCCCTACAGTCTAGTCCTACAATTGAGTACTTCCATTGTAGTCCTACAAGTCTAGCTCTACAGTAGAGTACTACAGTAGTCCTACCAGTCTAATCCTACAGTGGAATCCTACAGTAGAGTACTTCCATTCTAGCACGACAGTAGAGTCCTACAAGTCTAGTCTTATAGCAAAGTCCTACAGTAGAGTCCTACTAGTCAACAGTATAATCCTACAGTAGAGTCCTACTGCTCACAGTAAAGGTTCAGGGATCCATTCAAAGTTCCTGATCCAGAGATCGGGAAGGGAAGAGTGGATCTTCCCGGTCAGGGGTGAGAGTGTCAGAAAAGCTATTCCTGTTGCCAGGGTTACCTTGAGTCTGAAGCAGACCAGGCCCAGCACCACGTCAGCGCTGATCTCAAACCTCCGGTCGGCACGAACCAGGCCCTCGAACTCCCTGGCCAGGCCCACTTGCTGCCCAGACAGGAAACACAACGAGGTAAAGGGCAGCGCCAAGGAGCAGTGTGGTGGTGGTGATGATCTGATGGAGCAGTGTGGTGGTGATCTGATGGAGCAGTGTGGTAGTGGTGATGATCTGATGGAGCAGTGTGGTGGTGATCTGATGGAGCAGTGTGGTGGTGATCTGATGGAGCAGTGTGGTGGTGATCTGATGGAGCAGTGTGGTGGTGATCTGATGGAGCAGTGTGGTGGTGATCTGATGGAGCAGTGTGGTGGTGATCTGATGGAGCAGTGTGGTGGTGATCTGATGGAGCAGTGTGGTGATGATCTGATGGAGCAGTGTGGTGGTGGTGATGATCTGATGGAGCAGTGGTGATGGTGGTGGTGATATGATATATTATTATTATTATTATTATTATTAACTAGTGTTATTATAATTTTTATGCGTGGACTGTGGCCAATCAAGTTCTACTGAAGTTCCTGAGACGGCCACCAGAGAGCAGCATGGTTGCACGAGTTAACAAGTGTGGCCATGATATTGTTCTGTTGTCGAGTCTCTGCCCTTTAAACAGACCACTGTGGTCGTCATCATTAACCAGACCACTGTGGTCGTCATCATTAACCAGACCACTGTGGTCGTCATCATTAACCAGACCACTGTGGTCCTCATCATTAATCAGACCACTGTGGTCCTCATCATTAACCAAACCAGACTGGGGATCTGACCACATGCTGACCAGAGCCAGCAGACCACGTCCTCATTCCAGCCTCTGAGCTTTCATCATCAGCTCCATCATAGCAGGGGATCATAATGACCTCACAGCTTCATTAGCCTGCTTGAGGCAACGCTATACTGAATCCCCTATACTGCATCGACGACGTTAAAAGAACTAGTTTACCTTTCCCTAACCAGGTTGAGATAAGTATGTATACAGCTCAGTGGGGAGTCAGGGGAGTGGGGAGAGGAGGAAAAGGGGGTGGAGGAAGCGAGGTAGGTGGGGGGCAGCAGAGAGACAGGTGGGAGGAGGGGGAGACAGGAGAGGGAGGAGGGGGAGACAGGAGAGGGAGGAGGGGGAGACAGTAGAGGGAGGCAGGAGGGGAGGGAGGAGGGGGAGACAGGAGGGAGGAGCGAGAGACAGGAGGGAGGAGCGAGAGACAGGAGGGAGGAGCGAGAGACAGGAGGGAGGAGCGAGAGACAGGAGGGAGGAGGGGGAGACAGGAGGGAGGAGCGAGAGACAGGAGGGAGGAGCGAGAGACAGGAGAGAGGAGCGAGAGACAGGAGGGAGGAGCGAGAGACAGGAGGGAGGAGCGAGAGACAGGAGAGAGGAGCGAGAGACAGGAGGGAGGAGGGGGAGACAGGAGGGAGGAGCGAGAGACAGGAGGGAGGAGCGAGAGACAGGAGGGAGGAGGGGGAGACAGGAGGGAGGAGCGAGAGACAGGAGGGAGGAGCGAGAGACAGGAGAGAGGAGCGAGAGACAGGAGGGAGGAGCGAGAGACAGGAGGGAGGAGGGGGAGACAGGAGGGAGGAGCGAGAGACAGGAGGGAGGAGCGAGAGACAGGAGAGAGCAGCACCTTGCGAATGTGAGCCTGGAGACCTGAGAGTCCGTACAGCCGGAACACAAACCACATCTTCAGGGAGCGGAACCTCCGACCCAGAGGGATCTGCCAGTGCTGCGGAGGAGGGGGAAAGGTCAGAGGTCACATAGACAGACAATTAGTATATTTACAAAGTACAAGTTCAAACATACTTACACATTAAACTTTTCAATGAAGTAATGTGAATATATTAAATAAGTACATTTTTGTGCAACAAAAGTTGGTATAAGGGATTTTTTTTGTTGCCCTTAAGCTCCAGCAAATTCTGAATTTGGTTCTATAAAGATGTATCTTACCCTGTAGTCCGTCACAAGCCCTGCAAATGAAACATGGCAAAGTTTAGTACACCAGACAACATACACAGCTCCTGCTACACAGCTGGTACCAGGGAGAGGAGAAGATGAGGGGAGGGGATGAGAGGAGGGGATGAGAGAGGGTGAGAGGAGAGGATGAAAGGAGAGGATGAGAGGAGGGGATGAGGAAATGAGATGAGAGGATGAGAAGAGAGGATGAGAGGATGAGGGTAGAGAACGAGAGGAGGGGATGACAGAGGGTGAGAGGACAGGATGAGAGGAGAGGATGAGAGGAGGGGATGACAGAGGGTGAGAGGACAGGATGAGAGGAGAGGATGAGAGGACGGGAGAGAACAAGAGGAGGGGATGAAGGGACTGGGAAGGGTTTGTACTGCAGAGTTAATTTTACTTATTTATTGTCTGTTTTTATGGTACTGACTAGACTGAGCAATGCATTTTACTTTGTGGACAGTAAAAAACATCTAAGGAGAGCATGAGGATGATTGAGAGGATGAGTGGGAGAGAGTGGGAATGTGAGGGTGATGAGAGAATGGGAGGGTGAGGGTGAGTGACAGGGTGAAAGTAAGGGTAATGTAGCTTGCTGCCTTCTCCATATGTGACATGCCAGCAAACATCAATACTTGCTGCATCTCTGACAACACCTGCAACATTTTGTTCCAGGGACGACATTGCCTTGAGAAGAACTGGACTTGCGTCTCAAGGGAGGGAACAACCTATAATTTCAGCTGTTCTGGCTGTCAGATAGTCCTGGTCTCCCTGAGAGGCTGTTCTGGCTGTCAGATAGTCCTGGTCTACCTGAGAGGCTGTTCTGGCTGTCAGATAGTCCTGGTCTACCTGAGAGGCTGTTCTGGCTGTCAGATAGTCCTGGCATCCCTGAGAGGCTGTTCTGGCTGTCAGATAGTCCTGGTCTCCCTGAGAGGCTGGGAGAGTCTTCACCAATAACAGAGTTGCTGTCAGGGGGCTGGGGGAGGAGGGGTCCACATGATGGCTACAGGCTGACTCAGCGGTTAGGAGGTGGTGGAGATGATTGGCTGGGTTCTGGTGGCACTGGTATTGAGATAAAGGGGATTGGCTGTGTTCTGGTGACACCTGTGATCAGCTGAAGGCTGTGTTCTGATGGTAATCAGATGAAGGTGCTGTGCACACACCCAAGCCATGCTAACAGTGTTGAGTGTTCCTTGATGCAGGTTGACCCCCTGGTCTGCTGGTGACTCCAAGGCCAGCTCACAGAGTCTGTTCTGGGACATCTATCAGGGACGCTAACCCAGGGCCACATACATACCACACGTGGGGAATATACACACCAAATAACACATCGAATCGAATCAAACATTAATTATGTAGACTTTTACAAGCATTGTCACAGGGGGATTCTCAGCTGCGCACACATCAGAACCTTTGACTAATCAAACATTTCAAAGATGTTGAGGACAGCAGTGAAAACAGGGAATAGGAGATGTTGTTCTAATGGCTCAAACCAACCTGACTCCTGGTTTTCATGTGTGAGATAAAGAGGATCCATCTTGAAGGCACCGATGATGTCAGACCTCTTCTTCACCCTGCAGGCAGACAGACAGGCAGAGAGACACACAGGCAGGGAGACAGACAGGCAGAGAGACAGGCAGGGAGACAGACAGGCAGAGAGACAGACAGGCAGGGAGACAAAGAGTAACCATAAATAATATTCATAATTCTTACCAACTCACACCCTAAATATCAAAGCGATGAAACAACCATATCTATAGTCTACAACTGTATCACGTTATAATACAACATTTAAAAGGCCATCTTGATGAAGCACAATCAATCTGAATCGGGTCTTAAAACGTCCTAGAATAGCAACAATAGCGCACCAATTCACATCCAATCAGATTCCCTGAGCATAATTCACATCCAATCAGATTCACTGAGCATAAAACCAGGAAATTAGATTCTGAGTCATCTTCCCAGACAGAACCACACGGACTACATCAACCAACATGGCTGTGGAAAACAACTTCATGTCTTCCTCTGACAACCAGACTGTCTTTGATGGGTGGCATGACAGCTACTGTCTAGGTTTATAAGGGCAGTTGGAACACATTTTGGGGGTTTAATATAAGTCGAAGAGTTTTTTTAAATGATACTAATTGAATGCTGTAATTACTATAGCAAAGCTCGCTCTTCTGGCCTACCTGCATGTGATAACAAAATGCTTTTGCCATGTCTGATGAACAATAAAGCTTTTAGATTCCAACCCTGAACCAATTACTTCAAAGTATACTATTAAACCTGTTAATGATATACCCAGCATTAAGGGGGCAAATGATCTGTCAGTTCCACCGCTCTACATGAAACAAGTACAAATATGTCTCAGTTCCCTAAAGACATCATTGAGTCTGTACCTGAAATTCAAACTGTAGCTTTGGTAGTGCTAGATGTTCACTGTAACAGTTGAGAACCAGCAATAACATAGACAGACACTCACTAATGTGTGAACAACACAGTTGAGGATAGGCCCTTCAAAACAACCTCAATATCTGGTTATGTTTGAGGTTATTTCAGAAATAGATGATGAATGCAGACAGACTGTTTCAGACATTTGTTCATTTCTGGCCAGTTGTCGTTGTGGAAACGCCCTCGGGGCCTATCTGTCAGTGTCTAGGTTGTTAGGATGTGTTGACTGATGGGCAGATGGGCTTGTGGAACCTTAGTCCTGTCCTAACTGTGACTATATGCTAATGTTTACACAGCAACAATAGACTCACTGTAAACACACAATAAAGACCAACCTCACATTTAACGCTGGTAAGCCCGAAATACTATTAGGTTCTCCGTAAGGATGTTTTTACAATTCCAATGTCTCTAACAATCTCCAATGTAAGTGAGACATAGCTGGCAGTAGGTCTGGAAGCAGAACAAACAGTCATGTTTCTGTGCAGTTACATTTTTACAACTAACCTTTTAAACTCTCGTCTTTTGAAATGACAGCTAGTGCTAACTCTCCGATAGAGCTGGTGAGAACCTTTTTCCAGAGGGGAAACTTATTGACAGTTTGATTGAGAGAGTGTTGAATGATAAGTAGACCTTTCCAATATAAACCATTACAGTTTAGCAGTGGAAGTTGGCCTATTACACAAGTGAAGCAAAGTATGGGGGAGAGTGGGCTTTCCAGGGGAAAGTCAAGTCACCAAGTCAGGTGGATGTTGAACGGGAGATCTCACCACATCGTAGAGCAGTCGAAGTTCACCAGGAGCCATTTGTGTGGGTTGAAGTTGAAGGAATCCGCAAACTAAAAACAAACATAAAAAACACATACACAACTTGATGTAAATACAAGTTTCAGAACGTTTTGCACTATGAGATGTGATTAGTTTGAGTCTTCCTCAACAATTTGGATCACTGCATGCAAACATTCTTAGCAACGCCCACTTTGAGTCTACAGGGGTTTGTATTTTATAATCCTTACAATAGTAGCCTGGTAGCTAGACTTACGCCACCACATCAGATAAGCAATAACCAACAATTCAGCAAACTATGGCATCTTGCTAAAACAACTTGTCGACAACTCGCAAAAATGCATAACAAATAGCACCAGCTATATGTTGTAGAGTACTAGTAATGTTGTCTTGTTTGACTTGTGTATTAACAACAGGGTTATTTACGTTAGTCTTTGAGGTGTGTTCTCCTTGTTAGATGCTAACCAACCAATAGAGAAAACAAATAACTCATCATTGTTGCCAGAGAGATATCAGACGCACAGCACACATCTTGACCTGGGCAGGCGTTTCAATATTTGAAATGCTAAACTGAGCATTTAGCCGTGATGACTCTCCGACAGGTTCCTCCTCTCATGAGGCGTCTTATCTGTTTTGCTCGCTATCGCATTTCTAATATCCTCTCTCGACAGCCTTGCGACAGACGCAATCAAGAGCGAGGAGAGAAGACAATGTCTGCCAGGGCCACGTGGCTGCCGTGCTGACTGATGCAGGGGCCTGTCCATCCCTCATCTCCTGGCAACCTGTCCTCCTGGAGGAAGACAGCACGGCTGGGCTGTCAGTCTGACGGAGATCAAACCTCCCTCAGTCACTTCCTGTTGGAGAGGCTCTCTCACTCCCCCTCTCCCCCTCTCTCTCCCTCTCTCCCCCTCTCTCCCCCTCTCCTTTTCTCTCTCCTCCTCCATCCCTGTCCAACCCCCCCCCCACGCTCTCCCTCTCTTTCTCTTCTTCTCCGTCCAGCACTCTTAGAACGTGTGCGTCCAATAACCTGGTATTTCTTTGATGGGGGGAGGGAGAGGTTTATAGCAGTGTCTTATCTAAAGGTTAGAGGCAGCCTCAGGAAATGACACAGTCCTTATCTGCTGTGTGTGGTTACAGCTCAGCTCTGCTGGGGGGGGGTGCACACAGCCTGCTAACTGATTGATGCATGTTCATTCTCCTCTGATTAGCGTCCCTATGCTGCTTTCCTCTTGACATTTATGCCACGTGAAAAGCGGATGGCGGTGGTCACATGTTTTCTGGCGTTGTGAAAAACTGTTTGTTTGTCATGTTTGTAAATCAAACATGACAGCGTGCGTGCGCGTGCATATTTGTGTGTTCGCAAGTGTGTGTGAGTGTGCAAGTGTTTGCTTTAGTGTGCGTTTATCTGTGTGCGCAGATGTGTGTGCACATGCTGGTGTGCCTGTATTCTCAAGTGTGTGTGTGTCTTGTGTGCGTGCATGAGTGTGTTCGCCTCCCCACCTCGATACCATCCAGCAGGGGTCTGAACTCTGGGCAGATGAAGGCGCTGCCGGCGTACGCCGCATCGATGTGCATCCAGACCTGCTCCTGGTTGCCTGTGTGAACACCGCACGTTACTGCACACGCAAGCACGCGCGCCGCTGCGCCGGTTTAAAACGCCGTAAACCTCACTTACATATCGGCCCGAGTTCTGTGACTCTGTCGAAGGCGCAGGAGGGGGTGGTACCAAGTGTGGCGCAGAACTGAAACACAGACAGAAACACTGCATCACATTTCAAACTGACAGAAACACCACATCACATTTCAAGTTGACAGAAACACCGCATCACATTTCAAGTTGACAGAAACACCGCATCACATTTCAAGTTGACAGAAACACCGCATCACATTTCAAGTTGACAGAAACACCGCATCACATTTCAAGTTGACAGAAACACCGCATCACATTTCAAGTTGACAGAAACACTGCATCACATTTCAAGTTGACAGAAACACCGCATCACATTTCAAACTGACAGAAACACCGCATCACATTTCAAGTTGACAGAAACACTGCATCACATTTCAAGCTGTTCATGTAACCTGTTGAAGAAGCTTTTATCCACAGCAGAATACAAGTAGTGGATGTAGAATGGAGAGCAGAAAATCAAGGATCAGAAGTGCATAGTTCTTACAGTACTTTGGTGGTCAGACTGAAGTGAGGTTCTGTGGTAAGGCACAGTGCAAAGTAACCTCATCTCATCTCAAACAGGCAGGACAAAACTAAAATATCTCTATGGTAACACATCAATGAGTTCTCACTGTGCAATAATATCTCAGTGGACTAGGTGCATCTGGAGGGGGGGAAAGCTCAAATCAAACTAACGAACAAACCAAATTCATTATGATATCCAGTGCACCTTAATTGTGAGGTGCCACACTTAGTCTGGTCCTACCTGCAGCTGCAGGTACGAATGCAGTTCTAAATCTCAGTTGTGAAACAGTTGAACAGGCTTGACCCTTGTTCCAGCCCCTGTCTGTGTGTGGTCACATCTCTGTTATCAGATCCAGTTCATTAGGTTGGTCGAAGAGAGCAGATAGGAAACAACGTTAGCCTTTCCAGAGCTGCGGGCCATGGAAACACCAGACCCTGCTGGGAAACCATGTCCTTTTCTACTGAAGACACAGAGACGGCCTGATTTTATGTGTGTGTGTGTGTGTGTGTATATTGATGATATATATGCCCAAAATTCTAGAATGTCCTATTACATCCAGTAGCATTTTGCAGTATTCAAGCCAGCATGCTTTACTGGATATTCTGACCCACAATCCTTTGTGCAGTCATGTCTCTCTCCTGATACAGGTGATACGTTCACAAACCCAGAGGTTAAGAAAAGGATGAGTTTCCTTACAAAAAACGGGATGAGTCCAGCTTTCTTGTCATCATCCAGCAGCTTCCGGAAGGTTTTGCCCTGCACCGCGTAGCTGTCGTCCGTGGCAACCTTCTTCATCTGCACGCCACCAATCAGACCGGCTCGTTCCACGGACGAATGGGACTGCAGGAAAGAGTAGGGTTAGGGTGAGATGCCAGTATACAGACTGGAGTACAGACTGGAGTAGGGTTAGGGTGAGATGCCAGTATACAGACTGGAGTACAGACTGGAGTAGGGTTAGGGTGAGATGCCAGTATACAGACTGGAGTGAGGAACTGAAATCTTCTCCTTCACACTATGACAGAACAGAGTGTGTTGTCCTAAAGCTGATCTGTAGTTTTAGACTAGCAGCATTTCAAAGTGTTAAATCAACCCCAGGAGTGTTCATTTGAATCGCTAAGTGTTCAGATGGGTCCACCCTCTTGAGATCCACCTGTAGAAACCCTCCTGGTGTTATGTGAATGACCTGTTTCTAAGGTGCTTCTTCCAGTGCAGCAGTGTGGGCAGGTTTCCCCAGCTCCTGGGAGTGCTACAGCACTCTGGTGGAAGCAGACTGCATCCCTGAAAGGTTGTGGTGGACCTCAGGCAGAGTCCTGCCCTGGCCTCTGACCAGTAGGCCTGCGTCATCCTCACCCCCACAGCCCCATCAGCCCGAGGCTGGGGCCAGGGCCGGGGCCAGGGCCAGGCAGGTGGAGGGAAGAAAACAAACATGGCCGACGCGATCTGTCTCAGACGACCCATGTGAACGTCAGTGAAAATGGAAAAAGGCAGGCAAATACTTCCACATGTTTAAGGTCAACTGTCTTGACTGCAGTAAGCCCGTGTCACCTGGTCCGAGGCGTAGGCCACCAGCTTGGACATGATGTCAGCCTCCGAGCGCCCGGGGTCGGTGGCCTGGACGAGTCGCACCGCACGGCAACGAGCCGCCAGCAGAGCCATCAGTGTAGCCTCACTGGCCGTGCCCTGGAAGAGGAGAGGTGAAGAGGAGGAGAGGAGGAGAGGAGGAGAGGAGGAGAGGAGGAGAGGAGGAGAAGAGGAGAAGAGGAGAGGTGAAGAGAGGAGAGGGGGAGAGGAGGAGAGGAGGAGAGGGGAGAGGAGGAGAGGAGGAGAGGTGAAGAGAGGAGAGGGGGAGAGGAGGAGAGGAGAGGGGAGAGGAGGAGAGGAGGAGAGGAGGAGAGGAGGAGAGGAGGAGAGGTGAAGAGAGGAGAGGGGGAGAGGACGAGAGGAGGAGAGGGGAGAGGAGGAGAGGAGGAGAGGAGGAGAGGAGGAGAAAGGAGAGGGGAGGTGAGGAGGAGAGGAGGAGAGGGGGAGAGGAGGAGAGGAGGAGAGGAGGAGAGGAGGAGAGGTGAAGAGAGGAGAGGGGAGGAGGGGAGGGGGAGGGGAGGGGAGGAGGAGGAGGAGGGGAGGAGGAGGAGAGGAGAAGAGGAGGAGGGGAGGAGAGGAGGGAGAGGAGGAAGAGGAGGAGGAGGAGGAGGAGAGGAGGAGAGGAGAGGAGGAGGAGGAAGGGAGGAGAGGAGGAGAGGAGGAGGGGAGGAGGAGGAGGAGAGGAGAGGAGAGGAGAGGAGAGGAGAGGAGGTGAGGTGAAGAGAGGAGAGGAGAGGAGGGGAGGGGGAGGGGAGGAGGTGAGGAGGAGGAGGGGAGGGGGAGGAGAGGAGGAGAGGGGAGGAGGAGAGAGGAGAGGAGAGGAGGAGGGGAGGGGAGGGGAGAGGAGAGACATTAGAGAAGAGAGACAGTAGAGAGGAGAGACAGTAGGAAGGCAGACAGACAGGCAGGAGAAGACCATATGATAAACGCAACACGAGTGGCTGTAATGCATTCAGCATTTCTATATTCTATTTAGGTTTTGCTCCTCAAACATACTAATTTCACTATCATGCAAACTATCCCTTCTGTCTCACGATGGTTTTCAAAGGACTGAGTCTATTCACTCACCACTCCCCCCCCATCCCCCCACCCCCACCCCCCCCATCCCCCCGCCCCCACCCCCCCCCCCACCTCAGCCAGGCGGCTCTCAGCATCTCTTTCACTGGATCTGCTGTTGAATCACCAGCGAGAGATCAAACGATCAGGAGCTGTGAGTCATGTCGCAGCCATAATCAGCAGAATGATGGGCCTCACAACAGATGTAGACAGTCACAGAGTGAGCGTGACTCCGTGGGGCCAGGGGTCGTTATCCTGGATAGGTCAGAAAGATCAGCCAATCAATGCTGACTGCAGGAGGGCGATGACCCTCGTGAAGACACACCTGTGTTCCCTGGAGAACAATGACGTCTGCCATACTTTTAGTACTCGATCAGTGTACCGTAAGTCAAGTTGAATAAAAGCATCAGATAAATGTGTGAAATGTGAATGAACAAATCATGATTGAAACGTAAACACGTATGTTCCCTTGTGAAACCACAGTTCACCTGGAACATTAAAACACAAAGGCCACAAGGGAGTTAATCTAGCCAGAGGGAGGTCAAGACCAGGCCAACATGCTGTCTCTCTGGGCTGAGAGACAGAGGGAGGTCCAGACCAGGCCAACATGCTGTCTCTCTGGGCTGAGAGACAGAGGGAGGTCTAGACCAGGCCAACATGCTGTCTCTCTGGGCTGAGAGAGGGAGGTCCAGACCAGGCCAACATGCTGTCTCTCTGGGCTGAGAGAGGGAGGTCCAGACCAGGCCAACATGCTGTCTCTCTGGGCTGAGAGAGGGAGGTCCAGACCAGGGCAACATGCTGTCTCTCTGGGCTGAGAGACTGGCCTTCACAGAAGGTGTGTTGAAGGAACACATGACAATCTGCCATTGTACGTTTCTGATTTTCAATTAGCGCTGTTCTCCTGTCGCTACGTTGCTGCTGTGCGCCCCCAGAGTGGGCGGGCTGCGCTCGGTCTAAGCACTCATTACGCTGGCTGTGTGCGAGGAGAGCCATTTGTTGCCATAGTGAGGAGCATTTAAAAAGGGCCCGTGACAACAAAAGCACCCCTAGGACGAGGCCGCGACGTGACAGCCGAGCGCTGAGACACGCCCCGCCACCCTCAGACACAGCTGGTCTGCTGCATCCACACATCCTGACCACGTGAAGCCCTCCTCTCCACAACAACCCTCCATCCTCCTCTCCATCACCCCCCCCTCTCCTCCTTCCCCCAACCACAGTCCTGCAGCAGTCTGTCTGCTGGCATACTAAAAGGCAATTTCCAATGTTTTTCTGCTCTTACGGAGGAGACAAATCGTTGACAGACAAATTGCTGATGGATTTTAGACCGGATCAATCCTGTCACCCTAAACGTTCTCGGTGCTCTCCGAGGTGCCCTGAGCCACACAGTCGAGCTGAAGGGCCCTGTTTCCGTTTCCATCGGTGAGCACAGACATCAGGTGGAGTCGAGGGACGAGCAGCTGTCTGCAGGTTATTAAACGACATATCAAGGGATGTTTTTCCCGGGGGTGATACTGAACATTACTTAGCAGGATCGTAGCGAGAGGGTAAATCAATACTGACATTTGAATGTGGAGAGGTCTAACCTTGCAGACGCTGTGTGTTCTTCTGACCCCACCTGGATGACCCCCCTCCCTTTACCACCCTTCCCTGAACCCCCCTCCCTGTTCCCCCCCTCCCTGTTTCCCCTGCCTGTTCCCCCTCCCTGTTCCCCCCCTCCCTGTTCCCCCTCCCTGAACCCACCTGGATGACCCCCCCTCCCTGACCCTGGGTTCCAGCGATGAAGTCTCCAGGGAGTTTCAGCATCTTCCCCAGCCAGTCCAGCATCACTGTCTCCAGCTCTGTACAGGCTGGGCTGGCGGCCTGCACACACACACACACACACACACACATATACACAATCATACATACACACACAAACATGCACACACGAACGCACACAAATGCGTGTCCATGTCTACCGTACATGTGTTGAGGTCAGGTGTGCTGAGGGCAGGTGTGTTGAGGGCAGGTGTGTTGAGGGTAGTGTGCGGAGGGCAGGTGTGTTGAGGGCAGCTGTGTTGAGGGCAGTGTGCGGAGGGCAGGTGTGCTGAGGGCAGGTGTGTTGAGGGTAGTGTGCGGAGGGCTGGTGTGCTGAGGGCAGATGTGTTGAGGGAAGGTGTGCTGAGGGCAGGTGTGCTGAGGGCAGGTGTGTGCTGAGGGCAGGTGTGTTGAGGGCAGGTGTGTTGAGGGCAGGTGTGCTGAGGGCAGGTGTGCTGAGGGCAGGTGTGTTGAGGGCAGGTGTGTTGAGGGCAGGTGTGTTGAGGGCAGGTGTGCTGAGGGCAGGTGTGCTGAGGGCAGGTGTGTGTTGAGGGCAGGTGTGTTGAGGTCAGGTGTGTTGAGGGCAGTGTGCTGAGGGCAAGTGTGCTGAGGGCAGGTGTGTTGAGGGAAGGTGTGTTGAGGGCAGGTGTGTTGAGGGCAGGTGTGTGTTGAGGGCAGGTGTGCTGAGGGAAGGTGTGTTGAGGGAAGGTGTGCTGAGGGCAGGTGTGCTGAGGGCAGGTGCGTTGAGGGCAGGTGTGTTGAGGACAGGTGTGTTGAGGGCAGGTGTGTTGAGGGCAGGTGTGTTGAGGGCAGGTGTGCTGAGGGCAGGTGTGTTGAGGGCAGGTGTGTTGAGGGCAGGTGTCTTGAGGGCAGGTGTGCTGAGGGCAGGTGTGTTGAGGGCAGGTGTGCTGAGGGCAGGTGTGTTGAGGGCAGCGTGGAGGAGCCGTACCCAGGAGAAGCCGATGCAGCCGATGGCTCCACACAGCATGTCTGCCAGCATGGCCGGGTACGAGGAGGCAGCAGGGAAGTAGGCGTAGAAGTAGGGACTGTGCCAGTGGGTCACCTGCATGAACACACACATGCACACCATAGCATGGTTATAGCATGGTTATGGCATGGTTATGGCATGGTTATGGCATGGTTATGGCATAGTTATGGCATGGTTAGTACATTTACATTACATTAGTCATTTAGCAGACGCTCTTATCCAGAGCGACTTACAGTAAGTACAGGGACATTTCCCCCCGAGGCAAGTAGGGTGAAGTGCCTTGCCCAGGGACACAACGTCATTTCGCACCATCAAACCATTTACATTTTTACATTTACATTTAACATTTGACATTTACATTACAAACCAGCAACCTTCTGATTACTAGCCTGATTCCCTAACCACCCGGTGACCTGACTCCAATGGCATGGTTATAACGTGGTTATAGCATGGTTATGGCATGGTTATGGCATGGTTATAGCATGGTTGTAGCATGGTTATGGCATGGTTATGGCATGGTTATAGCATGGTTATAGCATGGTTATAGCATGTTTATAGCATAGTTATGGCATGGTTATAGCATGGTTATGCCAGGGTTATAAAGTGGTTATAATATGGCTATAGCATGGTTATGACATAGTTATGGCATGGTTATGGGATAGGTGTGTTGCGTTGTTATAGTGGTCAGGTTTGCAAGGGCTGAGGGCTTGGTTCAAGGTTTAGTATAAGGGAGAATATTTAATCTTTCAAATCAGATCTGAGACGCAACACATCTTGATGTTGTCATATTCTGAACATGTTTTAGCTCTAGTCGTGGACTTGGTATAATCCAATAACATGTATGTGTTCCACAGCTGCATGGCTGTTCAAATCTCATTATTTCTGCTTTCATGGCTGTGAGCCAGAGGCTGCGCCTGCCTGCCTGCCTCCCTGCCTCCCTGCCAGCCTCCCTCCCTCACCCCCTGTCATCCTGTGTCCCTGTCTGCCTGCCTCCCTCCGTCACACCCTGCCTGCCTGTCTACCTGTCTCCCTGCCTGCCTGCCGGCCTCCCTGCCTGCTTGTCTCCGTGTCTGCCTGCCTCCCTCACCCCCTGCCCGCCCGCCTGCCTGCCTGCCTGCCTGCCCGCCTGCCTGCCTGCCTGCCTGCCTGCCTGCCTGCCTCCCTGCCTGCCTGCCTGCCTGCCTGCCTGCCTGCCTGCCTGCCTCCCTCCCTCACACCCTCCCTGCCTGCCTTCCTGCCTCCCTCACCCCCTGCCTGCCTGCCTGCCTCCCTGCCTGCCTCCCTCCCTCACACCCTCCCTGCCTGCCTCCCTCACCCCCTCCCTCCCTGCCTGCCTGCCTGCCTGCCCGCCTGCCTGTCAGGGTATTCCCATGGTGAGTCATCCATTAGGCTAACGAGTCTCCTTCCTACCATAAAGCAGAGGTGTTGGAGGAAACTGCCTTGTTACAGAAACGGAACAAGTGTTTAATATGTCAGAGTTGAGGCATGTGAAGACAGACCGTAAGAGTCGACCCTTCCTACTGGCCCGCAGCTCATCAATGATTACAACTCCTTGAACTTTGGATGGGACTTTGAACAAGTTTAGAGCGCCAAGAGACGCTTCCAGGTAGTTGCTAGTTTGGAGATGGGGAGCACTTGCACCTGATACACTGTGGAACTTAAACACACACACCTCACACACACACACACACACACACACACACCTTACACACACACACACACCTCACACACACCCTCACACACACACACACACACACACCTCACACACACCCTCACACACCCTCACACACACACACCTCACACACACCCTCACACACACACACACACCTCACACACACCCTCACACACACACACACACACACACCTCACACACACCCTCACACACACACACACACCTCACACACACCCTCACACACACACACACACACCTCACACACACCCTCACACACACCCTCACACACACACACACACACACCTCACACACACCCTCACACACACACACCTCACACACACCCTCACACACACACACACACACCTCACACACACACAAACCTCACAAACACACACATACCCACACACACCTCACACACACACACACACCTCACACACACCCTCACACACACACACACACACACCTCACACACACACCTCACACACACCCTCACACACACACACACACCTCACAATCACACAAATCTCACAAACACACACATACCCACACACACCTCACAAACACACACACACACCCTCACACACACACACACCTCACACACACACAAACCTCACAAACACACACATACCCACACACACCTCACAAACACACACACACCCTCACACACACACACACCTCACACACCATACAAATACACTGAGGCTACTGGATCATCTGGATGATCAAGGGAAATGGTAATCCAGTGTTTAAAAGGGACATGTGAATGACATTAACACTAACCCTAATTGTAACTCTGTTCTACTCGAGAACCAGGCTATGTTAGAGCCCCTTTCAGCTCTAGAGTTAAGTTATATCAAATCCCCTTGCTGCCTCCCACACACACACACACACACACACACACACACACACAAGACAAGCAGCAGATGTCCTGCTCACCCCCGGCATGACGACCCTCTCGATGTCCCTGATGACGTCCTCGTAGGAGTCTGGTTCCTGGGGGGCCTCCTCGGGGATCAGAGGCCTCAGGTAGCCAGGCTCCACGTCGGGGTACACCTGCCTCTGGTCCACGCTCTCCAGGTAGTCCGCCACATAGTCCACCATCTCCTTCCCTCGCCGGCGAAACTCCGCTGTGTCCATGTTACGACACTGGCTCACAGGGAGGGATGGGGTTTACACAAAGCTGCTTCTCCAAAGCGTTCATGTAACATCCAGTGTTGTGTTGTTGAGTGCATGGGTCCACTCTCGTAAAATGGACCAATTTTAACACACTGTTAATCTAACAGCTGTCGTTGTCACCAATGGTGATGCAGGTTTATATGAGGTCTACAGAGATGTATGTTTATTTCTTGTCAGGAGATTCCTAAAGTAGCATCACAGAAGGGTTTTCTAAAACGTGGTAAACTACAAGTTTAATTGACAGTACAAAATGACTCAGAAAATGACCTTTACAAAAAAATCTTAACTTTAATATTTTATAGGAATGCATGGCAACACTAACTAAATTACTGTCTAGGTTTGATTATTAATTAATCGTGCTATTTTGTCATTTCCACAGATACACACACAAAACTGAGCCTTTCTATCAAATCCACGACTGGTACTGCAGATAGCAGAACAGAAGAGTAACAAGGAGACTAGTCCTGCCTCCACAGCACCCCAGTAGTGTGTCAGGCATCATGAGTACACAGCAGTACCACAGCCTTGGACCAGGTACAGCACCACACGCACTGGAGGCTAAAGCACACAGGTGCCGTTCCCCATTCTACTGAGTAGAAACTGGCCATACTAATCCAGCGTAATCTGCTCTAATCCTGGTGTGAATTAAATACTCACTCAGCTCAGTGTCACCGGCTTGTAGGTGTGTGTGTGGGTTTGTGTTGGTGTGTGTGTGGGTTTGTGTTGGTGTGTGTGTGGGTTTGTGTTGGTGTGTGTGTGGGTTTGTGTGGGTGTGTGTGTGGGTGTGGGTGTGTGTGTATTTCACATATGATGGGACCCATGTTGAAATGGGAGCAGGTGGACCCAGGTCAAGCAGAAGTCCTGCTCTACAGCTCTGTAGAGCTGATGTTTAGGGTTGTTGGGTTTGTTAGACGGCGCGTGTCCTGCAACCTTTCCTGCATGTTCCTCTGCCCTCCTCCAGTCCAACTACCAGACAGGAGGCACAAACCCATCATACGTTTGATCAAGTGCTCAAATATAGTCTAAAGGGTTTCTGTGTGGACATGCAGGCTGGCTGGAGGTGGTTCTATGCTGGGGGGCTCCATAGAGAGAGCAGGGTGATCATCTGAAGCTGCAGCCAACCATAGCCAGGTGCTTAAAGCACAAAACAACTTCGAAGGCATCAAGTTTATCTTTATTAACTAAAGTCGCTGGGAAAATGAAAGACAAATGCTCTATTGTTCAAAACTGTAGGAATAGAACGACAGACGAGATGTTAACTGAAAGAAAAACACACTGATATTCCTGATGAAATGAACAGTGAAGTAAAGTAAGTGATGTAAGCAGCACACCAGAGCACCTGCTGGAAACCCTCTCACGCATCCCCTGCCCACCTCCACCATCACATCCTGCATGTATCTGCATGCATCAGCTCCCACAACACCCTGAGAACCTTATCTAAAACTGGATTAGAGCTGTGTGTGTGTGTGTGTGTGTGTACTTACGATAGTATGGTCTGAGCTCCTCTCTCTTCTTGCGTCTCCAGAGACAGTGTTGTGAGTCCTGGGGTGAGACGCTCCATTTATCTGCTCAGACAACACAGCCACGGCCGGCCCCCTTCCTCAGCCAGCCAATAGGAGCTGGGATCCTGTCTGGAGGACACCAATTACACTCCCAGCTGAAGAGCTGATTCACAAACAGCTCCTCCGAACACGCCCCCCATCCACACTGCTCAGCTCACCTACAGGCAACAGTTGACAGACTTGGACACATGTACAGTATGTGTTCATTTATCAGATGCTTTCATCCAGAACCACGTATAGCACAGGGGGGGGTTTGACCCTCTTGATCTGCAGGCTAATACTCGAACCTTCTTTTGTTATACCACTGTGAATCATAAGTGATCAGCGAGTGTGTTGGTGCTTACTACGCACGCTCACACGCTGGGGTGAGGAATGAGTCAACGCAGCAGTGTGTTCATCCTGTGTGTGTGTAGTAAACTCTCGAGTTTGTAACTCACAATGTGTGAGTAACACAAATGAGTGCATTTTATATTTTACTTTAATGTTTCTGTCTCGGCTTTGATCTGCCACTGAGTGGTAAAGATGAAGACATGTCATACTCAACAAACCACCTCACCTGGTGCCTCAGTAATCCTGAAGCTGCCACATGGAGACCCACACACAGGGAGATGCAGGATCAAAACAAACCGAAAAGTGTTTATTAATCAAAGCACTCAGGAACACAGGGAACACTTAACAAGCCACGGCTGATGAACAGACATGGGGAACACTGAGGATGTGGGCGTGACAGCAGCCTCTCTGAGGATGTGGGCGTGACAGCAGCCTCTCTGAGGATGTGGGCGTGACAGCAGCCTCTCTGAGGATGTGAGCCTCTCTGAGTCAGTCTGAACAGTCTGCCATCTAGTGGGCAACTGGGGAAAGGGAACCCCTGGACACCGTCTGGGAACCATAGCAACATGACTGCCTGAATGTACACCACTACTCCTGGAACCATAGCAACATGACTGCCTGAATGTACACCACTACTCCTGGAACCATAGCAACATGACTGCCTGAATGTACACCACTACTCCTGGAACCATAGCAACATGATTAGCCGTATGTACAAGTGGAAACCGCAGCAACAAGATTACCTAAAGGCCTATGCACCACAACTGGAGACCATAGAAAAATGATTACCTGTTTGGACACCTGGGAACCATAGTAACATGATTACCTGTTTGGACACCTGGGAACCATAGTAACATGATTACCTGTTTGGACACCTGGGAACCATAGTAACATGATTACCTGTTTGGACACCTGGGAACCATAGTAACATGATTACCTGTGCTGTATGTTCATCTTTCAACCATGAGAATATGAGTATATGTATGTTGCACTCAACCACCAAAACTCTTTATTGTATGGTTATCCAACAATTATTCTACATCATGCTGTATAGGTTACTATGTTGGGAGTATACAGATATACTGTTACAGAGTCATGTTGTGTAGTAAAGTAGCACACTGTAAATGTTTTTTCAGAATCATCATTGGTGAAGACAATACAAACACATTATATTTATAGCAATGCATTAATGTTTAATTCTAATGACAATAAACAGAATATATCAGTCCCTCATTTGTACAAAAAAATACCTGAAAAAGGTTACATGTAAGATGTATAAGCCATTGAGCTATTTACAGATGGAAGCAAAGCACATTATGAAAACATGATATTTCTATTTAAAAACAGATAAGTTACTTCTCCTGCTGTTATTGTTTCCCTGAAATACATCATAGTTTATAATGCTCTGATGATATATATTTAGTGCACTCCTCCATGCTGTACAGTCTTTCTATCAAGCATTGAGTCAATATCATCAATCAATCAGTAACAAGGAGAGATCCCCCTCTTGGCTCCATTAGTCAGGTCTAGTCACAGAGGCACCGCATGTTAAGGTCATGACGGGTAATTATTTAAAGGCATCGTAAGATGGGCAATGTTGCTCGCAACAGGAACGGATTGTGGACTCGGATTAGGGCGCGGTGACTGTGGAGAGGGTTAGGAAGGGTGAGGGTGGGGAGGAGATGAGGGTGAGGAGGGTTAGGAGGGGTGAGGGTGGGGAGGGGGTTTGGGGTTGGTTGGACTGACAGGAGGACTAGGTGTAAAACGGTAAAGGACATACTCGAGGACAGACGGTCTGGAATGTGCCGCTGGCTGGCTGTGTGACACATCCACCAGGAGTCTGCCCGCAGTCCAGCTGACTGCACTCACTGTACTGAAGCCCTGCTATGGAGCAGTCTGCAATAACCTGCTAAACTGCTTCTGAATGTCACCGTCTACCCAAGGTCAAACACTTTCTTGGTTCCTGCGAGCTGCTATTGTTGCCAAGGGCAGCATCTTTACGGACAAAATAGAACTCACAACTCCCAAATATACACGTCCACGTCCACCTACGATGACCCCGAGCAGTCCAGTGACATTCATTTAACTTCCTACTACAGACAACGATTTCACTGATTTAGAATCAGACACTATGTGCATGTGACCAAATGAGATCAGTGATTGTACTTTTCCATAGCAACACTGTAAGCCTACACCGCAACACTGATCTTCAATGTTGCAGGATAAGCACGTACAGGCATACGATACTATGTGTGTGTAGCAAAGCACAAATTAAATAAGAGAACCTTATTTAATAGGGAACCTCGATTCTTCTGTCACCTAGGTGGAATAAAGACCACAACAACAGAAAAAGCAAGGGTTAAAACATTGTAAAAAGTGAAAGTGACAAGTTCACAAACATCAGATAGAAAGTGAAAAGGATATATTCAAAGATAAAGCTGTGAAAAAATATGTTCATGTTTCATTTCATGGTCAAAAAAGAAAAGAGGAGAAAAAAACAGACAAAAAGAAACAGCGCTGATAAAAGTACTACATTTCAAGTAATCACTCACATCCTGATAAATAAATACATGTTGCTGAAACAATAGTTAAATGGCTGAGTCATTGCATCTTATAATGGAGCTGGTACAGACCGTCTCTGAAACTAAAATACATAAAAATGGCTCTCAAAGTTGCATCACAGGTAAAACATTTGTTCTGAAAATCTCTTGAAGGATTTACCAATAACCCAGATTCAGGCCAAATGTGTCTGTATCTCACTCTCTATATACACCTACACTGTGTGTATATATATACACTATCATATCAGTCTGAGAGTTTGAAATCGATCTGGGAGCACAACTTGTAACCTGTTCATTGTAATCTTTCTGGAGGCACACTGGCAGGGTCTCCATCCGAGGGAGACCCCACACGGGTCACAGGTCACTGGATCCCCAGTCAAAGCAGAGGAGGAAGGTTCCACTTCTGTTTTTCATGTGTCCAGAATGTCCACTCACAGTGCGAGATGTGGTTCTAAGCTCCACCGCAGATTTATAGCCTCTAGAACCATGTGAGCCTTTCTGGGTTCCATCTGGTAAATCTGGACTACAGACAGGAAGTTCAAACTGAGTGTTTGACACTTGAGCAGCGTCACAGGGACTATGGCGTCCGTTATCCTGGTGGAGGTCCCCCTGGTGGAGGTCCCCTGGTGGAGGTCCCCTGATGGAGGTCCCCCTGGTGGAGGTCCCCCTGGTGGAGGTCCCCTGGTGGAGGTCCCCTGGTGGAGGTCCCCTGGGGGAGGTCCCCCTGGTGGAGGTCCCCCTGGTGGAGGTCCCCTGGTGGAGGTCCCCTGGGGGAGGTCCCCCTGGTGGAGGTCCCCCTGGTGGAGGTCCCCAGTGTGACTCATCAATCTTCCTCCAGTTCACAGGTTCACAGCTGTGTTCTTCAGTTCTACCACTTGTTTTAAGGGCCATCCACATGATAACAATAACTCAAAACGATGAAAATAGTGTTCCATATCATTTGAATATATATGCCCACACTATCACTATAAAAACAGGAGTGTTAACAATGTGTACACTTATGATCACCTTCACAGCAGCTTGTATAGAGGCCGCCCCTTTAAACACACCGACAGTCAATTAAAGGAGATTTCACACCTGGTTTTTAGATTAACATAATTAGTAAACCTAAAAGCACATTTAGGCTTTTGATGGACAAGTTCCTATGAAAATCAAGTTAATCCTTATTGTTTGTGTCCTAGTGTGAGTAGTCATTTTGTCTGCGCCCAGTATTCAGGCCCTGCCATGCACCATCCAGGACCCTGACACTAGTATGTGGAGTAGCTCCTGCTCTCCAACACGATTACTAACAGGAACAAAGGACTCGGATACAGTACTGGAAGTAAGGCTATTCCAAGTGCAGATATCTAATTGGTTGGACTATCTAAAACATTTTTTTTTTTTTTTTTATGACGGCAATTGTTCGATGACAAACAAAACACTTTTGACCGAATACCAAACTGACGATTATGGATACAAACACAACACATGAATCCATTCTCTTGTCATAGAGCCTCTCCCAGGGACAGAACAATGCTGGCTGCTCTTACATGAGTTTGTCCTCCAGCTTCTGCTTCTCATAGAAACAAAAAACAACTGTCACTTGTTTTCAGGTCAAGTCCGAGGCTGGAGGTCAGAGGTCAAGGGTCATAAGGCCACAAGGGTGCATGGGTGTTTGAGTTTGCAAGGCAGGACTCCTCTGTTGAGCTGGTAAAACTCTACCAGCTGGATGAGGTCAGTGAACTTGGTGGCGGCGTCGTCAAGGCTGAAGAACACTTGTCCCTCCTCTTCACACTGCCCGCCGCCGTCCAATCCGAAAACAGGAAAAGAAGGAAGAGGACCAATAAGAAAGAGAGAAACATGCTGATTCACCTTCTGTGCCCTATCGTGTACCGTAAGTCACAACACAATGCTCAGGAAGATGAACATAGGGACTGTTCTTATCTGTAACCTTAAACATCTATAAACATTCATCCCCTCATCTTATTGTTATCAGAGCAGCCAGGAATCCTTACCGTCAAAATCTGGAAATGTTTGATCTTCTGGTGATGGCACAGAGTGAGGACGAATGCCTTGGGATTGCTCTGACTGACCCTCAGCAGGAACAGCCTGAACACACAACGTCACAACAGCCTGAACACACAACGTCACAACAGCCTGAACACACAACGTCACAACAGCCTGAACACACGACACACAACGTCACAACAGCCTGAACACACAACGTCACAACAGCCTGAACACACGACACACAACGTCACAACAGCCTGAACACACGACACACAACGTCACAACAGCCTGAACACACAACAGTCAACATCAGAACAAAAGTTCTCTTGCTAGCTCTCTACTAACAGTATTTCCATGTTAATATATGTATTTAACAACTGCAGTCAAGTGCTCTAACCACTGAGCTATACCCTCCCACCGTAATGCCCTGGACCCAACAGTAAGACGATCATGCTCGGAGGGCAGCTTGCAGAGCCTGTCTCACCCGTCAACCTGGCCCTGCTGGTACACCATCCTGTGGGACTCCTCACGTGAGATCCTGCCATGGAACCACAGCTGGGTGCTGTGAATCACTGGACAAGGAGGAGGGAAGAGAGACAGGAGGAGGAGGAGGGAAGAGAGAGAGGAGGAGGAGGAGGAGGGAAGAGAGAGAAGAGGAGGAGGAGGAGGGAAGAGAGAGAGGAGGAGGATGGAGGGAAGAGATGGAGGAAGAGGAAGAGTAAAAGAAGCAGCGGGAGGATGGAGAGCAGGGCAGAGATGAAAAGGAGGAGGAGAGGGTGGAGGAGAGAGACTGTTAGGAGCAGGGATCCTCTCATCACCAGTAGCTACCGGCATGCTGTGATAAATGCATCTCATCTTGCGTAGATCACATTCATAAATAAATAATTTGCTGTGACAATAACGAAAATGTAAGAAACTAACATAGTGTAGACCACACAAATATGCGTGTGGTTGAGTTTGTACCTGAGCTTAAGGATGAATGATGTAAGGGGCTTGGATTGGCTGTGTTCAGTCTCTGACTTTTCTTCTGAGAAACGCAGTCACACATCCACACAAACACATCCACACAAACAACACAGGTTAGTTCCTGGACCAGTATCATGTAAATGTAAATTCATTCATAGCTAGTGACATGAGAAGACTAAACCAAAACCATGGCAACACTGCACTCTGATCCCTCCACACAAACACAGAGAACCAAAGCATAAATACTCAAGACAACATCCATGTAAACAATCTCAGTGGTCTAGACTTTTGCACAGTTGTGTAGGCCTTTGTGTTAGTGGCAGTGTGCCAGCCTCCAGGCTATTATAAATGTTTATGTACCAGAGTGTATATATGTACAGTCTGTATACAGTATATATACTGTATTTATGTGTATACAGTATATCTACTGTATTGATGTGTATACAGTATATCTACTGTATTGATGTGTATACAGTATATCTACTGTGTTGATGTGTATGCAGTAGATCCACTGTCTGTGTTTCTGTGTTTCACCCTCCAGGCGTGAGCCTCCTCAAGCGCGGCACTCTGGGCCTCCACTGGGTTCTCGATCACACGGCCGATACGCCCAGAGAAGTCCATGGCCACCAGGGAGTTTTCCGATACGCTCCGCTAGGGGGCGACAGAGAGCTGACTCGTCACATTGCATCACCGTGGTGATTTGTGGTGGCAGTGTCTTTCTTGTGAATAATGTTCGGGTAGGTATTAAAAAGCTTATAAAATATGCAGGCTTGATCCGTCTTTCTGATGAAACATGAGCGAAGCACCCTACCAAGCCATTTCTGCTCTCTCCCTTCACCCAGTCATTAAGTTTAATAAGGTCTAATCTACTGTAAAGTATTCAATTAGCAAATTAACCAAATCAACGTACTGAGGTGGGGTGGACCTGCCACCTCTGGTGTGTCTTTGGAATGGTGTGTGTAAAAAGAAGAGACTCACCATTGGTCCTGTGAACAGCAAGTTTTTTCTCTGCTGAGGAATCTTGTAGTTTTGATACAAAACGATTCCATACTGCAAAAAGCAACACATCCATGTAACATGAAGACACACCGAACTGATTCACGGTGGACACAAATGAAACAAATTCAAAGAGTTGTCAGCGCATCATGAGGAGCGACTGCACAGGCCCCAGTAATGTCTCTGTCTGAACTGCTTAGTGCACTGACCCCAGGACAGCTGACATCCCTCGCTAACAAAGGCCTGCCGCCATGGCACCGTTACCTTGAAGAGCCGGAAGGCGGTCATCCAGGAAGTACGGCTCTGCTCGTCTTCTGCACACAGTATCCGCAGCTCCCGCCCCTCACAACCGCCTTTACTTGGCTGTCAATCAACACACAGCGACCAATCAGAAAGAGCTATTGTAATGGATGTCACTGAATTTCACTGACGATAGTCACTGTTAACCAGGCCCTCACCCTAACCTAGCCTTCACCCTTACCCTAACACAGCCGTAACCCTGACCTGACCCTAACACCGACCCTGACATAAATCTGATCCTGACTTAACCCTGACCCTAACCCTGACCCTAACATGACCCTGACCCTAACACAACCCTGACCCTAACATGACCCTGACCCTAACATGACCCTGACCCTAACACAACCCTGACCCTAACATGACCCTGACCCTAACATGACCCTGACCCTAACATGACCCTGACCCCAACACAACTCTGGTCCTGACTGTAACACAACCCTGACCCTAACCCTAACCCTGTCTCACCCTTTACTGATTACTCTGCAGGGCACACATCAGTCTCTAGTTTCATAAAGCATCTTTTATTTTATTTTTATGAATAATGAGCAAGGGCCATATCTAACTCAGTGAGCAGTTGTGGTTCATGGGATGACACCTGGGTGGACTAACCTTGATGCAGAACTGGTATTCTGTTGGAGCACAGTGAAGCTTCCTGCCAGCGGTGACGGTGAACAGGTTGTTGTCCTCCAGGTCCGCCAGCAGCTGCAGATGTCTTGGCTCCTGAGGAGAAGAAGCCCACATCAGCCAGAGCCCAAACACCTGTCTGGTACACCTGTAGCTAGCTCACACATTACCCAAACACCTGTCTGGTACACCTGCAGCTAGCTCACACATCCCACCTGTAGCTGGCTAACATAACCCCTTCACCTGCCACTGGTACACCTAGCTCATACATTCACCAAGTGTCATCTCAGTAAAATCCATGGTGACGCACCTTGGACACTCCCTTGGTGGAGATGTAGAGGCCAGAGCGACGCAGTAACACGTAGAGCTTCTTCCAGGACTTCCTGCTAAGCTCCTTAACGAACAGGAAGCCCTGGATCTCCGGACAACTGTTGGGCGCCAGGAGGTTCTGAGGAGACAAGATGGACGCTCTCCTAGTTACGTCACTGATGTGAATTCATCACAGTGATGTGCTCTTGCCGTCATTCAGACTGGTAGGTAGCGGGACAAATCATTTGGATCGTTCCTGTTTTTGGTAAATGGGTGTATCTGTTTGAGCTGTACCTCAGGTGAGTGTGTATGTAGAGTGTGTGTGGTGTGTGTGTGTGTGTGTGTGTGTGGTGTGTGTGTGGTGTGTGTGTGGTGTGTGTGTGGTGTGTGTATGGTGTGTGTGTGGTGTGTGTGTGGTGTGTGTGTGGTGTGTGTGTGGTGTGTGTGTGTGTGTACCTGTAACAGTTGAGATGGTGGAATCGTACCATTGCTTTCCTGGCACCAGGCAACCATGCTCTCTGGGAAAAAGGTCTGTTCAAAATAAAGAGAGAGAAGGAGGGGAAAGAGCGGGAGAGGGATCGAGAGCAAAATGATTAGAGAGGGATAGATCATGAGAGAGAGAGAGGTAGACAGAGGTGGAGAGAGGTAGAGAGAGAGGGATAGATCATGAGAGAGAGAGAGGAGTAGTGAGAGAGGTAGACAGAGGTGGAGAGAGAGTGGTAGAGAGAGAGAGATATAGAGGTAGAGAGAGAAAGGTAGAGAGGTAAAGAGGTAGGGAGAGAGAGCGAGAGGTAGAAAGAGAGATAGGTAGAGGTAGAGAGAGGTATGGAGAGAGAGAGATAGAGAAAAAGAGAGAGATAGAGACAGAGGGCCTAATTTACTAACATTACAACCGCAGCTTAATCTGTGCCTTTGCCCAACCGCAAATAGCGCACGGTGTATTTCCGCATTTTGCATGGTATTTATCAAACCAGATTCTCGTCAGGGAATCAGCGCCTTACACCTCCGAGAGGTACAGAGAGAGATAAAAAGAGGTAGAGAGAGCTAAAGAGAGGTAGAGAGAGAGAGATAAAGAGGTAGATTAAGAGGTAGAGGTAGTTAGGTCGCCAGTTTGATTCCCGGCCGCATCAAAATGACATTGTGTCCTTGGTCAAGGCACTTCACCCTACTTGCGTCGGGGGGAATGTCCCTGCACTTACTGTGAGTCACTCTGGATAAGAGCGTCTGCTAAATGACTAAATGTAAATGTAGAGAGAGAGGTAGAGATTGAGAGAAGTAGAGAGAGAGAGAGAGAGACCTCCATTGACACAAGCAACACTCTCGAGGAAAAACACTGTTGGAATGAAAACCTACCAAGGGATTTCTAAAGAATTCATATTTGGCGTAGTTCTTCCTGAAGAGCAGTCTGCCGCCATCTCCTGACATGGAGGCCTGGACATGAACCACCAGTTCATGGTCTTCAAGACACCTTTCTGAGATAGAGACAGACAGAGAGAGACAGAGAGAGAGACAGAGAAATACAGAGAGAGACAGACAGACAGAGAGAGAGAGAGAGAGAGAGAGAGAGAGAGAGAGACAGACAGAGAGAGACAGACAGACAGACAGAGAGAGAGAGAGAGAGAGAGAGAGAGAGAGAGAGAGAGAGAGAGAGAGAGAGAGAGAGAGAGAGAGACAGAGAGAGACGGACAGAGAGAGAGAGAGAGAGAGAGAGAGAGAGAGAGAGAGAGAGAGAGAGAACAGAGAGACGAGGATAGAAAGGGGAACATTGTATTTAAATGAATTAAATGAATAGTCTTACATACAATTTGGTATGAGATGGAGTCATATGGACATAGACCCTGCAGACATGCAGCCAGCGTGTGGACACTCCTGGAGCAGACAGACAGTTTCTGCTTAAGACAATTCACAGGGACAGAGTGGATTTGAACCTGCAGATGGACAGACAGACACAGAGAGAAGACTGACAGGAAGACAAACGCTCAGGCCTCCTGAACAGGCTGCCACGGGGAGAGGCCCGGGGAATCCCTAAAGTCACGCGGGAAGTCGTGACACAACCAAGGCGTGATGCTCCACAACACCATCAAACTCTTTCCCTATCCCCCCCCCTTCCTCCCTCCCCCCCTCCCCCCCTCCCTCCCTCCCTCCCTCCCTCCCTCCCTCCCTCCCTCCCTCCCTCCCTCCCTCCCTCCCTCCCTCCCTCCCTCCCTCCCTCCCTCCCTCCCTCCCTCCCTCCCTCTCACCCTCCCTCTCACCCTCCCTCCCTCTATGTCTCTCACCCTTCCTGTCTGTCCATTTCTGGAATGTTTTGGCTCCCTCCCAGTGTTAGTCACGGTTGGTCGTGACCATGAGTCACCGTAACAGACTACCTCCTGGCTCCTGTCTGGGGGGGGGGAGGGGGCGTGGGGGGGGGGGGGTACTAATACATCGCCAGGATGAGCAGAACAAATCGGTTACTTCCTGTGGAGAGTCAGGAAGGAGTAACTCTAACTCACACCTCCATCCTGGGGCCAAGGGGCACACAGATTAGTCTCCCAGCTCCACTTTCCTGCCAGCTCAGCGAGCCCAAGCAGGCTAAATCCACCCTGAGGAGAGGCTAACTCCACTCTGAGGTGAGGCTAACTCCACCCTGAGGAGAGGTTAACTCCACCCTGAGCAGAGGCTAATTCCTCCCTGAGGAGAGGTTAACTCCACCCTGAGCAGAGGCTAACTCCACTCTGAGGAGAGGCTAACTCCACCCTGAGCAGAGGCTAACTCCACCCTGAGGAGAGGCTAACTCCACCCTGAGCAGAGGCTAACTCCACCCTGAGGAGAGGTTAACTCCACCCTGAAGTGAGGCTAACTCCACCCTGAGGAGAAGCTAACTCCACCCTGAACAGAGGCTAACTCCACCCTGAGCAGAGGCTAACTCCACCCTGAGCAGAGGCTAACTCCACCCTGAACAGAGGCTAACTCCACCCTGAGCAGAGGCTAACTCCACCCTGAACAGAGGCTAACTCCACCCTGAGCAGAGGCTAATTCCTCCCTGAGGAGAGGCTAACTCCACCCTGAGCAGAGGCTAACTCCACCCTGAGGTGAGGCTAATTTCACCCTGAGCAGAGGCTAACTCCACCCTGAGCAGAGGCTAATTCCTCCCTGAGGAGAGGCTAACTCCACTCTGAGGAGAGGCTAACTCCACCCTGAGCAGAGGCTAACTCCACCCTGAGGAGAGGCTAACTCCACCCTGAGCAGAGGCTAACTCCACCCTGAGGAGAGGTTAACTCCACCCTGAGGTGAGGCTAACTCCACCCTGAACAGAGGCTAACTCCACCCTGAACAGAGGCTAACTCCACCCTGAACAGAGGCTAACTCCACCCTGAGCAGAGGCTAACTCCACCCTGAGCAGAGGCTAACTCCACCCTGAACAGAGGCTAACTCCACCCTGAGCAGAGGCTAACTCCACCCAGAGCAGAGGTTAACTCCACCCTGAGCAGAGGCTAACTCCACCCTGAGCAGAGGCTAACTCCACCCTGAGCAGAGGCTAACTCCACCCTGAACAGAGGCTAACTCCACCCTGAGCAGAGGCTAACTCCACCCTGAGGAGAGGCTAACTCCACCCTGAGCAGAGGCTAACTCCACCCTGAGCAGAGGCTAACTCCACCCTGAACAGAGGCTAACTCCACCCTGAGCAGAGGCTAACTCCACCCAGAGCAGAGGTTAACTCCACCCTGAGCAGAGGCTAACTCCACCCTGAACAGAGGCTAACTCCACCCTGAGGAGAGGCTAACTCCACCCTGAGCAGAGGCTAACTCCACCCTGAGCAGAGGCTAACTCCACCCTGAGGAGAGGCTAACTCCACCCTGAGCAAAGGCTAACTCCACCCTGAGGAGAGGCTAACTCCACCCTGAGGAGAGGTTAACTCCACCCTGAGCAGAGGCTAACTCCACCCTGAGGTGAGGCTTTCCCCATGTGAACTTGGGATCATCACATCTATACCAAGGCTACCTTAACCTGCCCACTTCAAAAGCATGTGAACAAGTGCTCCTTTCATAGGCGCAGACCAGACCAGGGTGCTACGCAGACCGACACGTTCACATGCTCATGAGACACAAAGGGTTTGAGATCCAGAACGACCTGCTGATCATCAGGGTTCTGATGGTCAGGGTTCTGATCATCAGGGTTCTGATGGTCAGGGTTCTGATCATCAGGGTTCTGATGGTCAGGGTTCTGATGGTCAGGGTTCTGATCGTCAGGGGGCTGATGGTCAGGGTTCTGATCATCAGGGTTCTGATGGTCAGGGTTCTGATCATCAGGGTTCTGATGGTCAGGGTTCTGATCATCAGGGTTCTGATGGTCAGGGTTCTGATGGTCAGGGTTCTGATCGTCAGGGGGCTGATCGTCAGGGTTCTGGGTACTGGCTGTTTCTCAGAGCACCCAGTTACCAGAACACACTTCTACATGACAGGGGGAAGAAAAGAACAGGAGTGTGTGTACGTGTGTGAGTGGGAAAGTGTGTGTGTGAAAGTGTGTCTGCGTGTGGGAGTGTGTGTGTATATGTACAGTAAGTGTGTGTGTGCGTGTGTGTCCTATATGTGTGTGTGTGTGTGACCCACCTATCCCCTGTAGAGGGTGGTGCTCCACCAGGGTCCAGCTGTTATCGTCCACACAGTGGCTCCTGTAGACAAGCAGCTGACACAGGTCTCTGGCTGTCATGTTCACTGGGATCTCGAGGGCCTTCCCCATCCCATCCTCACTGCTGATCCTTATCACCTGGAACACACAATACCTTATCACCTGGAACACACAATACTATATCACCTGGAACACACAATACTATATCACCTGGAACACACAATACTATATCACCTGGAACACACAATACCTTATCACCTGGAACACACAATACTATATCACCTGGAACACACATCATCAGTGTGTGAGTGAGTGAGGCAGTGAGTGAGTGAGGCAGTGAGGCAGTGTGTGAGTGAGTGAGGCAGTGAGTGAGTGAGGCAGTGTGTGAGTGAGTGAGGCAGTGAGGCAGTGAGGCAGTGAGTGAGTGAGGCAGTAAGGCAGTGAGGCAGTGAGGCAGTGAGTGAGTGGGGCAGTGAGGCAGTGTGTGAGTGAGTGAGGCAGTGAGTGAGTGAGGCAGTGTGTGAGTGAGTGAGGCAGTGAGGCAGTGAGGCAGTGAGTGAGTGAGGCAGTGAGGCAGTGAGTGAGTGGGGCAGTGAGGCAGTGAGGCAGTGAGGCAGTGAGTGAGTGAGGCAGTGAGGCAGTGAGGCAGTGAGTGAGTGAGGCAGTGAGGCAGTGTGTGCTTGTATCTTTGTGTGTTTGGAGTGGGTGTAGCTCAGTGGTTACAGCATTGGATTACAGATCTCGAGGTCAGAGGTTTAAATCCCCCTTAGTAAGTAACTTTGAATAAAAGTGTCTTCTATCTAGCTTTATACTTGATGAAACATGTAATACAATACAATAAAATATAACTTGAAATGCTATTTTCCCCATGGGAATATAAATATATAAATACCAGTGCTGCATCTAGTTTAGAAGTTACTAAAGTTTTACTCTGTATTTGTTCCTCTTTCAACATTTTATGTAGACGTTTCGTATCAAATTTAAAACACATTTATGAAATGTTTGAGTCTGTGGAGAGGGGATTTTGTGCGTGCATTCGTACCTTAAGAAACAGGAAAGCTTTTTGTGGGAAAATATAATAAAAGTGGAAATAGACAACACTTACATTTAATTCATATGTGAGAGCTTAGTACATTGTCATTATATTATATATGTAATATTATATGCTGTATATTACAGTTAAAGTATACTTATTTTATAGTTTTGTACATTCACACAATTAGTAACTTGAATATATGTTAAGCGTGATTGCACTTATACTTTGTAATTACACTTTCAGTATATTTTTTTACTTGGAAGAGTAGCATATATATATTATTCATAGAAGCATCTGCCTCATCAGAGCTGCCCAGGTTATATACGGCTTTCATCTCCCTCACAATCCACACACACACACACTCACTTCACGGATCAATTAAGATAATTTATTGAAACAATCTAGCAGATCATACCATCTCCTCAGGCCCCTACTTCTGATAAGCTGGTGTCCCAGATACGAAACACCATGAACATGACACCTCTGATCAGACAGGCTTTCACGGTTCCTTTTTTCAACCATCCCTTTCAGCAAAATCAGTGGCTGAAACAGTTGAATTTCTTCTGACGCAGAAAGGTATTTGGTCTTTGATTTAATATTTATGCCTCTACTCAATTCAGACAAAATGTCTTGAATCAGTTTTTCACAATTTTATCATCCAGCTTCGAAGATCATTCAGTCAGACTAGACAGAGAAAGCAAGAGAGAAAGCGAAAGAGAGAAAAACCGAGAAGGAACTAAAAAGGGAGCGAAAGAAACGGATAGAGAAAAAAGAGCAGAGATATGAGAGAGAGAGAGAGAGAGCTCACCTCCACAGTTTGTAACAGGCAGCACTCAGTGGACCACGAAGGCATTTTCAGAGTGAGCTTCCCTCCACAACCGCAATCCTCCTCCTCTCCTATCCCTTTATCCAAAAAACTGTTTCAAAAAGCCTCCTTAACCCGTCCTGACTTCCTCTGTGTCAGGTTGTGTCTGTGCGGCAGTTAGGTATCCGTCACAAAACCCCCTCAGAAGACAGTTGCACCTCAAGTGGCTGCTAACTTTGCTCTGCCGCTTCACAAAGGGTTACACTAAGAGCCAAATCAAACCACACAAGCTAGCCAATCACAGGGCTCGCTCACCCTGATGTAATCATTCCCACACACGCTGACACACATACGCACACACTCAAGTCTGTCATGCACATGCCCAGTCCTCTACACAGACGCACAGTCATGCACAGACAGACGAGCTGTGGCTGACTTGTTTCTGGACTGGGGGAGGGTGGGGGGGGGTGTGTGTGGAGGAAAGTAGAGGGAGGGTGGGGGGAGGGGGTTAAGCAGAGAGGGGGGGGGGGCATGGCCGCCTGAACCTCGAACGATCCCAAGTTTTTCAAGTAAGAGCTTGTTTGCTCAACAAGCATCAAACTTCACTGGAGATTCACCCCTCGGATCGCTCCTCTCTCCGAAGCCAGGTCCTGATACCTTTGTCTCCTGCCGGCTCATGCAATCCACACCCCGGCTGTCGGTCTTTCTAACCCTACCTCTACTCCTGATCCACACTCTCTGTGCCCTGTGGCAGGCTGGGCAGGAGACAGGGGTCTGTTGAAGGAGGCTGGTCGCCCTGCCGCCCTCTGTGCGTGTAAACATGTCAAAGAACACACTCCTCCAGGAGACTACAGGGACAGAGAGCAGCGGAGGTAATAAGTCACAGAAGTGACACGAGGTGAATTCTCTGCTCTAGTTACTATTTAAAGAGAGTGAGGGAGCTGGGTGTGGGGGAGGGGTGCACGTGTGTGGACGAAAGGAAAGGAAAAGTGAAAGAACCGAAGAGACAGAAAGAGAAAGGAATGGTGAGTCAGACAGATTGGTAGACTGTGTGGAACACTGACCAGCTGTCTCGCCCTCCACTCCCTTCCTACACACTCCTCTCTCTCTCTCTCTCTCCCTTTTAACACTCCCTCCATTCCAAAACACTTCTCCCTCTCTCTCTCCCACTCTCTCTCCCACTCACTCTCACTTCTTACCTTCCCCTCCATTCCAAAACACTCCTATCTCCAGGAGAGACTCCCGCTCTCTCTTCCCTCTTTCCCTCCCTCCATTCCTACACACTCCTCTCTCCCTATGTCTCCCTCCTTCCTCGCTCTCTCTCCACCTCCTTCCCCCTCTTCCTACACACTCCTCTCCCTACCTCTCAGTGTCTTTCTCGCTCTTATGGACTTTGTCTCCCACCCTCTCTCTCTTTCTCTATACCCCCTCTCACCCTCTCTCTCTTTCTCTATACCCCCTCTCACCCTCTCTCTTTCTCTATACCCCCTCTCACCCTTTCTCTATACCCCCTCTCACCGTCTCTCTCTCTATACCCCCTCTCACCCTCCCTCTCTCTCTTTCTCTATACCCCCTCTCACCCTCTCTCTTTCTCTATACCCCCTCTCACCCTCTCTCTTTCTCTATACCCCCTCTCACCCTTTCTCTATACCCCCTCTCACCGTCTCTCTCTCTATACCCCCTCTCACCCTCTCTCTCTCTCTCTCTCTCTCTCTCTCTCTCTCTCTCTCTATACCCCCTCTCACCCTCTCTCTCTCTCTCTCTCTATACCCCCTCTCACCCTCTCTCTCTTTCTCTATACCCCCTCTCACCCTCTCTCTCTTTCTCTATACCCCCTCTCACCCTCTCTCTCTTTCTCTATACCCCCTCCCACTCTCTCTCTCTTTCTCTATACCCCTCCCGCCTTCCCCCAGCAACTCAAGACAGTGAGGCGTGTCGTAAGAGTCACAGCTCTCCCCCCCCCTCTCTCTCTCTCTCTCTGTCCGTCTCCCCTCCAGCCTTTACCCCCCCTCTCTCTCCGTCACAGAAACTCAGAGAGAGGGGAAGTCCCAGCATGTCATAAGGCTCTGTGTGTCTCCCCTCCCTCCCTTTCTTCTTCTGTCTGTCTCCCTACTTCTCTTTTCGCCTCCCGTGTAGAGCGTCCGCAGGAACAGCTGATGTGGAGACAGGAAGCAGGATGACATCAACGGGAACGTACCAGTTGACTTAGTAACACTACCAGCACCTAGCTTCAAATGTTACTGAATATATGAGCAAATGTCCGACTGTCTGTTTGAGAGAGAGAGAGAGAGAGAGAGAGAGAGAGAGAGAGAGAGAGAGAGAGAGAGAGAGAGAAGAGGAGAGAGGAGAGAGAGAGAGAGAGAGAGAGAGAGAGAGAGAGAGAGAGAGAGAGGGAGAAAAGGAAAGAGAGAAGGAGGGAGACAGAGAAACTTCCTGTTTTAACACTGCCCTCATTCTGCCGTCCGTCTCCATTCTCAGGACATACTTGTGTGTGTGTAATATAATCCCCAAAGGGAAAGGTAAAAGAACACACACATACACTAACACACACACACAGGCACACACACGCACATACACACACTCTGACTCAAGCTGCTCTGGGCTCAGGGATAGCCCTGCAAGTCCATGTCTCTGGGTTGGTTATCAGGTCCATGTCTCTGGGTTGGTTATCAGGTCCATCTCTCTGGGTTGGTTATCAGGTCCATGTCTCTGGGTTGGTTATCAGGTCCATGTCTCTGGACTGGTTATCAGGTCCATGCCTTTGGGCTGGTTATCAGGACCCTGTCTCTGGGTTGGTTATCAGGTCCATCTCTCTGGGTTGGTTATCAGGTCCATGCCTTTGGGCTGGTTATCAGGACCCTGTCTCTGGGCTGGTTATCAGGTCTTTGTGGGGCAGTTTTTTATGTAACCTTGAGAACAATCCACATCCTTTGACGGACAATCCTGTTCTATTCTACTGTGTTCTATTTTACTGTGTTCTGTTCTACTGTGTTCTATTCTAACATCTAACAGACAAAGATCCTGGTCTTGCCCCTGCTTCTAATCCATCTCTCTCAAATGATCCACTTACCCAACAAGAAACAGCCATTGATTAGGTGACTTGGGTTTGCCAGAATCCCCCCCCTCTCTCTCTCTCTCTCTCTCTCTCTCTCTCTCTTTCCTGCCCCCTTTCTCCCCCCCTGGCGATTGACAAGTACCTCTTTAATGACTCAACTGTACACTGTGGTGGCGGTGTGTGGTCTGTGCTGTACTGGGACCAGTGACATACACTAATGAGATTTGCGAGACAAGCCCCCTTCTGAATGAGGCCAGTCAGGGTCTGGAGTGTTCCAGGCTGTGCTGCCAGAGAGCTGCCTGCTCCTAACTCAGTCACTCCATAAACTGTGCTGACTCATGATGTGGAATTCAAATGATTCCTTGTTGTCTAATTATCACGTCAAATTAATTTTCAGTTAGCCCCAAACTGAATTTTCTAGGTCTGAAACAACCATAGGGTGAGAGGGTTCAATCTTGAAACAGAGCAACCGTCTTGTCATTCTGCTCCTGGCACTCTGCAAACACCACACACTGTCAGCTACAGCCCCAAACACCACCAGTGTTGGGTAACGTTACTTTTTAAAGTAACTAATTACAGTTACTAGTTACATTCCTTGTAAAGTAACTAGTTACGTTACTTAGTTACTTGCTTTAGAGATTAAGGCGTTAAGTTACTTTTGCGTCACATTAAGACAAGTATTTTATTTGTAGGACAATTCACCTTGGCCACTCTTATGCCCAGAAGGCACATTTAATGGGTTGACCTCAGCAATAGCACATATTGTACTGAATATTCAGTGTCACTCACATATAACATGATCAATCCTCATTATACAGCAAGACAGACCGAGGTAATAATCCACTATAATGAAAAGCAATATTTGCATTAAGTTTTTGAATCAAGACACTCTTTAATTAATAAATAATGTTGTACAATGCCAGGCAAAAGTCTAGTAGTTAGCTAGCTCTACAATTTACCAGGGCTAGGTTTGAATCTAGCAGCAAAACTAAGCTAAGTTATAGCTAGGTATATGGTAGCAAAATGTTGTTCACTTATGTACTGAACCAGACTATTTTACTTACTGTAATATAATCCTAAACCTAAACTACTGAACGATAATAAATAAATATTTAGCTGGTCGGCTCCATGACGTCGGGTAAATTGGGCTTGTGAGACTGCTTACCAAAAGAGCGAAGGGGAACCCATTGTCTAGCAGATAAAGACGTTTTCATAGGTACCTATAGCGAAAAGTAGCCTCAACTTTCCTAGACTTTTAACTACATACTGAGGGCTCGTGACCAAAATACTAAATTAAGTAATGTGTTATTGTTTGAACAAGGAACTAGTGACGGATTCATTCAATTAAATAAGTAACGTGTTAAGTTACTCGTTACCTGACAAAAGTAGTCTGACTACTGTAAGGCGTTACCACACACTGACAGCTACAGCCCCAAACACCACACACTGTCAGCTACAGCCCCAAACACCACACACTGTCAGCTACAGCACCAAACACTGACAGCTACAGCCCCAAACACTGTCAGCTACAGCCCCAAACACTGACAGCTACAGCCCCAAACACCACACACTGTCAGCTACAGCACCAAACACTGTCAGCTACAGCACCAAACACTGTCAGCTACAGCACCAAACACCGACAGCTACAGCCCCAAACACCACACACTGTCAGCTACAGCACCACACACTGACAGCTACAGCCCCAAACACTGACAGCTACAGCCCCAAACACCACACACTGTCAGCTACAGCACCAAACACTGTCAGCTACAGCACCAAACACTGTCAGCTACAGCACCAAACACCGACAGCTACAGCCCCAAACACCACACACTGTCAGCTACAGCCCCAAACACCACACACTGACAGCTACAGCCCCAAACACTGTCAGCTACAGCCCCAAACACTGTCAGCTACAGCCCCAAACACTGTCAGCTACAGCCCCAAACACTGACAGCTACAGCCCCAAACACCACACACTGACAGCTACAGGCCGTTATACGGACGCTGTGTTCGATGCAGTTGTTAGAGAATTTGACTGCAGATCAAGAGGTTGTGGTTTCAAATCCCCCCTTCCAGTATGTTGCTTTGGATACAAGCTAAGGTTAAACAAATGCATAACTTTGAACTAGTGCACTGCCTGTTGTGGGGGGGGGGGGGCACTGGGGGGGGGGGGGGAGGGGGGGGGGCACCGGGGGGCTGGTTCTTTTCAGGCCACTACAGATCACTGTCCATTTGTGGTCGCCCCATTGGGCACAGATAAAGGATGACATCACTGCACTCTGATAAACGGAATTGCATGAGCACTCTGTGTCCTGTGCTATCTAAACTGTTGCTGTGTGTGGTAGTGGGGGGGGGGGAATTAAAAGGACTGTGTACTAACCCAGGCTAACAGCAGACCAACATAAACACAACATCCTCCTCAAATCCTGCTGCACTGGGTTACAGGGCTTTACCTTTAGGCTTGTGTGTTCCTCTACCAGCTGACTGAATCCTGGCCTGGTATTTCTATTATGTGTGGCCTTGTTAGTGCACCTTATAACCATGGTAGCGCTGGACTTTGCTACAAACCACCGAAAAAGACAGCAGAGGGCGAGGAGCGTTCAGAGATCACAGCTGTGCAGAGTTGCTCACACAACAACTCAGCACCTCGTTTAAAGCAGGGGCCCCAAACTTTTTTCTGCAAGGGCCAGAAAATTATTCCTTTCTTTAATGTGGGGCCAGGTCAGTCTGTTACAGAAAATTACATGGGCCAGAGTGACAACCAGTATTATTATTATTTCAAATGTATTTATTATGATAGATTAGTTTATTATTTTGTTATGCACCGTACTTACGTAATCACATTTACGCATATTATGCATATTAGTCAGTGTGAACTGTATTTTTGGGGGGGCGGTCCAAATGCTTCGGCCCGCAGGCTGTAGTTTGGGGACCCTTGGTTTAAAGTATCTCTAAACGCGCCAGTTTCAGCCTAATCACGCACCTTCCCAACATCAACAATTCTGGTGAAAGGATGTGAGTGGGTGGGTTGTGAACACGGCCTAATTATCGAACCATTCTGTGATATGACAGAGGTATAAAAGGTACACATGTTTCACCACTAGGGAAATAAACTGCTGGGATCTACCAGCAAACAATAAACAACAACACTTTTGCAAATATTCGTTGGAATCAAGACTAGGAGTTCAGTCATAAGTGAGCATTAATCATAGTGGGTTAACTGAAAAAGTTGAAGAAAAAAGGAGGTAGTTAAACGTTAAGCTTGAGTTCAGAGCTCGGAGATTCAAGTGGTCTGGTTCAGCCCAAAGTGTCTGTCACCTCTGCACCCTGCCAGCTAATCCCCTGGGAGCAGCTTGTTCCGCATGCAAACATGGAAAAATACGTCCTGACAGGTGAAACCAACCAGTCCAAACCACAAGCCTGGCCCCCATTCAACCTGCGTCTATTAACAGGCTCTTAAGTAATCTCTGAAGAACTAAATGGTGCTAAACCCAGTCTTTGAGGAGATCCCCCACACACACACACTATGACACGGCATACACCCATACTGTACATATGACATAATAACGTTCAAGAATCACACAGGAGGGCAGGTTCGGTTGTCTCCTTCTCACAAGCACTGGCATGAATAGGAAAGGAGGCGGCCATCTTGATGAGGTTGGATCAGCTAGTTAGCATGCAGCTGGAATACAGTCCCCGGATCTCTTATCTGGACTGTGTGACCTGATACTGTGCAAGGAGAATGCACTGCATGAATGTAAAGGCAGGGTAGCTACGTTTTGTAAACCTAGCAATTTTGACTTGAGTTTGAAAGGATTCAAACCACATTATCCCACCTCCTCTCTTCAAAACCAATAATTTTACTGTTCAATCTTGGATTTGTTGGTTGCTATCATAATGTGAGGTTTATTTTAGTAAAAATTACAAAAAGTGCTTCAATATTACCTACCCTGCCTTTAAGACAACTACTTACCCGACTGAAAGTTTTGTTTATTGAAGTTCAGCCAATAATGCCGACTAATAGATGAAAATGAATATCCCTTGAAACTTAAGTACAAACTGTTATTAACGGCCTACAGCATTTAGCAACACATTGAGGACTTGATCTGCATTCATACTTGGCTTCAGAGACATTCTTGGAATTATTAGAAATTAGTGTGCGTCTGTATGCATGCTAGCAATGGAATATTATCTAAAGGGAAGGTTTTCTTCAACACGTATCCCAGGCAGGTTAAATCAAGTGGTTTCCCAACATACAACTGAAATGTGACCAGTGAGTTGGACCCTTCCCCTTTAAGAGAGCACATTCCCCTTTAAGAGCATAGAGATGATAGCTTGGTTGAGAGCGGCAGAGGAGGAGGTAAATAACGAGAATCAGATGGTGGCCTGAATGCTGTGTAACAGAGTGACAGAGTGACAGAGCAATGAACCCTGACAGGCCTGGCCAACAGTCTGCACAGCGTTCTCGTGCATTTATCTCTCTGTTAGCCTGGTTCTGATATGCCCAGTTCTGCTAGGCCAGTTCTGCAAGTGTGGAATAAGATCAAGAGATGTTAGGAAAGTGGTAGATAAGTTTACACTGGTGTAGGGGTGGGCAGTATGAACGGTATAGAAATATACCGGTATGAATTTGGCCTACGATATGGAATTTGACTATACCGTGCTGACCGCGGTAGAGCCTTCCAGAATCAAGATTCTGCTACATGCATAAATGTAAACGTGAATGTAAGATTCGTCACAGCCCCATCACACCAGGCACGGCATAAAATTACTGTACGGGACTTTGACGCAAGTATCACAATCAATCAACCCAAACATCGCAAGCAATCTTTCGGATCCTCATCAGTAGCCTATTGCACTGATGGAGTACAGTATCGTTTTCGGGCTTTACCATTCTGTTAAATATGACAACCTCCAACGTCGACAATTGCCGCATGAAAGAGTGTAGCCATGCACGCAATAAAGCCAGGTTGGTTAGAACTGTGAAATGTTTATTGTAGGCTAACAGAATCGACTTTTCAGCCAAGTAATAATTTGTGGAAGCTAGCTCACTACAAATATTGAACTAAGTTTTCTTGTGATCCCATAAATGTAGGGTACTGTTGAAAGCTACATGCGAGCTCTTCTTCCGTGCGAAAGCACTGTAAAAGTTGTACAAATTCAACTAATGCAAATGTAGCACCGGTGCAGATTACATTGTCATGACATTTTGAGAAAAATGAATATATCGTGATATATACCGTTACAGTCCGTGCTTCAGAATTTCGTTTTAGGCCATAATCCTGGTCATGTGACTGAAGAATCCTCCAGTGTTAAGGTCACCTTTGGACTGAACATGGCTAATGTCTTCCAAGAACAGAACGCACACACTCTAAAACCGAGGCAATCGCCATGCCTACACAACTTGGAGGATGACATTAAAACAGGCCAAGGGAAATTCCAAAGACGATCTTAACCTCTCCTCAGGAATGACAGGGGAAAGTGACGGGGAAGTGCAAAATGCCTGCACTACAAATAATACATGTGTTTTAAACTAACAGCAGGAGTGTCGTTAACGCTTCATTAAATGTATTCATGGTTTTTGTTAGTTTCAAATATATTATTGTATATCAATTTATACAGGCCGATAAGCAGTGTCCTGGGTTTGCATGCCCCCCCCCCCCCCCCTCTGTCATACATCACTTAAAAACGATCCAATAAAGCATAGTAGAGACAAATATATCTATATATTTCCATAGCTATATACATAAAACTACTCCAGACACTTGACGTTTTGTGGATCATGCGACGTTGCGACGTGTCTGTCTGAGGTGAGGAGTTGAGGGTGTCTCACGTGTTTTCCAGAGGAGGGTGGGCAGGGTGGGAGGGACCCGGGGCTGAGGACAGGGGAGCTGGCTGGACTGCACAGCTCTGGGAAGGGGTTAGGGATGGCTGGCAGGGAGTAGGTCCTCAGCTGCTCCTCCTCCTGCAGTCTCCTGGTAAAACACACAGACAGACAGGTCAAAAGACAGACAGGTCAAAAGACAGACAGACAGACAGGACTGGTCAACACCAGACAGACAGACAGGTCAACACTAAACAGACAAGTCACCAAACAGACAGACAGACAGGTCAACACCAGACAGACAGACAGGTCAACACCAGACAGACAGACAGACAGACAGACAGGTCAACACCAGACAGACAGACAGACAGGTCAACAGACAGACAGACAAGACTGGTCAACACACCAGACAGACAAGTCACCAAACAGACAGACAGACAGACAGACAGACAGGTCAACACCAGACAGACAGGACTGGTCAACACACCAGACAGACAGGACTGCTGACAGAGGAAGCCTGCCTTGGTGAATGGGTGGTCAAATCGAAGCTCTAGGAGTGGATTGTTTGGAGAGGATTGTAACCCTAACCCAGACAGGCATGGAGCTTGACTTACTCATACCCTTCAAAATCCATCAAAACATCTTCAGCTGTTTCCATTCACTGACCTTCACATGACCCCCAAACAGGTAAACTGACTCCTAAACAGAGCTAGCAGCCGTCAACTAGCTAGCTCCTCTCAGCTCCCCTCTGCATTGACCCAGGTGGCGTCTGAGCTGGGATGGCTAGCCGGCTCCAACATTTCTCCACTACTTGAGCCGCATCCGAGGGGAGTTCAAAAGCTCCGATCCTTTTGATGTTGTCACATGTAAGCTGGGGCGGGGGTGAGATGGAGGTCAGGGCTGCATAATCTCCCAGTGTGTGTGTCCTACATCCACTAGATCTGGTTTCTCTGGGCCTTGATACACAGACCATGCTGAAACCAGACACCCTCTTTATTCTGGACCAAATAGTCAAATCAGCACAGACCTGGTATATACCTGGTATATGCTCCAAAAAGAGTCATTTGCACTACTGCATGCACATAATACACCTTAGTTCTATTCTCGTGTGGTATTCTACTTCGGTTACGTGTTTACAACGCAGGCTCCTTGTAATATACTAGTCCTGAGCACCCCATTACTATGCTGTATCACAAACATTGTGCCGTTTTGACTCTGTGTTTGACCAGTGTTATGTGAGTGGTTATGAATAAAATCAATTTAACAGCTAAACCAACCTAAATGAACGTGTGTGTTTGTCGAATGTACGTGTGTATGTGTGTGTACCTGAAGGCAAGGATGTGCATTGGCTGGGACCTTCGCAGGTTTTGTTTGGGCGACACAGACTGCAGTGTGCAGGCCTCTGTGGTCGCGGCTGGGCGCTGCGATTGGCCGTTCTGCAGTAAGGGGGTGGAGTCAGTCAGCAGGCTGCATGTGGTGTATAGGCTCTCGAAGGAAGAGTTCATGTCATTCACCAGCGCCTCCAGATCCACATCGTCATCTGTTGGACAAGGAGAGCAGTCACACATCTGACGTTCAGACTGTTGACACTGTGATGTTTGGCTTCTGGTCGCCAGTGTTGATTCTGTGCTGAAGCCCTGGGGTGTGTTGCATGAAAGGCACGCGGCATCTAAACACTATTAACCACACACACACGTCTGTGTACTTCCTTTAACCTCATAGATACAGAACACTGAGATGGGTGAGGTATGTCAGAACACTGAATTGGGTGAGGTATGTCAGAACACTGAGATGGGTGAGGTATGTCAGAACACTGAGATGGGTGAGGTATGTCAGGACACTGAGATGGGTGAGGTATGTCAGAACACAGTAAAAGAATGGGCTTGTAGAGGTGGTGTACTTGAGTACAAGCTTCTAAAGCAAGGCTCTTGCTCCCTTTTCTGTGCTGCAGTTACCCACCGCTCCAGTAGGTGGAACACAACTCCCACTCTGTCATAAACAACAGGAAGTGAATGTCCATGGAAGACAAAAACAATTCCTGCCAAATTCCTACCATTTAAATCTCATACTTTTACTTTTAGTACATCTGCAACTGCCTTTACAAAGTATGTTCTGCAGGCAGTATGCATAACACAACTTTGCGCCTTGAATTCTGGCCCTCTTGTTCGTATGTCTGTCACAGTTCGTAGCACAAAATTGTAATAGTGTTGAAAAAATTTTAAGCAAAAAATGTTTCCGCAGAGCTGACCAGAGAGTTGCTGTCGGAGGGCAACCAGAGCTCTGCTGTTGTTACTTTGTAATGTCTGTAATTAACACAGGCTGAATGATTGACTGATTGAATATTAGCTACTTAAGGTGAATTCTCTTTCAGCCTGTGAATGCATCAACTCCCATGCTAATGCCGAAGCTATCGCTAAAGCTTACATCAATGCTAACTAAGGTTGCCTTCCTTCTTGGTTATCCCGGGATTCTTCTCTTTTTTCGAAAGACCGGTTATAAAAAATGATTTCCAGAGACATGAATTTTTGTGATTATTATAAAACGTAATTTGATTTCCTTCTACTGCTATTCCACGAGGAGTAACCCTGCGCCATGCCTCATTTAATTTTTTTACATATATGTATGAATACAGCCGTATCAAACATGCTTGGGTATGCAGCCACACCGACGATCAGTTTGTCCTCCATCTTGAAACTGTGAAAACTAGAAATGTTTAACATGACCAACGGTTGCTACGTTACAAGAAACAGAACAACAAGCCTATTGGCCATCGCTCGCGAAAATCTCTCCTCATTTACATAAAGTTGAGAAAATCTCAACTCGAATCGCTTGGATCGCGTCACGTCGCTACCCACAATGCACCATGCAAGCGATTCGCCTGGCTCCATTGAAAATGAATGGGAGGCATTGCATCGCTCGCATCGCGTTGGTGTAGTGGACACGCACCATAACCCTAAACCTCCCTAGAGAGAAAGAGAACAGAATCAGGAAGTGATTAAGCAGAAACGCAGGACTGTCTCTGTCTATAAAAGCTTGGTGAGAGTTTGGGGATTACGATTTATCCCTTTCAATCAGAATGTTTCACATGCTGCACCTTAATCTACAACAGTCCTTCTTTCCATCCCCTCCGCCCACCCACCGTCCATCCCCTCCAACCACCCTCCACCCTCCCTCCATCCTCTCCACCCTCCCTCCATGCCCTCCACCCTCCCTCCATCCCCTCCACCCCTCCTCCATCCCCTCCACCCTCCCTCCACCCCTCCTCCATCCCCTCGACACCTCCTCCATCCCCTCCACCCCCTCCACCCTCCCTCCATCCCCTCCATCCTCCCTCCATTCCCTCCAGGAATGTCCGGATATTGTTGCCTACCTCGCTGTCACAGATAACACTTAGCCGTACAGCATGGCCTCTATTCAGACCCTGGACCCTCTAAAAAGCAGAACTGGACCTTCCCTTCTAGACTTAAAATCACTGTTTGAATTCTCCAACCAATCAGATAGGATTATGAGTGCATTCGTGGTATTGATGGGATTTGTAACCTAATAACTGCGTTCTGCATGGGGAATAGCCAGGTCATATTGCCTGGGTCTGTGTTCTAACCAGTGTGTCGGGACTATCCAAAACAATTCTGATGTCGCAATTATTGTGTAATCACAGTAAATTGGGCAGCATGCAATGCTTATGCATAGTCGTTTATTTTGGAATGTGAATTTTGAAACCAAATCCAAATGAGCCGGAGGGGTATAGCCAGGTTGGTATGGTTGGTATAGCCATGGTACAGACCCCCCCCCCCCAGAGAACTGACCATGGTACAGACCCCCCCCAGAGAACTGACCATGGTACAGACCCCCCCCCCCCAGAGAACTGACCATGCTACAGACCCCCCCCCCCCCCAGAGAACTGACCATGGTACAGACCCCCCCCCCCCAGAGAACTGACCATGGTACAGACCCCCCCCCCCCCAGAGAACTGACCATGGTACAGACCCCCCCCCCCCCCCCCCAGAGAACTGACCATGGTACAGACCCCCCCCCCCCAGAGAACTGACCATGGTACAGACCCCCCCCCCCCCACAGAGAACTGACCATGGTACAGACCCCCCCCCCCACAGAGAACTGACCATGGTACAGACCCCCCCCCCAGAGAACTGACCATGCTACAGACCCCCCCCCCCCCAGAGAACTGACCATGCTACAGACCCCCCCCCCCCCCCAGAGAACTGACCATGCTACAGACCCCCCCCCCAGAGAACTGACCATGGTACAGACCAACCCCCCTAGGGAACTGAACATGACAATGTACTTTCTGCTCCAGTTATTCCCCTGATGGCACAGTGAGATTACTGCCCCTGGCCCAGCCACCACGCCCTCCTTGTCTAACTCCCACGCTGGGGCAATATTGTGCTTAACTCTCACGCTCCGGTTAGCATGGATGGATTTTGTAAAGCACAATTAGATAGAAAGCTTAATTATAATGGCACCCTGCGTCTTTACAAATCAGTCTTTGAACTGCTGAATTGTTTACAGTGGAAGAGCCCTTGTATATATCCCCCCCCCCTCCTATCAGAACTTAATGGGCGAGGACCTCTGGTGTAGCAGGCGTCTGGGCCAACCCCCCACCCTGGGCCTGGTGCACACACGCTCACACACTCACACGCACACACACGCTCACACACTCACACGCACACGCTCAACAATATGAGGGCCCATGAAGAACATTCTTCAGAATGACCCTATACATGTCCTTTTCTTCTCTCATGCACATATGCAACTAAACTTATGTACATACTAGACTGAATACTGTACTGCAGGGATCCCCAAACTACGTCCCGCGGGCCGAATATGGCCCGCTCAACAAATTGTAATAAAAATTAAAAATAATAATCAGTTCACACTAATTAATATGCATAAGTAATTACATGTTTTTATTTCAATAGCAATGAATATTCATTATGATAGTAACAATGCTCTTTTAATAGGCTATATATCCCTTGTTATATAACAAAATAATAAATTAATCTTGCATAATAAATATATTTAAAATCATAATAATATCTCCACAATAATACTGGTAGTCACTAAGGCCCATGTAATTTTCTGTTACAGACCGACCTGGCGCCACATTAAAGAATGGAAAAAGAATCTGACCCTTGCAGAAAAAAGTTTGGGGACCCCTGCTGTACTGGTTTCATATGTGTATGGGTGATGAAAGCACTGTATATTTTTCTGGATTTTTTTTGCAGATTTAAAGTCCTTTGTTTTGGTTATGTAAGGGATAATGCCCAACGAGGTGTCGATATCATCCAATAATAGACGAGGCATTCCACTGTTGCTTCCGCGGAGTCCATTATCAAGTGATATTATACACCTCGAAGGGCATTATCCTGCTTATACCATGGTCGCTTCCAAATAAAATGATTCCAAATAAACATTGATTAATATGACTGTGTTTAAATCAGCATATATACTTTTGCCACGGGGGTGCCACCCCTCAAAATCTCCTGCCGCCCTCTTGCCACGGGTGTGCCACCCCTTTTGCCACCCCATGAATATTGTTGAAGAAACCGCCCCTAATGAGGTGGTGGTGCAACGGATGGCAAAACACAGTTTGGATCAGGCAGCAGTTTGGAATCACAGATCAACACAGTTTGGATCAGGCAGCAGTTTGGAGTCACAGATCAACACAGTTTGGATCAGGCAGCAGTTTGGAGTCACATGACATCACTACCTGCTAAAGGCGTGTTTACATATTTACCTACTACGCAAATACATTCAAATGGATGCATTGTAATTCTGAGCAATGTCCCTAGTTCCCCCTAATTTTTGAGTGCACACGCATAAACACACACACACATTCTAATGCAAACTATCACACCATGACACTGCAGTCCGTGGCGGCGCAGAATAATTGTTTGGGGCTAAACTACGCTGGCGCTAATCCATACAGTTGTGGGGCTCAAATCAACGTCAGTCAGGAGAGCATGATGTTCAAAAGGGCTACATGGAAATGGAACGAGTTGGCTTATCCTGCTCTGTAATGTTCTGGGTAATTCCATGATAGAGCTAACACCATTCTTGGTGTTGCTGTAGCTCACCCAAGCCATACCCTGCCATTGCCCATACATGCAAGGAACATACTATTATGCCATATGCCTAAGGAGAGGTATATAAGTGGTAACAGGAGTAATCCTTCATTTTTTCCAGACAAAGGCCTTTGAACATTTTACAGTTTAGACAGCAGCACAAACCTTGATGGTTAGGGGAGTTCCGATTGTTAGACGGCTGGAAACGTGGTCCAATTAGATCTGCTGGTTTGTGATTGGTAGACTGCTGGAAACTTGGCCCGATCAGTTCTGCTGGGTTGTGATTGGTGGTTCGGTCTACTTTGTCCTGCTGAGAGAAATGCCAACAGAGTGTCACAACAGAGTCTCTAGCACAATCCTCAAACACACCTCCCTAAACGACAACATGCAAATGTTTGAGGCAATTCATCTGCTCCACTCTCAGGGCTCTGCCCTGTCCTCCTCCCTTCACTCTCTCCTCCTCCCTTCACTCTCTCCTCCTCCCTTCACTCTCTCCTCCTCCCCTCTATTCTGTATCCCTCCCTCTTCCTCCTCCAGATGTCAACAGAGACAGTGGGTGAAGGGTCGGCCAAGGGAGCGCATGCCTGTCAGGGACACGTTCTTCTTGCCATAAGGAGAAGCTCTAACCACTTCCTCACATCCATGCAGACCTACAACAACTGCAAGAGAGAAAGAGACAGACAGAGAGACAGGGAGAGAAAGAGAGAGAGTGATCAAACCCACCCTCTCAGACGTCGGTGCAGTTGGATGGGTCCAGTTACCAGACTGACTAATCCCCCCCCCCCAATGAGGTATGAGGAAAAGACAGCCTGTGCTTACGAAAGGTTCAGGTCACCCATCGGTGCATGTGTGTCTCTGATAAACAAGACGTCAGGACGCTGTCTCAATATCCACAACTCTGGCCAGAAGCACAGGAACGAGCAGTGCATACCATAGCATGTCCCATGGCACAGAGATGTTTGGCCTTGACACCACGATCTTTGCTAACTTCCTGGTGCTGACACTTAGAATACTTAAGAAAACCGAAACTTGATTAAGACAATCCAAGCAAATGATATCATTAACTATTTTGTGATCAGATGATGTAACATTAACTCCAGGCTGAGATTACAACAAAAAACACAATTTGGTTGGAAAATATTTGAATGTACTTTGTGCTGGGTTATCTTGGCCAGGACAGTCTTTAAAAAGAAAATTGTCCAACCTCAATGAGCCCGTCCTGGCTAAACAAACAAAAAATCACACCTTGCATGTGTTTTAGGTGGACTAGGCTTGTAACACAGGACTTCCATTTGCCAGGTGACTTAGCTGATTGCTATTTCCCACCAGGGTTAGGGTAGCAGCACCAGGACAACAAACAATGACAGAAAGCCCTTCAAAACAATCCCTCTAATCCCTGGCTGGAGGCCACAAACCCAGCTCTGCCACGTCAAAGTCTCGCGCCATGTGAATCCTATGTGTTCACCTCAGAGGAATGAGCCTCCATGCTAGGGGCCCATTCAACACTTCGTCATTTTCATTCATGCTCTGCCCCTAAATCTATTGGGCGTGACAGGTACATTCAGACTGGGGAGAGAGAGAGAGCGTGAGAGCGTGAGAGAGCGCGTGAGAGAGAGAGAGAGAGAGAGAGAGAGAGAGAGAGAGAGAGAGAGAGAGAGAGAGAGAGAGAGAGAGAGAGAGAGAGAGAGAGAGAGAGCATTCTCCACAGCCAGCTGGGTAGCTAGCTATGTTTGGATCAGCCTGTCTCTCTCTCCCTCCTCCACGCCTGTCTATAGAGGCTGGCTGGCTGAGGAAGAGTTGTCTAACCACACAGAGCTCTTCTGAGAAGCACAACAACAGGCCTGGTGGAGAGAACCTCTTCTTTGTGCTGTAAGTTGGGCCTTCCATCGAAGGTTTCTCTTTCAAATAAGTTACTTACCCGCGCAGCTAAAAGAGGGTCTTGCACATCTACAATGCTAATGTGAAGCTAGCTTCTTTGTGTTTTGCCAGTTCTGCGAAGCGGCAACCTGTTTACTCGCCAGCTGTCTCAAGCCAATCACTGTCATCAGGTGCCGTTGGGGAATGAGACATGCAAGGTCGCTGCTAACCAAGCTTCTTTATGATACACGTAATATACACACCACGTCAGTAAGAACAGACCATGTTGGCAGACCCTTTGTCACTGGTCACCCAGACACTCGTCTGGGACAGTCGTTGATTGGCATGAATGCTAAAATGACAATCACACCTTAATGACACACCTCTGGAGAGGTGATCTCAACAGTTGAAGAGGAAGGAGGACCGAGGAAGATTCTGACATTATCATTAAAAGTTGTGTTCCTGTAAACATAGTTCTAAACAGCTTTTAATGTCATGTTTGATATGATTTTGTTTTGGTTTCTTATTTTATGGATTACATTCTAGTAATAATTTGAATACTGTAACATGTACATTTACAGGGTTTACAGAGTTTGTGCTTGCAGCAGACCAACACGTGTTAACATATTCCCTGGTCTTGTAGGGACACCCCTTGGTCTACTGCAGCCTTGATTAAAGATCCAATTTGAATTTGTATGCGTTAGACAACCTTTCTGTCATATGGTTGGTGTCCCCATTTTAGTCGGGTTTGGGTGTATAAAGGGAGAAATGTTACCAATCACTTACACAATTGAGTTCTGTTTACGATACAGTTCCGGTGCGTTAGGCGCCTAGATTTCATTGTGAATACTTTCGTTAGCGATTGCTCTCAAGGTATATTTTGTATTTTATGTTTCATTATCATTGTACTGATTATCTGACTATTTAGATAATAAACTATTATAGCGCATTTTTAAGTTACTTTTTCTCCTTGAAACTTAACTATCACACTTCGGCGGTGAAAACCTTGATCTAGTTGGGTTGATGCGGCTAATACTGATTATAAACATAGACTTTTGAAGTAGGTTTTAACTTAAGGCCTCTGAGTCACTTACAGTGGACCTGCATCCTCCCAAAGAAACACCAGAGCTTTTGAGTGGTTGGTTTACATACTGTGTTGATGGTTACATCTATATTATAGTACAGATAAACAACTGATTAATGAGTATGAATACTTTAAGGTCGGTGCTCTGATTGGGCAGACGATTTTTACCTATGTCAGAGTTTCTTGTCATCAACTGTTTAGCGCTCAAGGTTACAGGTAACGCACTTGTGCACATTTTCTAAAATTGGAGTCAGATATTAACGAGTCAATTATCTCCCTGAACATCGAACCAGAATTGTATTTCCCAAGCCGGGGACACACACAAAGCGTCTCCGGCCTTACCTTTCCCACTACAATGGGTGCTTGCAGACCATGGAGGTCAAGTTCAAGTCTTTTATTGTCAGATGCACAGAACAACACAAGGTCAGACTGGTCACTGATATTCTTAGGACAAGACAACGCAAAGTAACCTGGCATAACATGACATATGAGTACTCAGAACATATATTACACCTATGATGAGCTAACATACAATATATTACACCTATAATATGGTATCCTAACCCTCTAATACACATATTAACCTATACTAACCTAATAGACTATAACAACCTATGACAAGTGGGGTACAGTTAGTGCACTATTGCTGATGCAACCAGTAGCTCAAAGTGCAATCAGTGACTGAAACCGAGTGCGTAAAGTGCCTAGTGAGAAGTGTACCAGTGTCCATATCAATGTTCATTCAGAAGCCTCATGGCCCATGGAAAGAAACTATTGTCCAGTCTGTGTGTGTGTGTGTGAGACCGACTGCTTAGGTATTGCCTGCCAGAAGGCAACAGGGTAAAGAGACTGAAGGATGGGTGGTAACAGTCTCTTAGAATCCTGCCAGCTTTCCTGAGACATCGTGTGTGGTAGGTGTCCTGTAATGCTGGGAGCTTCCTGCCGATGATAAACTCAGCAGACCTGACCACACTACGTAGGACCTTGCAGTCCCTGTATGTGCAGCTCACTTACGACACTGTGGGCCTCATTTACTAACGGGATTGCGCCCATTTCAGGCGTAAAATAGCGGGTAAAGACATTAAACCGTATTTACAAAGGCAGCGCACTAGAGTAAAAACCCAGATTACCGCTGCTGGGAGGGTATAAGGGAAAGTGGGTGTGTGCCGCAAAGAGATGGGAGGAGAGGTAACATGTTAATGTTAGCTGTAACTTTAGGAACCAATATTTCGATCTCCTTTTCGCTGAACCTTCTTTTTCTTCCATGGTGGCAGTAACATGCAGGCGATTTCTCCCATCTTATAACGGAGCGCTAATTAACACTAAAGGGCGGAGTAAGGCGCTGGTTGCCCGACGAGGATCTGGTTTGATAAATACCACGCAAAATGCGGAAATACACTGTGCGCTATTTGCGGTTGGGCAAAGGCACAGATTAAGTCGCAATGTTAGTAAATGAGGCCCTGAGATGCAACCAGTCAGTATTCTCTCTATAGTGCATCTGTAGAGGTTAATGAGTGACTGAGTCCATGCTAAACTTCTTCCGTCTCCCCAGGAAGAATAGGCTTTCCTAGGCCGCTTTGACCACCTTGTCTGTGTGAACAGACCAGGTGAGGTCATTGCTGATGTTCACCCCGAGGAACCTGAAGCAGCTGACCTTTTCCACTTCGGATCCGTTGATGTAAGCTGAAGCCTTACCACTAAGGCAGGAGTTCAAATCTGGCCTTGGCCCTTTACTTCATGTCTCCCCCCCCCTCCCTAAAAAGACAAGAGAACGTTTTACCTGGTAATTTGGATGGTGTAGAAAGTAATCGGGGCAACCGGCCACAGCCATGATCTGAATCCTCCGGTCTCTCTCTCCGTCTTGGTCACATTCAGCTTGGACAGGGACGCCTGCTGAGGAAAACATACCACCAAGCTTCATTGATGCTGAAAAAGCAGGGAGGTGAGACTAAGAGTAGACTAATATAGCGCAGAGCACATCTTAACCCACATAGTTGTACGTGCAGGGCCAGTAAACACAATCTGCTAACTTCATCCATCCTTGACAGTGCCTGGCGTCTGAATTCTGGGGTGTTCATCTTCAAACAATGGATTTCTGCACGCTTAAAGGGAAAATTCTGAGGTTGAAAATGAACTGGTGTCTGAGGCTACAGTTTGTCCAAGCACCTGAATAAGCTTGGTATACAATAGAGGCTATATACATTCTGGAGAGTATATTTTCCTCTAGTTTTATCATCTTAACACAACCTAGTAGACACAACCATTCTTTCAAATTGTCATTGGAATACAATCACATTTGAGTTTCTTTCATTTCAGTTAGTGGAGTCACACTTCCTTTCCTTCCAACCCTCCTCCCCCCGCCGCCCTCCCCCCTCTCACCCCCCCGCGGCCCCCCCTCCTCTCCTCCCCCCGCCGCCCTCCCTCCTCTCCTCCCCCCTCTCCTCCCCCGGCCGCCCTCCCCCCTCTCCTCCCCCCGCCGCCCTCCCCCCTCTCCTCCCCCCGCCGCCCTCCCCCCTCTTCTCCCCACCACAAGTTCAACAGTTGGACTCTATTTGGACTTCTCAAAGTGGCTATCCTATCCACCTCTTGGCACAAGTGCATCACATAAACACTTGTAAACATTGCCCCCAAAATACTGCAGGCACACTTCTCCAAAACCTAAAGTTAGGCCATACTTCCAGAACAAACCCAACTATGAAGTCATTTTGACGTCAATGCCACTGCTATTGTAAATAGCAGTTGATCCTTGTAGCAAAGGTCAGACACCCTATGGGACCTAGAGGAACTTTGTGTTTCTTTTCTATAATTCCACAATGCAGAAGACCACAGGCCCTGCTTCACCCTAAGTTTGGTTTAGTGTGAGGTAGGGTTAAGTGTGAGGTAAGGTTTAGTGTGAGGTAGGATTTAGTGCGGGGTAGGAGGTAGGACTTAGTGTGAGGTAGGGTTGTGTTTAGTGTGAGGTAGAGTTGTGTTTAGTTTGAGGTAGGGTTAAGTGTGGGGTCGTTTTGTTCGAGTCGGGTTGTACAGCTCCAGATGCAGCTCCACCAGAGCTGTTACTATGAATTATCCCCAAAATAGCTCATTAGAAGTAGACAGGATCCTGTTCTCAGGGACAGTCGTCCTCTCCAATTTGTTGAGAAAGCTCAGCATGACAAAAGTTTGAACTTGCAAATAATGATCCAGTCATGACTGCACCCACCACAAAGAGGTTAGGATCAGTGAGACCCGCTCAATGAGTTTACTTGTGATGAGTCTGTGTGTGGGTGAAGTGTAAGTGTGTGTGCTTCTTCCTTTAGTGTGTGTGTGTTTTTCCGTTTGTTTGAGCACGAGTGTGCCTCATTTTGTGTGTGACATCAGTATTATAAGAGCATCCGAGCGTGCGAGATCACTTGTGCTATGATGTCTAATCGCTCCCTTGTAGTTCCCGCGCAGTGACACAGTCCTCTCCTTGAGGTATCAATAGAGAAATTAAGCTGCATGCAAGGAGCCTTTGATTTGACTCTTTACACTTGAACAGAGTAATGAAACTTAGTGACCTATGACCTTAACAGTGCAATGATTCCTATAGTGATCATCAGAAGGGTCTGGACCCCATCCAGCCCAGCGGTGGTGATCATCAGAAGGGTCTGGACCCCATCCTGCCCAGCGGTGGTAATCATCAGAAGGGTCTGGACCCCATCCAGCCCAGCGGTGCTGACTTGACACTTATTAAGACGTTTTTGCTCAAGCTTGCATGAACGCAAAACGTTACTTCAAACGGAGAATTAGCAATGACAATCTTAAACTTCTGCCACCTGGCAGCCCTGTATGAATTTGGAACTAATAATTGCTTTAGATTTTCACATCTTGGTACCTAGACACTATGAAAGTAGCCTTTAAGTCAAGAGACAAACTTTCATTGAGGGGTGGAATACATTTCTTACATAGAATACATCTATTGGTACCTTTTCCATTGCCATTATCATTTCTCAGATCTAGCACTATCTAACCGGCGCCACAAACAAACGGCATGGGGTCAAAACTAGGCAACGTTTCATGTAACCAGCTAGCTCAGGGATACTAGACAAGTTAGCTGGCTGATGTAGCTAGCAAGCCAAAACTATATAAGCAACAGACATTCTTTAGCTAATAACCATAGAAGCGTGTAGGCAACAAGCGCTAGTACTGACACACAGTCTGCTTTAATATCCCTGAGTGTTAAAAAACTAGAGAGCAGCCAGCATTCGAATCAACAGGGGCTATTTAAAGTAAAGCCTAATTGAACTGTAAAAACATTTCCGCGAAGTGATCTCCCGTTTTGCTTGGTGTGACTAAGTAAGACTAAATATCACATTAGCGCCCAAATACTATGCATTAGCATTGACCTCAATTCAAGAGGTTGCAGGTTCTAATCCCACCCTATGTCTGATACAACAAGCGTCAGCTAAATTAATTAATCACATCATTAGCCTAAATTACATAATGCCTCTTTCAATGGTGTGTTATTACTGTGTTCATAATGTGTTATTACTGTGTTCCTAATGCCAAATGTAGTTTGTGACGGTTTGGTTCTCTGCTAAAAAAGTTATTCCGACAAAGAGCATAGGTGTGACTGGACTGTCTCACAGTAGGCTAGGCTATTTTTACAGACTATATCTGAGTAGCCTACCTCTGATTTCAAACGTATCCATTCAAAGCTTTACGAATGCTTGAACAACCTTAAAATACTGCATTTCACAGTAAAAGACAACATGAGTGGGAAATAGAAACGTTTAAACGTTTAACCCTTCCACATCTGAGCCAACGAAAACAGAAATAAATGTCTTGCGGGCGCTGTGGCTAAATGTGTGCCTAGTAGCTCCACCCCTTACCCCCCCCTCATCCCAGCCATGCGGACTAAGCGCGGCTGGATACTACCTCTTCCTCCTAATTCGGGACACACTTCCAAATAGTGGAGCTATAAGACTGAAAGACAAAGACATTTATTGTCGTCATGTGCACAGTACAACACAGGGTCATGTGCACAGTACAACACAGGGTCATGTGCACAGTACAACACAAGGTCATGTGCACAGTACAACACAGGGTCATGTGCACAGTACAACACAAGGTCATGTGCACAGTACAACACAAGGTCATGTGCACAGTACAACACAGGGTCATGTGCACAGTACAACACAAGGTCATGTGCACAGTACAACACAGGGTCATGTGCACAGTACAACACAAGGTCATGTGCACAGTACAACACAAGGTCATGTGCACAGTACAACACAGGGTCATGTGCACAGTACAACACAGGGTCATGTGCACAGTACAACACAAGGTCATGTGCACAGTACAACACAGGGTCATGTGCACAGTACAACACAGGGTCATGTGCGCGGTCCTAGCATATTTGGCGCCCCGGGCAAGGTTACCACAGATACGCTGATGAGTGCCGGTGAGCTAGGCTGCATTAAAAATGAAAGAGGGTACAATTTCTGGGGAAATTGTGAGGTGTGCTGGCGTCGGTTTCTACTTAAAGCTGGGGTAGGCAAGTTTTGCGAAGTTAGCTATTTTAGCTTCTGTTCCAAATGACTTAAACATAATATCCCACCCCTCCCTTCAAAGCCACTCACACAAAACACATGAACACGCTGCCTGACTACAGAACTGCCAGGAGACTAGTCTAGTCTATGAGAGAGAGCATTTTAGAAAACAACATCGTTTTTTCACAAATTACCCCATGTCGCAGTCACATGCAAGAACCAAGGGGCAACATATCCGCTTCCTCTCACTGTACGAAAATGAAGCCAAAATATCCGGTGCTGCCATCTTGATCTGGTGATGTCATTTGGAGCCAGAGTCTGCGCGGTAAGATGAATCACATTTAATCGCAAAATTATTAAATCTATTAAATCTGTTAAAATGTTACCCCAATAAATGATTTTTTTGTGGAAATAACATTAAAAGGCTGTATTTAACTTTAGATATGCCTAACTGGATGATAATGTCCATATAACAAGTTCAGATAGAATACAACTTAAATTGTAAGGGAGATTTATTCACTCACAAACTATACTGCTGTATAATAAACATCCACAAAATTAGATTTATTCTGGAATATAACATATATTTAAGACATGTTGTCTCACAGCCTATACGATATCCTGCTCCATCATATTCAAATCTCACTCAAATATACTTCATATACTTAAGCAACCACAGATTGACCTTAATATTGAACAATACTGTTAATATCTTGTTGAACCCAGTTAGCTGCTCGCTTCTTTTGCGAGTGTTGTCTGCCATATTACCAGAGCGAACGCTGCTGCTGCTACCGCTAAAGCCTAACGCTGCTGCTAGCTGTGTGCTTTGCTTGAATGTGATAGTTTAGGCTGGAAGTACTCCGGTGTTAACTAAACTCATCCAGACAATCAGTACACACAGCCAGCCTTACTTTTGTCAACCGAACCGTCGCTGAACTTTTTGAAGAAGAACTTCCCATCTAAAATCCCTCTCTCCATCATTCAGCTACCGTCGGCAGTCGAAATCATGTGACGACAGATGATTCACAGGGTCAAAAAGAAATCCTTAACAGCACTATTTATTTTTTGTCGTGTTAAAATGACATTGTTAACGCGTTATTAACGCGTTAACTTTGACAGCCCTAATATATATATATATATATATATATATATATATATATATATATATATATATATATATATATATATATATATATATATATATATATATATATATATATATATATATATATATATATATATATATATATATATATCTACATCTACAAGCATAACATCCAAAGACCTCTACAGCTCATTCTCATTCCACAAGTGCAGTCAGTCTACTCAGAATACAGGGAGGGATGAGGCAGGGAGGAGGCAGAGAGGAGGCAGTCAGGAAAGAAAGATGGAATGAGGCAGGGAGGAGTGAGGCAGGGAGGAATGAGGCAGTGAGAAGAGAGGGATGAGCCGGAAAGGAGAGGAATAAAGCAGGGAGGAATGAGGCAGTGAGGAGGCAGTGAGGGATGAGTCAGAGAGGAAAGAGGGATGAGGCAGGGAGGAGGCAGAGAGGAGGCATTCAGGAAAGATGGAATGAGGCAGGGAGGAATGAGGCAGTGAGGAGGCAGTGAGGGATGAGTCAGAGAGGAAAGAGGGATGAGGCAGAGGAAAGAGGGATGATCCAGGGTGTCATGCAGTCCTGAACAGTTTGCTGTAGTGCTGTGCAGTATAACATACTCTGGTACAGTACTGTAGTGCTGTGCAGTATAACATACTCTGGTACAGTACTGTAGTGCTGTGCAGTATAACATACTCTGGTACAGTACTGTAGTGCTGTGCAGTATAACATACTCTGGTACAGTACTGTAGTGCTGTGCAGTATAACATACTCTGGTACAGTACTGTAGTGCTGTGCAGTATAACATACTCTGGTACAGTACTGTAGTGCTGTGCAGTATAACATACTCTGGTACAGTACTGTAGTGCTGTGCAGTATAACATACTCTTGTACAGTACGGCTTTCTTCTTTAGATTGATACAGATGAACAGTGCAACTCATGTCATTAGTTGGTTTAATGGCTTATCACATTGTGGTCACACCTCAGTAGCTATGCTTGTTGCACATGTTGATCACTCATTAATTGGCAGCTTCATTATCTGGGCGCAGCAGCGTAAAGTAGGCTATACGAGGGCTTGTCTGATGTCACAGGGCTGCATGAATAGCAGCAGGCTCTGAGAGAGGCTTTGGTAAACATGGACAATCGCTAATTGGATGAGGATTTCATTGGGCTGGGAGAAACGGCCTTATGCAATCTACATAATGAATGGCTTGGGACGTGTTCTGCTTCTTCTCAAGCTTGCTACCAGGGTGGGCTGATTCCTACTCCACTCCAACCCAAGATGCCATTTGGAGTGGAAGCTGATACTAAGCCATTTATCAATCCATAGAGAATTTCCTTTCTGATGTACACAATGCAGACAGAGGTGTGTAAGGATTTTGTTGACATTTTAGACCTTTGGGTATAAGATGAACTCCAGTCATCACCAAGGTTCTACTGGTGTCATCCATGACTGCTGTCATCAGTGACCAGGTTTTTACTGATGTCATCCATGACTGCTGTCATCCATGACCAAGGTTCTACTGGTGTCATCCATGACTACTATCATCCATGACCAAGGTTCTACTGGTGTCATCCATGACTACTATCATCCATGACTGCTGTCATCCATGACCAGGGTCTTACTGCTGTCATCCATGACTGCTGTCATCCATGACCAGGGTCTTACTGCTGTCATCCATGACTGCTGTCATCCATGACCAGGGTCTTACTGCTGTCATCCATGACTGCTGTCATCAGTGACCAGGTTTTTACTGATGTCATCCATGACCAAAGTTTTACTGCTGTCATCCATGACCAAAGTCTTACTGCTGTCATCCATGACCAAAGTCTTACTGATGTCATCCATGACCAAAGTCTTACTGGTGTCATCCATGACTACTATCATCCATGACTGCTGTCATCCATGACCAGGGTCTTACTGCTGTCATCCATGACTGCTGTCATCCATGACCAGGGTCTTACTGCTGTCATCCATGACTGCTGTCATCCATGACCAGGGTCTTACTGCTGTCATCCATGACTGCTGTCATCCATGACCAGGGTCTTACTGCTGTCATCCATGACTGCTGTCATCAGTGACCAGGTTTTTACTGATGTCATCCATGACCAAAGTTTTACTGCTGTCATCCATGACCAAAGTCTTACTGCTGTCATCCATGACCAAAGTCTTACTGATGTCATCCATGACCAAAGTCTTACTGATGTCATCCATGACCAAAGTCTTACTGATGTCATCCATGACCAAAGTCTTACTGCTGTCATCCATGACCAAAGTCTTACTGATGTCATCCATGACCAAAGTCTTACTGCTGTCATCCATGACCAAAGTCTTACTGCTGTCACCCATGACCAAAGTCTTACTGCTGTCATCCATGACCAGGGTCTTACTGCTATCATCCATGACCAGGGTCTTACTGCTGTCATCCATGACCAGGGTCTTACTGCTGTCATCCATGACCAGGGTCTTACTGCTGTCATCCATGACCAGGGTCTTACTGCTATCATCCATGACTGCTGTCATCCATGACCAGGGTCTTACTGCTATCATCCATGACCAGGGTCTTACTGCTGTCATCCATGACCAGGGTCTTACTGCTGTCATCCATGACCAGGGTCTTACTGCTATCATCCATGACTGCTGTCATCCATGACCAGGGTCTTACTGCTGTCATCCATGACTGCTGTCATCAGTGACCAGGTTTTTACTGATGTCATCCATGACCAAAGTTTTACTGCTGTCATCCATGACCAAAGTCTTACTGATGTCATCCATGACCAAAGTCTTACTGCTGTCATCCATGACCAAAGTCTTACTGATGTCATCCATGACCAAAGTCTTACTGATGTCATCCATGACCAAAGTCTTACTGATGTCATCCATGACCAAAGTCTTACTGCTGTCATCCATGACCAAAGTCTTACTGATGTCATCCATGACCAGGGTCTTACTGCTGTCATCCATGACCAAAGTCTTACTGATGTCATCCATGACTACTATCATCCATGACCAGGGTCTTACTGCTGTCATCCATGACCAGGGTCTTACTGCTATCATCCATGACCAGGGTCTTACTGCTGTCATCAATGACCAGGGTCTCACTGCTGTCATCCATGACTACTATCATCCATGACCAAGGTTCTACTGGTGTCATCCATGACTGCTGTCATCAGTGACCAGGTTTTTACTGCTGTCATCCATGACCAAGGTCTTACTGAAGTCATCCATGACTGATATCATATATGACCAGGGTCTTACTGATGTCATCCATGACTGCTTTCATCCATGACCAAGGTTCTACTGCTATCATCTATGACCGAGGTTCTACTGCTATCATCCATGACCAAGGTTCTACTGCTGTCATCCATGACCAAGGTCTTACTGATGTCATCCATGACTGATATCATCCATGACCAAGGTTCTACTGCTATCATCCATGACCAACGTCTTACTGCAGTCATCCATCACCAGGGTGCCTCTGCAGTCATCCATGACCAGTTCATTGTTAGGGGACTGGGGGTGAGTCTGGGAATGATGCCAGTTTGGCAGCTTGTTAGTTGGCAGAGAGCTGGATCAGGGCTCACGGAGGACTGACATACGTGTCACTCAATACAATCCCTCTAGCAGTCCCAACAGAGCCAACACGAACACTCAAACATGTCACGTCCTGTACCTCTATTTTACTGGAGGCAAATGGCTTCTCAGGAGGAGGAAGGTTTGGGAAGGTGGTGTTGTGGGTTCTGTCCCGAGGAACTTAACCACACAAGCCTGAATCTTCCTGAGATCCCTGTCCTCCCTCAGCCCAACGCTCTTCCAATGTATGCAGCTTCAGGTGTAATTCTGAGCCCGCTTTTTAGCATGATAGTCCCACCTGAGTAACAGGGAGGAGGATAAGAGCAAGACACTCCATCTCTGGAATGTTCCCAAACTCTCCTTTCAAAAATATTTAATATCACCAAAGACTCAAACTAACAACGGTTTCTTAAGCACCAAAAGTGTTGAACTTTGAAGCCTTAATCCTGATCACTCCTGAGCTCTGGGATCATTCTGTGCGGGAAGCCGAGAAAGAACGTCCAAGACGCCAAAAAGTCTCTGAAAGATGTGAGATTAACCCAGTGAGGACACAGGTTTGTTCAGTTGTGTGTGCACGCTTTCATCAATAAAAAACAAGCGTGTCTCCCGTCTCCCAGTACAGAACCCAGCTGTTCGAGAGAGCCTGGAGTCCAGGGGCCAGGCTGGTCCAGGGGCCAGGCTGGTCCAGGGGCCAGTCTGGTCCAGGGGCAGGCTGGTCCAGGGATCAAGCCTGGATGAGATGTTCGGTTATCTTGATCTTCACAGGCCCCCTGCCCCTGTGGTCTCACCTCATGGCTCCACTAGATGGTTTGACTCCTTTAGAGGCTGACTCTGACTCCACCTCCATTAGAGACTGCCTGTAACTCTGACTCCAGCTCCATTAGAGACTGCCTGTAACTCTGACTCCAGCTCCATTAGAGACTGCCTGTAACTCTGACTCCAGCTCCATTAGAGACTGCCTGTAACTCTGACTCCAGCTCCATTAGAGACTGCCTGTAACTCTGACTCCAGCTCCATTAGAGACTGCCTGTAACTCTGATTCCAGCTCCATTAGAGACTGCCTGTAACTCTGACTCCAGCTCCATTAGAGACTGCCTGTAACTCTGACTCCAGCTCCATTAGAGACTGCCTGTAACTCTGACTCCAGCTCCATTAGAGACTGCCTGTAACTCTGCCTGACTCTAACTCCATTAGAGGCTGCCTACAACTCTGCCTGACTCTAACTCCATTAAAGGCTGCCTGTAACTCTGCCTGACTCTAACTCCAATAGAGGCTGCCTGTAACTGCCTCTGATTCCAACTCCCTTAGACGCTGACTCTGAGAAACAGCAGCCAACAAAGTTCATGCTTGCTTAGAGGATTGTTGCATCATATTTCTCTCGTGATCACATGAGGAGGTTGAGTTGGGGAGGACATGGCTGTTTTCAAGGGAGAACGTGACTAAACATTCAACATTCAAGTAAACGACAGTCTGTTGTTTACTCCATAACCATTATACTTAGACAAACACTAAAGTCAGTTACATAGATTGACTGAAGAGCTACTGTAGGCCCTATAACATGTATTACTAAATGATTAACTAGCCACAGTTAACTTGGTAGAATGTGTAATGTAGTTACAATAATCTACAATAACCTGCCAGATCCCTTTGCATGTGTGGAAACTGACAGTAAAATACAGTACAGGGTTTTACAATATCAGCAACCCTGGCTGCTGATCACAGGAACCGTGGCCCTCAGTGGTCTGGTTTGCACCAAGACTTCCATACGGGACAGAATATTGTAATGTGTATTTTAACCAGCGATGCTTTACTCCCAAAGCAACATACAGAAGGGGGTTTGAACCTCTAGATCAGCAGTCAAACCCTCTAACCACTGAGCTCTATCCATCCCCTGTCCAGTCTGGGCCAAGACATGAGGAAGTGGGGAAGTGGGGAATATAAACTGACAGGAATTCTGTCTGAGCTTGGTCTAACATCAAACTGAGAAGAAAAAAATACCCAGACATTAGCTTCATGCTTCCACTCTAATCCTAGTCTAAATTAAAGCAAACGTTCTGACTGGACCTGACACAGATCGAGATTAATAACTTACAATGAATGTGCAATTCAGCGAGAACTCCATCTGCGTGATTACTGTCCTGATGCAGCTTCCAGCCCGGCTGCTCCTCGAGTCCATGACTAAACATCACTCAGGTAATTACTGGGTAAAGTGGCTGAAGAGGAACTCCAGGCACATGTCATGTTAGCCGTACGTGATCAGTCGCTGCAGATTCATGCCTCATCAAGTCAGTGAGTTCAGAGCAGCGTGCCAAACTGCTCCCGGTCAGGTTACCGTTGGTTACATCTGGTCGTACCCATGAAACAGGCAGATATTATGGTCTGTTCTGGACGGATCTCTTGATTCGAAAAAGTGTACATGTTGAGCTTTGTAGCAGGTACATTTAAGAACCAATAGCTGATGTTTGTGATTGCTTCACCGAGGGCCCCCACACCGAGGCAACACACTCATCTTACCATCTTTTCATAATAACGTATAAGTGAGAGAAAACATTTTAGCCATCGTAATGAAATTATAATATAATTCAGCTCTCTCTTTAAAGTATCAACATGGATTATAATCCTGACAGGATTCCATTGTGTAGCCATACTAACCTTAACCATAACCTTCCCTATGGGATGTGTTTTTTTCTAATGTCTACTCGCAAAATATACCGTTCAACCTCGTCCACAACTATAAAGACACGGCTGACTTGTTGTGGCGTCTGCACCGGGACCGCTGTGAGGAGACGGAGCGCTAGCCGCTACGGTTCAGCAGACTACACACAAACTGGCCGGGGAAAACGCCTACCCCCACCCCAAAGTTAAACAGCCAGGGTTAAGACCGGTAAAACTCAAACATGCTGGGATGATGGGGCCCGACAGTTGCTTGCTTGTATTCATTACTTGCATTACTTTTATGTTCTAAATATGGACCGCGTGCCAAAAATAGCCAGATACTGAGCAATCTTCTCCGTTGCTTTTAGAACACTAGAAGCAGTCTATCAGTAAAGCAGTTTATCAGCAAAGCAGTCACCGGATCATTATGAACCGACGGCACTCTTCCAACATCATTTTGATGTTATGTTAAGTTGTAGCCTAAATAAAACCAATGTAGCTCGCTTTCTAATCTACCCCCTCGGCATAAACTACTGAACTAACACTATGATCAGTCTCGAAAATCGCTCGACTTCTTCTCGGCACACGTGAGTTTATAGTGGACAGTCTGCAGGCAAATGCCTGAAGTTTGAGGATTTGCCTGCAAAAATAATACAGTATAACACACAACAGCGCTTGTTTATTACTGAAGTACTCACGTTATGTCTTCTTTTGAGATTATAGAGAAATCACAAGCATGCCAGGAGAATGTAAAGAGCCGTGACAATAGTAGCGCAAGTGTTGCGTTTCTCGCTCAGTCCGTAGTGGTCAACATTCCCGATGAGAACACGGATTGACCGCAGTTCATCTCCTGAGTTCACTCCTCACACAAAACAGCTCCTCCCTCCACCAGTTTGACTCCGCCCATCTATCCTCACGTCTCCCCTCTCTTGTTGCACGCTGCTCTGCACATAGTGGCGTTGCACATGACCTAACTTCATTCCTTCGGTGTGTTGAAACTACATTCTACTACTCTAAAGAGCTAGAGGCGAATGCTGCTCTACAGAAGCGACTAGTGCAGGTCTGTAATAGAGACAAATGCTGCTCTGTAGAACTACAGTTGAGGCTAGGGCTGCTCTGGTGAACTACAGTAGAGTCTGGGGCTGCTCTGTGCATGATTACAATGGCCACATTCAGTTATGTCTAAAAGATAGGAGGATGTTTACTATCAGTAAGCACCAGTCATCTCACAACCTTGTACTGTGTGGTGAGTCATAAGTTACCAGGAATCCTTCATTCAGAGTTGTTTTCTCTTGAAATGGCCGCGGCGGGGCTGGCTTGGCAGCTGATGGGCTGGTTGCAGTTTCATAAAACAGATTCAAATGGCCACAAGTGAGCAGGAATTCTGACCAACAGAACGCCTGTGGCCTGGCAAGAACGTACTGCCTTCCAGTGTAAAGGGAATTACCCTCCCTGCGGGTGTGTGGGAGTGTGTGTGTGAGGGTGTGTGTGTATGTGTTTGAGTGTGTGTGCGTGTGTGTGAGTGTGTGTCCGTAGTACGTAGAATCACTCGAGCATATTCAGGAACTGTGATGTCCTCAGTGCTCTGTGTGTGCGGAGGCCCAAGTGTGCGCTGAGGTTAGGCTAAAGGAAGCTTCAACACAAACAGGGCTTTAGGTCCGGCTGTTCCAATCCAGACTTGAGCCCCGTTAAGGTCAGGCTTGACAACAGAGGGATGAACAGGTGATCAGGAGTCGGGATCTAAGTATAATCTGACCTTATGTGACCTCCCCTGACCCAAGGGATGGAAAAAAGAAAAAAAGGTTTGCTCATATGCTGTAACTTTGTAAGCTAAAGCCAGGGCAGATTCACCATCTCCCAGGTCTCTAAACCACCTCTGGTACATGCAGTCCTGGGCTGGCCACTGCATTCCCAGGAGCTACCGTGCAGGCTGTGTGGAGGTTGACTATGTGAAGTAACACCAGGCAGGTCAGGTGTGTTAGGCAGCATGAGCAACAAACAGACTATTAGAAACACCAGAACCAGCAACATTGCTGGACTGATCTTGATGGTTGTGATTCAAATAAACAAACGTCATTTAAATAATAATTTATTGAATCAAAACACAAATTTAGAAAGCCATGTGCAATCCTAACCCAGAATAATGTGCACTCAACAGAAAACCAGAAGATCCACGCTACATCATTACATGATCACGTTTCCCAGTAGGACTTCATAATGTAATAACATCTCTCTAATTTACAACATACACAGATGGATACAGAGGAGAACGGGATAACAGGAAGAACACGAAACCCATGGAAAGAACCAGAACATCTGGAATGGTTCTAGAATCCTATATCTTTCGGCTCAAGTCCGATACATGCACGGGAGAGGAAGTCAATTTCAAAGCCACTTTCACCAAAGGCCACTCAGTAGTACGTGTCACTTCCTGTTTGGAGACCCAGAGCTGTGACCCTCAGCCCACACCTGTGTGTGTGTGTGTGTGTGTTTTTACACCCAGTTAGACCACCGGGTAAAGGGATCGCCCCCTCAGTATGCAGTATTGTGTCAGGGTGTATGAACATGTCTTCTAAATACTGGGCTTCTTATTTACATTATTTAGTTTTTAATCATTACTGCAGAACACATTGCACGTGTATCTCATACAGAGCGGGTGGGCATTAGCTGGGGTCAGGGTCGTTCACAGACGCTGCTGTTGACAAAGTTCCTCCAGAACAGAGACGTTGAAAGGCAGCTACTCGCTACTGTTCTTACTAAACATGGATTCATAAATCTCAAAAGTCATGACGATACTGGCTGTTATATGTACATAACTAAGTACCAATGCTTCAAAATCATTTGAGATGTCATGGATAGGATTAGTGATCGTTTTCTATGAATATCAGATACATCATCAAAAGGCTCTGCAAAATAAATCTTCAGAAAATTATCCAGATGTGAAGCGGGTAAACAGCAGCATCACCAGGGCAGAAGGCAGGGAGGAGAGGGCAGGGAGAAGAGGGAGGAGAGGACTGGGAGGAGAGGACTGGGAGGAGAGGAAGGAGAGGACTGGGAGGAGAGGACTGGGAGGAGAGGGAGGAGAGGACTGGGAGGAGAGGGAGGAGGGAGGATAGGACTGGGAGGAGAGGACTGGGAGAAGAGGGAGGAGAGGACTGGGAGGAGAGGGAGGAGAGGACTGGGAGGAGAGGACTGGGAGGAGAGGGAGGAGAGGACTGGGAGGAGAGGCACCAGCAGCACGGCTCTGGAAGCTCCTCGTGTTGAGCTTGGCAGAGCTTGGCAGCTTATTGTAGTCTGCGTCAATGGTAATACTGACAATAACACAGCTTGAGGCATCTGTTCAACAACAGTCTTAAAAAGGTTTAGGAAAAATACAAAACATAAAAAAACAAAAACAAACTAAAAATCATATTTAGAGCATCTCATATATAATTGGTAACCATGAGCTAATAAATATATTGCTATTAGCAAAAAAAAAAAAAAAAAAAAACTAATGGCACATTCTCATCACTCCTTCCAGTTACAGCACTTTCTCAAGTACACATCGCAAAACACCAGGAAGAACAGCGACTCAGCGACTCAGCGACTCGAAGCGCTAGGCATGGTTTGGCAGCCTGCGGGGTCCAGTGGATGTTGTGGTGAAGTGGTTACTGTCCCTGAGCGAGGGATGACGCAGCCTGTATGATACCCAGCCGGCCGTTCACTTTGACTGTTTTCGTAGGAGCGGTGACCTGGATTATAGTAAAAACAAGCCTTACTTTTACACTCAAGCCATCGAGTTCAATCATCAGGATGCATTCAGTATAAATTATCGGTAATCCAATTGTCTTTATTCAATTTTTTCGCTCAGTTTGTCCGTTTCCCCTGGTCTTCCTGGAGGGTTTAGGTTGGTTTGGGGGATGTGGGCATATGAAGCCCTATGACATTGCTTGTAAAAGGGTCTGGACAAACCAAATTTGCTAAGAAAAAAAGAATCAGGAGTCTTTAATTGTGAAGTGGCCACTTGTGTGACCTGTAGCCTACTGTGTTTAAACTCCGCCCTACTGACACCAGGGGCGGGGTTGCAATGCCACCTGGGCAGGGGGAAATATTCAATTTAATACCACTGTAACATCCGTGGTTATGAAATAAAAACACATTTTAACTTAACAAACACCAATGTCAGACCGCTTCACATTTTTACTTTGAATCTAAACCAGTGTTCAGGGATAGGGTCTAAACCTGATCTAAATCAGTGTTTAGGGTTGTGCTCTTAACCTGTGTTAGGGGTGTGGTCTAAACCAGTGTTAGGGGTGTGGTCTAAACCTGTGTTAGGGGTGTGGTCTTAACCAGTGTTCAGGGGAGTGGTCATCTAATCCTGCCTACCTTCTTGAGGCGGTCAGCAGCACTGCCAGACCGTATGGCCTCCAGCATGGCCTCCCGAGCCAGGACAGGATTCCCCCCCGCGCTGGGCCTGGGCGGGCCGGAGGGAGGGGCCGGAGGAGGGGGCATCATGGAGGGAGGGGCCGGAGGAGGGGGCATCATGGAGGGAGGGGCCGGAGGAGGGGGCATCATGGAGGGAGGGGCCGGAGGAGGGGGCATCATGGAGGGAGGGGCCGGAGGAGGGGGCATCATGGAGGGAGGGCGAGGAGGGGGGGCATCATGGAGGGAGGGCGAGGGAGAGGAGCAGAGTGGGAAGGGGGAGAGGGAACATGGTGTTTCTCCACTTCAGTTCTCCTGGACTGCTCAAGCTCATCTGCTGCCTCAGAGTGGGTCTGGAGAACCAGAGAACAGGCTGGTGAGTTAGTCTGGAGAACCAGAGAACAGGAGAACAGACTCCTGCCTCTCTGTGGCAGTAATAACAGGAACAACTCCATAATAATGTTATCAGTATATTCTGGGTCCACCTGCAGACTTGCCACAGAAAGCTGAACTCTGACCTTCCGGAGCCGCTCGGAGCTGCTCGGAGCTCTGAGGGCCGCCAGCAGCGCAGACCTCTCGCTCTCCTCCTCAAGGAAGGAGGACGTCTTGACCGCCACGCTGCCGCCGTCAGCGATCTGGAGACAACACGACTATCACGCTCAAACCCATGAAGACAAGCACAATCAGTACCACAAATCTGGTGACATTTGCTGTTTGACAAGGCCAAGGACTCACACTTTATATGCACAAGACACCTTGCCATATTGCACTATGTTGCCCTATTTGTATATTATAGCTATTTTATGCACCTTCCTGCCACAGTAATTCCTTGTCTCTGTGAACCAAGGTTATCAAAGTTCTGCATTTTTCATTTTTTTTTTTTTCGTTTTGACTTTTTTTTTCAAATTCAGTTCAGTTTTTAGTATTTAAAGCGGGTTTTCTAGTTTAGTTTAAATTTTTTGAAAATGCTTAGTTTTCGTTTCGTTTTTATCAGTTTTAGTGTTAGTTTTTTGTATTAACATATTAACCAACGCGTCCTCCCGTTTGTGGTGTTCCTGTGTATTAACTAACCAGTAGCTATCGGTTCACCGGTGAAAGCACTGCTGTAGTGTTCTGTCGTACAGTCGTCTCCGTCATACTGCCTAGCCCTGTACCGGGGTTAGCGTCATGCTGCCTAGTCTTGTATGTTGCCTAGCCCTGTACCGGGGTTAGCGTCATGCTGCCTAGACCTGTACCGGGGTTAGCGTCATGCTGCCTAGACCTGTACCGGGGTTAGCGTCATGCTGCCTAGCCTTGTACCGGGGTTAGCGTCATGCTGCCTAGCCTTGTACCGGGGTTAGCGTCATGCTGCCTAGCCTTGTACCGGGGTTATCTTCTGTTTCGGGTGAGGGGGGCTTGGCTTTGTCCACCATGATGACAGGCGAGGAGCATGGACTATGCTGTGTTCAATTTGACATGGGTTCGGAAATGTAAACTTATTTTCTCTATGAAAGACATTGAATAAGACGAAAACTAAGGACATCTACAATTGTATTTTATTTTTGTTAGTTTTAGCGACCAGACAATACCGTTTTATAGTTAGTTATCGTTTTAGTGTAATGCCTCGTTTCTTTTTGTATTTCAGTTAACGACCATGTTGTTTACCACCTAACTTTCGTTATGTTCGTTTTCGTTTACGAATATAATTAAGTGAACTAAATGGGCTGCATTTATATACAGCACATTTAACGGCACATATAGGTGCCTGAAGCTCTTTACATTTAGCCTCTGGTTCACACACACACGCTGGCTTGCCATCAGAACTGCCCCAGTGGACGTCCCTCTCTCCCCCCTGTCTAATGTGAAGTATGGTGAGGGAAGAAAGGCCAGAATTCATTATAATTGACATATGACAAGCCCCATTTTGTTGGGCCCTGCAAATAATACAGTGATGGTGGTGGGCCAGACGTCTGACCTTCCTCAGACGGTCCCTGCCTCCGTTGGTCTGGATGGCCTCCATCAGAGACGAGTGCAGTGTCGTCTCCTTCTCCACCGACTTCAGGATCACCGGCTTGAACTTCTTCACGGGGCCGAACACGTTGTTCAGCTGCTGGGGATGTGGGAGGGGCGCGCCCCCGGAGACCTGCACCTCCCCGGGGTGTGGAGCCTGTGGGGGAGGGGCCACGGGGGGCCGGAGAGTGCTGGTCTGGATGCTAGGGATGTCCCGCTTCTGGGCCGGGGCTTGGTCATGGACTGGAGGCTGTTTACTGTGGGAGTTCAGGGTGGTTTGTTTTGGTGCGGAGGTGTGTGCTGCAGGCAGGGCGGGTTTAGGGTTGGCGGTGTTAGAAGTCCCTCTGGCTGAGGCGCTGGTTAAGCCTCCCCTATCCGGCCTCAGTGCCCCGGACTCCTGCCTCTCTGTGCTGCTGTTAGAGTAGCTAGTTGACGTGTTAGGACCTCCAGAGTGAGAGTTCAACTCGGTCGTTCCTCGGCCCTCGTCTGAAGAGCTCACAGGTTTTTGAGGAGGCAGATATGGAGTCCTCTGACCGGGCCGGCCTTCTTCCTGAGAGCTGAAGGCACCTTTTTTCCCAGGGACAGAGGATTCTGGGATCTTGGTGATGTTGACAACATGAGCAGGGGGTTTGGCTGTGTGTTTGGTTATGGCCGACGCCACGTATTGGCTGGACGTCCTCCTGGAGGGTTTCAGGAAGGACAGGTCTCTCTTGTCCGGGACGGACACAGGTTTGACAGGCAGGCTGACGGGCTGCGGTGAGGTTTCCGGAAGGTTTCCGTCTGATTCAGCACAGCCCTCCTTGGCAACCTCCCCAACCTCGTCAGTCCGTTCCTCCAGCCTGACTCCCCCTGCAGCGCCCGAGGCGGCGGTGACAAGAGATGTTTTCTGATCTCTTTCGGTCTTGTCCCTCGCCCTCATGCTGGGCCCCCTGCCGGGAGCGAGAGCAGCAGCTTCCTGTTTCTCGGATGAGCTCCAGAAGGCCTTGGCTCGTCCCAGGAGAGGAGACTCCACATTGATGCCTGACTCGGCGGGACCTCCGAACTTGTTCCTGGGCAGGTCCACCCGGACCATGTTGCCCAGCTCGTCGATCTTGATGGCTCCGGTCGTGGGGGCGGTGGGGGCCGGTGTCGGGGCCACCGTTGGCTTGGGAGGGACAACGGTGAACGTCCTCATACCGAATCGAGACACGGGGCTGTGGGTTATTTTACTGGAGGAGGAATGGCTTCTGTAGGCAGGACCTTCCTCCACTTTCTCTGCAGTTTGGGAGTGGCTCAAAGAACTCGAGCCGTTCTCTGGACCATGGAGCTTGAGGGACCTCCCGGGATTAGGGTCAGCGTCCGCGGTCGCCTTCTGCCTCTGGAGCTGTGGTTTAGTTGTCGTCCCCGGAGCTGGCTTGTCCTTCTCTGCGTTGTGAGCCTGCGTACGAGGCTCGCTCATGGACACGTGGAGGGGTCTGGTCTGAGTGCCGCTGGCCTGGTTGTGGCCGCAGGACGAGCCAGCATTGTTGTTCCTGTTCCGGCCCACGTCGCCAGGCGGCTGCGTGGAGTGGGGGCCCGCGGGCGCCTTCTGGGGTTGAGCCCGCCGCTGCTCCGCCTCGCTCTGTTCGTACTCCTCCAGGACCTCGTCTATGGCCGTCACGGGGACGTCCAGATCCACCGCCGACACCGGGATTTCGTTACTCTCAGGAAGTGAGGAGCAGGTCGTCTCTTGCACTACAGGATGCATGGATTGCGAGACAAAGAGAGATGTGAGTGCATCGATACCAGACCAGCAGCATGAGAGGACAACTATCATGGCGGACCAGGGACGTCTGTTATGTTATACATGGGACATGTCCCACCCACTTTAGAAAAACAACCAATCGGTCCTGTTCTGTCCCCCTCCCCACACACACTTTTTTGAAAGATAATTATATTAAACGGCAGCATCCTGGGTTATTAAAGAAAAGCTGTCCCACCCATATTATAAAAACAAACTTGCCCCCCTCTTGCTGACTCCTCCCACGCAGCGAGAGGAGCTCACCTGCTAGCTCAGCATCCAGCCTGGTCAGCGTGAGCTCTGGGTCCTCGTCATAGCTGCCCTCAGATCTGCCCGCTTTCGTCCTGTGGATGGCATCCCTGCTGGGTCTGTTGGGATGGGTGAGAAGAAAACTGTTGGGGGTTTGAAGAGTTGTGCTTTGCACGTTATGTAAATAGCTATTTGTTATGTTGACGCTTTTCAAGTGTAATACAAGTTTCTTTGAAATATCGACTTCAAAGTTTATTACTTACAGTCCTCTAACTCAAGGTCTCAAATGAGTCAGAGTTATTCATGTATTGCATGTATGTTAATCCAGTGTTTATTTTCTCTGGGGTTAATGTCCCCCACAGACATGAAGCTGCTGTTATTTCAAACAGGAGAAGATGCTCTTTCTTCCCATCATACTCTGTCCTTCCCCTTTATTCCCAAACCATCTCTCTTACTCCTTATTTCTCTGTCTTCCCCCCTCCCCCCCTCCCCCTCTCCCCTCCCTCCCCCTCCCCCCACCTCTCCCTCCCCCTTCCCTCTCTCCCTCTCTCCCTCCCCGTCCCTCTCTCTCCCTCTCCCCCTCCCCGTCCCTCTCTCTCCATCTCTCCCTCCCCCTCTCCATCCCCCTCCCTCCCCGTCCCTCTCCCTCCCCCCTCTCCCCCTCACCCTCCCTCTCCCTCCGTGCTAAGACAGGCTCCAAGCCTCCTGGCTGCTTCTCAGTTGCTGCACATGTGGTGCTGCAGTCAGTTATCATTCAGTGTTTGGCTCAATAAAAGGAGCCATTAAAAGCCAGCCGGTGCTGAGTCTTGAGGAAGATGGAGACATGAGTCAGCGACTCAGGAAGGCGACACAGACAGGAAGGGAGAGGGATCATTCACTGTGGTGGGTTTAGGAAGGGAGAGAGATCATTCACTGTGGTGGGTTTAGGAAGGGAGAGAGATCATTCACTGTGGTGGGTTTAGGAAGGGAGAGAGATCATTCACTGTGGTGGGTTTAGGAAGGGAGAGGGATCATTCACTGTGGTGGGTTTAGGAAGGGAGAGAGATCATTCACTGTGGTGGGTTTAGGAAGGGAGAGAGATCATTCACTGTGGTGGGTTTAGGAAGGGAGAGGGATCATTCACTGTGGTGGGTTTAGGAAGGGAGAGAGATCATTCACTGTGGTGGGTTTAGGAAGGGAGAGAGATCATTCACTGTGGTGGGTTTAGGAAGGGAGGGGGATCATTCACTGTGGTGGGTTTAGGAAGGGAGAGGGATCATTCACTGTGGTGGGTTTAGGAAGGGAGAGAGATCATTCACTGTGGTGGGTTTAGGAAGGGAGGGGGATCATTCACTGTGGTGGGTTTAGGAAGGGAGAGGGATCATTCACTGTGGTGGGTTTAGGAAGGGAGAGAGATCATTCACTGTGGTGGGTTTAGGAAGGGAGAGAGATCATTCACTGTGGTGGGTTTAGGAAGGGAGAGAGATCATTCACTGTGGTGGGTTTAGGAAGGGAGAGAGATCATTCACTGTGGTGGGTTTAGGAAGGGAGGGGGATCATTCACTGTGGTGGGTTTAGGAAGGGAGAGGGATCATTCACTGTGGTGGGTTTAGGAAGGGAGAGGGATCATTCACTGTGGTGGGTTTAGGAAGGGAGAGAGATCATTCACTGTGGTGGGTTTAGGAAGGGAGAGAGATCATTCACTGTGGTGGGTTTAGGAAGGGAGAGAGATCATTCACTGTGGTGGGTTTAGGAAGGGAGAAGATCATTCACTGTGGTGGGTTTAGGAAGGGAGAGAGATCATTCACTGTGGTGGGTTTAGGAAGGGAGAGGGATCATTCACTGTGGTGGGTTTAGGAAGGGAGGGGGATCATTCACTGTGGTGGGTTTAGGAAGGGAGAGAGATCATTCACTGTGGTGGGTTTAGGAAGGGAGAGGGATCATTCACTGTGGTGGGTTTAGGAAGGGAGAGAGATCATTCACTGTGGTGGGTTTAGGAAGGGAGAGAGATCATTCACTGTGGTGGGTTTAGGAAGGGAGAGAGATCATTCACTGTGGTGGGTTTAGGAAGGGAGAGGGATCATTCACTGTGGTGGGTTTAGGAAGGGAGAGAGATCATTCACTGTGGTGGGTTTAGGAAGGGAGAGAGATCATTCACTGTGGTGGGTTTAGGAAGGGAGAGGGATCATTCACTGTGGTGGGTTTAGGAAGGGAGGGGGATCATTCACTGTGGTGGGTTTAGGAAGGGAGAGAGATCATTCACTGTGGTGGGTTTAGGAAGGGAGAGAGATCATTCACTGTGGTGGGTTTAGGAAGGGAGAGAGATCATTCACTGTGGTGGGTTTAGGAAGGGAGAGGGATCATTCACTGTGGTGGGTTTAGGAAGGGAGAGGGATCATTCACTGTGGTGGGTTTAGGAAGGGAGAGAGATCATTCACTGTGGTGGGTTTAGGAAGGGAGGGGGATCATTCACTGTGGTGGGTTTAGGAAGGGAGAGAGATCATTCACTGTGGTGGGTTTAGGAAGGGAGAGAGATCATTCACTGTGGTGGGTTTAGGAAGGGAGAGAGATCATTCACTGTGGTGGGTTTAGGAAGGGAGAGAGATCATTCACTGTGGTGGGTTTAGGAAGGGAGGGGGATCATTCACTGTGGTGGGTTTAGGAAGGGAGAGGGATCATTCACTGTGGTGGGTTTAGGAAGGGAGAGGGATCATTCACTGTGGTGGGTTTAGGAAGGGAGAGAGATCATTCACTGTGGTGGGTTTAGGAAGGGAGAGAGATCATTCACTGTGGTGGGTTTAGGAAGGGAGAAGATCATTCACTGTGGTGGGTTTAGGAAGGGAGAGAGATCATTCACTGTGGTGGGTTTAGGAAGGGAGAGGGATCATTCACTGTGGTGGGTTTAGGAAGGGAGAGAGATCATTCACTGTGGTGGGTTTAGGAAGGGAGGGGGATCATTCACTGTGGTGGGTTTAGGAAGGGAGAGAGATCATTCACTGTGGTGGGTTTAGGAAGGGAGAGGGATCATTCACTGTGGTGGGTTTAGGAAGGGAGAGAGATCATTCACTGTGGTGGGTTTAGGAAGGGAGAGAGATCATTCACTGTGGTGGGTTTAGGAAGGGAGAGAGATCATTCACTGTGGTGGGTTTAGGAAGGGAGAGGGATCATTCACTGTGGTGGGTTTAGGAAGGGAGAGAGATCATTCACTGTGGTGGGTTTAGGAAGGGAGAGAGATCATTCACTGTGGTGGGTTTAGGAAGGGAGAGGGATCATTCACTGTGGTGGGTTTAGGAAGGGAGGGGGATCATTCACTGTGGTGGGTTTAGGAAGGGAGAGGGATCATTCACTGTGGTGGGTTTAGGAAGGGAGAGAGATCATTCACTGTGGTGGGTTTAGGAAGGGAGGGGGATCATTCACTGTGGTGGGTTTAGGAAGGGAGAGAGATCATTCACTGTGGTGGGTTTAGGAAGGGAGAGAGATCATTCACTGTGGTGGGTTTAGGAAGGGAGAGAGATCATTCACTGTGGTGGGTTTAGGAAGGGAGAGAGATCATTCACTGTGGTGGGTTTAGGAAGGGAGAGGGATCATTCACTGTGGTGGGTTTAGGAAGGGAGAGAGATCATTCACTGTGGTGGGTTTAGGAAGGGAGGGGGATCATTCACTGTGGTGGGTTTAGGAAGGGAGAGAGATCATTCACTGTGGTGGGTTTAGGAAGGGAGAGAGATCATTCACTGTGGTGGGTTTAGGAAGGGAGAGAGATCATTCACTGTGGTGGGTTTAGGAAGGGAGAGAGATCATTCACTGTGGTGGGTTTAGGAAGGGAGGGGGATCATTCACTGTGGTGGGTTTAGGAAGGGAGAGGGATCATTCACTGTGGTGGGTTTAGGAAGGGAGAGGGATCATTCACTGTGGTGGGTTTAGGAAGGGAGAGAGATCATTCACTGTGGTGGGTTTAGGAAGGGAGAGAGATCATTCACTGTGGTGGGTTTAGGAAGGGAGAAGATCATTCACTGTGGTGGGTTTAGGAAGGGAGAGAGATCATTCACTGTGGTGGGTTTAGGAAGGGAGAGGGATCATTCACTGTGGTGGGTTTAGGAAGGGAGAGAGATCATTCACTGTGGTGGGTTTAGGAAGGGAGGGGGATCATTCACTGTGGTGGGTTTAGGAAGGGAGAGAGATCATTCACTGTGGTGGGTTTAGGAAGGGAGAGGGATCATTCACTGTGGTGGGTTTAGGAAGGGAGAGAGATCATTCACTGTGGTGGGTTTAGGAAGGGAGAGAGATCATTCACTGTGGTGGGTTTAGGAAGGGAGAGAGATCATTCACTGTGGTGGGTTTAGGAAGGGAGAGGGATCATTCACTGTGGTGGGTTTAGGAAGGGAGAGAGATCATTCACTGTGGTGGGTTTAGGAAGGGAGAGAGATCATTCACTGTGGTGGGTTTAGGAAGGGAGAGGGATCATTCACTGTGGTGGGTTTAGGAAGGGAGGGGGATCATTCACTGTGGTGGGTTTAGGAAGGGAGAGGGATCATTCACTGTGGTGGGTTTAGGAAGGGAGAGAGATCATTCACTGTGGTGGGTTTAGGAAGGGAGGGGGATCATTCACTGTGGTGGGTTTAGGAAGGGAGAGAGATCATTCACTGTGGTGGGTTTAGGAAGGGAGAGAGATCATTCACTGTGGTGGGTTTAGGAAGGGAGAGAGATCATTCACTGTGGTGGGTTTAGGAAGGGAGAGAGATCATTCACTGTGGTGGGTTTAGGAAGGGAGAGGGATCATTCACTGTGGTGGGTTTAGGAAGGGAGAGAGATCATTCACTGTGGTGGGTTTAGGAAGGGAGAGAGATCATTCACTGTGGTGGGTTTAGGAAGGGAGGGGGATCATTCACTGTGGTGGGTTTAGGAAGGGAGAGAGATCATTCACTGTGGTGGGTTTAGGAAGGGAGGGGGATCATTCACTGTGGTGGGTTTAGGAAGGGAGAGAGATCATTCACTGTGGTGGGTTTAGGAAGGGAGAGAGATCATTCACTGTGGTGGGTTTAGGAAGGGAGAGGGATCATTCACTGTGGTGGGTTTAGGAAGGGAGAGAGATCATTCACTGTGGTGGGTTTAGGAAGGGAGAGAGATCATTCACTGTGGTGGGTTTAGGAAGGGAGAGGGATCATTCACTGTGGTGGGTTTAGGAAGGGAGGGGGATCATTCACTGTGGTGGGTTTAGGAAGGGAGAGGGATCATTCACTGTGGTGGGTTTAGGAAGGGAGAGAGATCATTCACTGTGGTGGGTTTAGGAAGGGAGAGGGATCATTCACTGTGGTGGGTTTAGGAAGGGAGAGAGATCATTCACTGTGGTGGGTTTAGGAAGGGAGGGGGATCATTCACTGTGGTGGGTTTAGGAAGGGAGAGGGATCATTCACTGTGGTGGGTTTAGGAAGGGAGAGGGATCATTCACTGTGGTGGGTTTAGGAAGGGAGAGGGATCATTCACTGTGGTGGGTTTAGGAAGGGAGAGAGATCATTCACTGTGGTGGGTTTAGGAAGGGAGAGAGATCATTCACTGTGGTGGGTTTAGGAAGGGAGAGGGATCATTCACTGTGGTGGGTTTAGGAAGGGAGAGGGATCATTCACTGTGGTGGGTTTAGGAAGGGAGAGAGATCATTCACTGTGGTGGGTTTAGGAAGGGAGAGAGATCATTCACTGTGGTGGGTTTAGGAAGGGAGAGAGATCATTCACTGTGGTGGGTTTAGGAAGGGAGAGAGATCATTCACTGTGGTGGGTTTAGGAAGGGAGAGGGATCATTCACTGTGGTGGGTTTAGGAAGGGAGGGGGATCATTCACTGTGGTGGGTTTAGGAAGGGAGAGGGATCATTCACTGTGGTGGGTTTAGGAAGGGAGAGAGATCATTCACTGTGGTGGGTTTAGGAAGGGAGAGGGATCATTCACTGTGGTGGGTTTAGGAAGGGAGGGGGATCATTCACTGTGGTGGGTTTAGGAAGGGAGGGGGATCATTCACTGTGGTGGGTTTAGGAAGGGAGAGAGATCATTCACTGTGGTGGGTTTAGGAAGGGAGAGAGATCATTCACTGTGGTGGGTTTAGGAAGGGAGAGAGATCATTCACTGTGGTGGGTTTAGGAAGGGAGAGAGATCATTCACTGTGGTGGGTTTAGGAAGGGAGAGGGATCATTCACTGTGGTGGGTTTAGGAAGGGAGAGAGATCATTCACTGTGGTGGGTTTAGGAAGGGAGAGAGATCATTCACTGTGGTGGGTTTAGGAAGGGAGGGGGATCATTCACTGTGGTGGGTTTAGGAAGGGAGAGGGATCATTCACTGTGGTGGGTTTAGGAAGGGAGAGAGATCATTCACTGTGGTGGGTTTAGGAAGGGAGAGGGATCATTCACTGTGGTGGGTTTAGGAAGGGAGAGAGATCATTCACTGTGGTGGGTTTAGGAAGGGAGAGAGATCATTCACTGTGGTGGGTTTAGGAAGGGAGGGGGATCATTCACTGTGGTGGGTTTAGGAAGGGAGAGGGATCATTCACTGTGGTGGGTTTAGGAAGGGAGGGGGATCATTCACTGTGGTGGGTTTAGGAAGGGAGGGGGATCATTCACTGTGGTGGGTTTAGGAAGGGAGAGAGATCATTCACTGTGGTGGGTTTAGGAAGGGAGAGAGATCATTCACTGTGGTGGGTTTAGGAAGGGAGAGGGATCATTCACTGTGGTGGGTTTAGGAAGGGAGAGAGATCATTCACTGTGGTGGGTTTAGGAAGGGAGAGAGATCATTCACTGTGGTGGGTTTAGGAAGGGAGAGAGATCATTCACTGTGGTGGGTTTAGGAAGGGAGAGGGATCATTCACTGTGGTGGGTTTAGGAAGGGAGAGAGATCATTCACTGTGGTGGGTTTAGGAAGGGAGAGAGATCATTCACTGTGGTGGGTTTAGGAAGGGAGAGAGATCATTCACTGTGGTGGGTTTAGGAAGGGAGAGGGATCATTCACTGTGGTGGGTTTAGGAAGGGAGAGAGATCATTCACTGTGGTGGGTTTAGGAAGGGAGGGGGATCATTCACTGTGGTGGGTTTAGGAAGGGAGAGAGATCATTCACTGTGGTGGGTTTAGGAAGGGAGGGGGATCATTCACTGTGGTGGGTTTAGGAAGGGAGAGGGATCATTCACTGTGGTGGGTTTAGGAAGGGAGAGAGATCATTCACTGTGGTGGGTTTAGGAAGGGAGAGAGATCATTCACTGTGGTGGGTTTAGGAAGGGAGAGAGATCATTCACTGTGGTGGGTTTAGGAAGGGAGAGAGATCATTCACTGTGGTGGGTTTAGGAAGGGAGAGAGATCATTCACTGTGGTGGGTTTAGGAAGGGAGAGAGATCATTCACTGTGGTGGGTTTAGGAAGGGAGGGGGATCATTCACTGTGGTGGGTTTAGGAAGGGAGAGAGATCATTCACTGTGGTGGGTTTAGGAAGGGAGAGAGATCATTCACTGTGGTGGGTTTAGGAAGGGAGAGAGATCATTCACTGTGGTGGGTTTAGGAAGGGAGGGGGATCATTCACTGTGGTGGGTTTAGGAAGGGAGGGGGATCATTCACTGTGGTGGGTTTAGGAAGGGAGAGAGATCATTCACTGTGGTGGGTTTAGGAAGGGAGAGAGATCATTCACTGTGGTGGGTTTAGGAAGGGAGAGAGATCATTCACTGTGGTGGGTTTAGGAAGGGAGAGAGATCATTCACTGTGGTGGGTTTAGGAAGGGAGAGGGATCATTCACTGTGGTGGGTTTAGGAAGGGAGAGAGATCATTCACTGTGGTGGGTTTAGGAAGGGAGAGAGATCATTCACTGTGGTGGGTTTAGGAAGGGAGAGAGATCATTCACTGTGGTGGGTTTAGGAAGGGAGAGAGATCATTCACTGTGGTGGGTTTAGGAAGGGAGAGAGATCATTCACTGTGGTGGGTTTAGGAAGGGAGAGAGATCATTCACTGTGGTGGGTTTAGGAAGGGAGAGGGATCATTCACTGTGGTGGGTTTAGGAAGGGAGAGAGATCATTCACTGTGGTGGGTTTAGGAAGGGAGAGAGATCATTCACTGTGGTGGGTTTAGGAAGGGAGGGGGATCATTCACTGTGGTGGGTTTAGGAAGGGAGAGAGATCATTCACTGTGGTGGGTTTAGGAAGGGAGAGAGATCATTCACTGTGGTGGGTTTAGGAAGGGAGGGGGATCATTCACTGTGGTGGGTTTAGGAAGGGAGGGGGATCATTCACTGTGGTGGGTTTAGGAAGGGAGGGGGATCATTCACTGTGGTGGGTTTAGGAAGGGAGAGAGATCATTCACTGTGGTGGGTTTAGGAAGGGAGAGAGATCATTCACTGTGGTGGGTTTAGGAAGGGAGGGGGATCATTCACTGTGGTGGGTTTAGGAAGGGAGGGGGATCATTCACTGTGGTGGGTTTAGGAAGGGAGAGAGATCATTCACTGTGGTGGGTTTAGGAAGGGAGGGGGATCATTCACTGTGGTGGGTTTAGGAAGGGAGGGGGATCATTCACTGTGGTGGGTTTAGGAAGGGAGAGAGATCATTCACTGTGGTGGGTTTAGGAAGGGAGAGAGATCATTCACTGTGGTGGGTTTAGGAAGGGAGAGAGATCATTCACTGTGGTGGGTTTAGGAAGGGAGGGGGATCATTCACTGTGGTGGGTTTAGGAAGGGAGAGAGATCATTCACTGTGGTGGGTTTAGGAAGGGAGAGAGATCATTCACTGTGGTGGGTTTAGGAAGGGAGAGAGATCATTCACTGTGGTGGGTTTAGGAAGGGAGAGAGATCATTCACTGTGGTGGGTTTAGGAAGGGAGAGAGATCATTCACTGTGGTGGGTTTAGGAAGGGAGAGAGATCATTCACTGTGGTGGGTTTAGGAAGGGAGAGAGATCATTCACTGTGGTGGGTTTAGGAAGGGAGAGAGATCATTCACTGTGGTGGGTTTAGGAAGGGAGGGGGATCATTCACTGTGGTGGGTTTAGGAAGGGAGAGAGATCATTCACTGTGGTGGGTTTAGGAAGGGAGGGGGATCATTCACTGTGGTGGGTTTAGGAAGGGAGGGGGATCATTCACTGTGGTGGGTTTAGGAAGGGAGAGGGATCATTCACTGTGGTGGGTTTAGGAAGGGAGGGGGATCATTCACTGTGGTGGGTTTAGGAAGGGAGAGAGATCATTCACTGTGGTGGGTTTAGGAAGGGAGAGAGATCATTCACTGTGGTGGGTTTAGGAAGGGAGGGGGATCATTCACTGTGGTGGGTTTAGGAAGGGAGAGAGATCATTCACTGTGGTGGGTTTAGGAAGGGAGAGAGATCATTCACTGTGGTGGGTTTAGGAAGGGAGGGGGATCATTCACTGTGGTGGGTTTAGGAAGGGAGAGAGATCATTCACTGTGGTGGGTTTAGGAAGGGAGAGAGATCATTCACTGTGGTGGGTTTAGGAAGGGAGAGAGATCATTCACTGTGGTGGGTTTAGGAAGGGAGGGGGATCATTCACTGTGGTGGGTTTAGGAAGGGAGAGGGATCATTCACTGTGGTGGGTTTAGGAAGGGAGAGGGATCATTCACTGTGGTGGGTTTAGGAAGGGAGAGAGATCATTCACTGTGGTGGGTTTAGGAAGGGAGAGAGATCATTCACTGTGGTGGGTTTAGGAAGGGAGAGAGATCATTCACTGTGGTGGGTTTAGGAAGGGAGAGAGATCATTCACTGTGGTGGGTTTAGGAAGGGAGGGGGATCATTCACTGTGGTGGGTTTAGGAAGGGAGGGGGATCATTCACTGTGGTGGGTTTAGGAAGGGAGAGAGATCATTCACTGTGGTGGGTTTAGGAAGGGAGAGAGATCATTCACTGTGGTGGGTTTAGGAAGGGAGAGAGATCATTCACTGTGGTGGGTTTAGGAAGGGAGGGGGATCATTCACTGTGGTGGGTTTAGGAAGGGAGAGAGATCATTCACTGTGGTGGGTTTAGGAAGGGAGAGAGATCATTCACTGTGGTGGGTTTAGGAAGGGAGAGAGATCATTCACTGTGGTGGGTTTAGGAAGGGAGAGAGATCATTCACTGTGGTGGGTTTAGGAAGGGAGAGAGATCATTCACTGTGGTGGGTTTAGGAAGGGAGAGGGATCATTCACTGTGGTGGGTTTAGGAAGGGAGAGAGATCATTCACTGTGGTGGGTTTAGGAAGGGAGAGAGATCATTCACTGTGGTGGGTTTAGGAAGGGAGAGAGATCATTCACTGTGGTGGGTTTAGGAAGGGAGAGAGATCATTCACTGTGGTGGGTTTAGGAAGGGAGAGAGATCATTCACTGTGGTGGGTTTAGGAAGGGAGAGAGATCATTCACTGTGGTGGGTTTAGGAAGGGAGAGGGATCATTCACTGTGGTGGGTTTAGGAAGGGAGAGAGATCATTCACTGTGGTGGGTTTAGGAAGGGAGGGGGATCATTCACTGTGGTGGGTTTAGGAAGGGAGAGAGATCATTCACTGTGGTGGGTTTAGGAAGGGAGAGAGATCATTCACTGTGGTGGGTTTAGGAAGGGAGAGAGATCATTCACTGTGGTGGGTTTAGGAAGGGAGAGAGATCATTCACTGTGGTGGGTTTAGGAAGGGAGAGAGATCATTCACTGTGGTGGGTTTAGGAAGGGAGAGAGATCATTCACTGTGGTGGGTTTAGGAAGGGAGAGAGATCATTCACTGTGGTGGGTTTAGGAAGGGAGAGAGATCATTCACTGTGGTGGGTTTAGGAAGGGAGAGGGATCATTCACTGTGGTGGGTTTAGGAAGGGAGAGGGATCATTCACTGTGGTGGGTTTAGGAAGGGAGAGAGATCATTCACTGTGGTGGGTTTAGGAAGGGAGAGAGATCATTCACTGTGGTGGGTTTAGGAAGGGAGAGAGATCATTCACTGTGGTGGGTTTAGGAAGGGAGAGAGATCATTCACTGTGGTGGGTTTAGGAAGGGAGAGAGATCATTCACTGTGGTGGGTTTAGGAAGGGAGAGAGATCATTCACTGTGGTGGGTTTAGGAAGGGAGAGGGATCATTCACTGTGGTGGGTTTAGGAAGGGAGAGAGATCATTCACTGTGGTGGGTTTAGGAAGGGAGAGAGATCATTCACTGTGGTGGGTTTAGGAAGGGAGGGGGATCATTCACTGTGGTGGGTTTAGGAAGGGAGAGAGATCATTCACTGTGGTGGGTTTAGGAAGGGAGAGAGATCATTCACTGTGGTGGGTTTAGGAAGGGAGAGAGATCATTCACTGTGGTGGGTTTAGGAAGGGAGAGAGATCATTCACTGTGGTGGGTTTAGGAAGGGAGAGAGATCATTCACTGTGGTGGGTTTAGGAAGGGAGAGGGATCATTCACTGTGGTGGGTTTAGGAAGGGAGAGGGATCATTCACTGTGGTGGGTTTAGAAGAAGGTGTCCCCCATCTCTCCAGACCTCCCACCACAGCTAAACCTGGATGGGAACTCCAAAAAACGCCTTTCTACACTTTTCTCTTCATAACATTGTGGTTGGTCCTGAAGGGGTTCCTGTGTTAGTGTGTAGTGTTACTCCTTTAGGGTCATTTTCCTGGATGACAGGACAATGTCCTGTATGGTATGTGAAGCCCTCTGTGACATGCTTGCATGTAAAAAGGGCTATACAAATACATTTGATTTGATGACGGAGCAGTGAGAGAATGTGAACTTTCCTAAACACCTCTGCTACAGGTGCACACGCTGGGACGTGGTAAACACAGACCGGTCCTTGACTACGCACTCTTAAACCGAACCCTTCTCATCAGTGGTTGCTCTGGTTCTCTCTCCATCATCCTGTCGCTTTCAGCAGGAAAACACATCAGCTAAATGAATACAAATGCCCCGTTACCGCGGCAACTCCTCCTCACCTGTGCCTGGAGCCCCAGGTGGCACAACCCTCGTCGCTGTCGCTGTCGCCGGGCGGCTCCTGGACCTTCCCCAGCCCCCGCGAGAGGGCTCCGTCGCCGGGCGATCCGGCCGGCCCTGGCTCCTCCCCCATGCCCTCGGACGCGGCGTAGCCCTGGTCCTGGAGGCTGTCGCTGCTGGCCAGCGAGGACGCCTCGTCGGTGTCCGGGGCGGGTCCGTCCACGGAGCGCCGCCGCGAGTACAGCCAGGCTGACCAGGCACCGGGACAGAGACGCCGGTTAGATGGAAGCCATTACATTAGCTTGACAAGACGTTTTGAATCAAAGCGACACACAAAGTAAAGCTTGTGAAAAGCACAGAGGAAGATCAAGGGGTTCAGATCATCACCACGCGTAACAAGAAGCAGCATCTTCTGTTAATGTGAGGATTAGCATCCACATCATCATCATCCACATCATCATCATCATCCACATCATCATCATCATCCACATCATCATCATCATCCACATCATCATCATCATCCACATCATCATCATCATCCACATCATCATCATCATCCACATCATCATCATCATCCACATCATCATCATCATCCACATCATCATCCACATCATCCACATCATCATCCACATCATCATCCACATCTTCATCCACATCTTCATCCACAGCTTCATCCACATCTTCATCCGCATCTTCATCCGCATCTTCATCCACATCTTCATCCACATCTTCATCCACATCTTCATCCACATCATCTTCATCCACATCATCATCTTCATCCACATCATCTTCATCCACATCATCATCATCCACATCATCATCCACATCATCATCATCATCTTCATCCACATCATCATCCACATCATCATCCACATCATCATCATCCACATCATCATCATCCACATCATCATCATCTTCATCCACATCATCTTCATCCACATCATCATCATCATCCACATCTTCATCCACATCATCATCATCATCCACATCATCATCCACATCATCATCCACATCAGCAGTTTGTGGTGTTACTTGGTCATGCACAGTCCTGCTGGGTATCGGTTAGTAGATAGCTGGGCATTGGCTCGTTAGAAGCAGAGAGCAGAGGAGGTGAAGGACATGCAAACAGAGGAGAGGAGGTTGGATACAGTTCAAAACACACACACACACACACACCAAGGCACACACACATGCACACACACACAGGCACACACACACACAGGCACACACACACACACCAAGGCACACACACAGGCACACACACACACACACACACACACACACACACACACACACACACAGGCAGACAGGCAGTGTGCTAGGCCTGTCAGGTTTGGGCTCACTACAGTGACTCACAACCTTCCTAACAACCCACTCATCCTTCCCAGCAATGAGGCGAGTCATCTTAGAGTCAGGCACACACACACACACACACAGGCAGACACACACACACTCCTACAGTTAAAACGCACAAGCTCAAGTTGCATGCTCATCCTTCCAAACCTTAATCACAAACAATCTGACCTTTTGGTCACCTTCTATTAACCAACACTCCCAAACCCAGTCAGGGAAACGGAAGGAGACACATGCACGGTAGATTTGTGCACAGTCCACACAAACACACGCACACACACACGCACACATAAGGAACAACCAAAAATATGGCCCAAGTCTCGTATGAAAGGTCTTCCATTTCTTTAATTTAAAAAGGAAGACTGTTTCCACTTTAAAATGAGCTTGCAACTCTGTAAGTGGTGATTCTGCACAGTCTACAGACAGGCCAATGACCCAACACGGAACATGTAAACACAACTCATCTCCATTGAGAAGTCAATTACAGAACTACATTATTAGAGCAACAAACCATGTTGTGTCCTAAGACCGGCCTCCAATGTCATTTGAAACATAATAATAATAATGATGCAGTCATCAATTAGCAGACCCTTTCATCCAACGCGAGGTAAGGGGGGGATTCTAACCCAAGGCCTCTTGATCTGCAGTCAAATGCTCCAACCCCTGAACAATATCCATGTTTTTTTCCAAACATTTTCAAATACTATTTGCATGAGTTAACCTGCAGAGGGTTAGCTGATGATGACCGACCCTGCAGTGGGGGATTCCCAACAGGAGGAAACACACAGGAGGCCTCTGAGGATGCAGATGCAGAACCAGAAAGGCTTCCAAACACCTCACACTGGTCAGCGCTACATATTCATTGTATGTAAAAAGAAACAAAAAACCCTGTAAAAAACTCACAAAGCTAACAAAATATGTTTCTAGTTTAAAGACAGCATGCTCATGTCTACAGTGTTTAAAGTTTAACAACAGCATGCTAATGTTTACAGTGTTTAAAGTTTAACAACAGCATGCTCATGTCTACGGTGTTTCTAGTTTAACAACAGCATGCTCATGTCTACGGTGTTTCTAGTTTAACAACAGCATGCTCATGTCTACGGTGTTTCTAGTTTAACAACAGCATGCTCATGTCTACGGTGTTTCTAGTTTAACAACAGCATGCTCATGTCTACGGTGTTTCCCCCCCATCACCAAACCTACACTAGGGAATCATTGATCTGTGGATCGGATGACTTCGCTCATCATCTGTTTTCAACACGCCATCAGCATCATTCTTTACTCAATACACACTGGATACATGCAGCTAGCTCCTCTTACATTAGCTACCTTGTCTCCTCACACACAGTGTTGATATGCTAAGCTACATTTGTTAGGCTAAACTTGCTAGGCTAAATCAACCAGCTGCTAAGCTAAATTGGCTTGGATAAAACAATTAGCTGCTGAGCTAAATCTACAGAGCAAAATCAACCAGGTGCTATGCTAAATCTGCTAAGCTACATCAACCAGGCACACAGAAGAGATGGGGGTATGTAGAGTCCCTTTTAACAGTGCATTGAAGACAGGAAACAGACATCCTTCAGGAGGAAGTAGGAAGTGTAGTGAGAGGAAGCTCAGTTCTGAAGGGGACGGGGGAGGAGGTCCAGGGAGACGAAGGTGCAGAATCGAGGGAGGAGAGGAGGGTGGAGGAGGACAGCAGCAGGAGGGTGGAGGAGGACAGAGAACGAGTGGTGATCACAGCCGACTGGAGCGCAAACGAACAGGTCCACAACAGTACACTAGGAAGGGACAGACACACACACTTCAGTACGGTGGGGAGGAAGGAGGACAGGTGAGTCAATGGACGGAAAGAGAGAGATTGGACGACAGCAGTCTGGACCTACACTGGTGCTGCTGCTCCTGCTCCAGCGCGGCCCGGGACTCTGAGAGAGAGGGGGAGAGAGCGGGGGAGTGGGGGAGGCAAGCTGGGCCGAGGTGCGTCGAGGTTTGAGCGGCACTGGACGTTCTGCACCTACAACATATAACTGAGAGGATGTAGCAGGCAGGATCTGAGACTCAGGACTGGAACCATGTCAAATCATGTCTTTCATTGTGGCGGCCAAACGGGAACTGGGAAGGGTCAAATTAGTTGATCATCACAACTAAGAACAATAAATCTGATGCTCTCTCTCGAAGGATGCTGTCTGTTCTCTATTAGGGTGCTATGTCTGTTCTGTATTAGGGTGCTGTGTCTGTTCTCTATTAGGGTGCTGTGTCTGTTCTCTATTAGGGTGCTGTGTCTGTTCTCACCTCGGGTGCTGTGTCTGTTCTCTATTAGGGTGCTGTGTCTGTTCTGTATTAGGGTGCTGTGTCTGTTCTGTATTAGGGTGCTGTGTCTGTTCTCTATTAGGGTGCTGTGTCTGTTCTGTATTAGGGTGCTGTGTCTGTTCTCTATTAGGGTGCTGTGTCTGTTCTCACCTAGGGTGCTGTGTCTGTTCTCTATTAGGGTGCTGTGTCTGTTCTCACCTAGGGTGCTGTGTCTGTTGTTCTCCGTCTCCTCCACCTTCAGGCTGATCGTTGACTCCGCCTCCTCTGACCCAGAGCTGGGGCTGTGTTTCCGCGGGCCAGCCTGCCTGCTGCTGGTGTGGCCGGGGGCGTGGCCTGGGGCGTGGTCAGCCATCAGGCTGCTACTGCTGCTGCTGCAGAGAGAACCAGCGGCCTCCGAGTCGTCGCTGGGGCTGTGGCTGAGCTCTGAGCCCGAGTCCTGGGCAAGGAGGCTGGTGGCCGGGGTGCTGGAGGCTGGAGAGCTGGGGGCAGGGGTAGAGGTGAGGGTGGGGGTGGAAGGGGCAGAGGAGGGAGTGTCTGGGGCGGGGGTCACAGAGGAGGGGGTGGGAGGGGGAGCAGGAGCCTTCCTCTTCATCTGTAGGCTCTCTGAGTACTGAGAGCCTGGAATCACCTGGGGGGAAGAGAGAGAGAGACAAAGAGAGACAGAGACAGAGAGAGACAGAGAGAGACAGAGACAGAGAGAGACAGAGAGAGACAGAGACAGAGAGAGACAGAGACAGAGAGAGACAGAGACAGAGAGAGACAGAGAGAGACAGAGACAGAGAGAGACAGAGACGGAGAGAGACAGAGAGAGTGAGAGACAGAGAAAGACAGAGACAGAGAGAGACAGAGAGAGACAGAGAGAGACAGAGAGAGAGACAGAGAGAGAGACAGAGAGAGAGACAGAGAGACAGAGAGAGACAGAGAGAGAGAGAGAGAGGAGGGTTAGATTTTGTGCATGTCCACACAAGCATTCTTGCGTTTACCCATATTTTTTGGTAAGTTAAACAACATCTTGCAAATGGCTCCTTAAATGCAGTAATGTAGGGGATAGGTACAGCTTATTGCTGGAGTGTCTTTTCAAACCTTCCCATGGCTTTGAATGAAAGTGTCTGCATCTGAATACATTATTCTACATGTTTAAGCCTAGTGAGGTATTCTAGCCCACCTTAGCCTTCCATGCTGCCTCCGCTCCAAGTATCTGAACTCCAGAAAGGTAGCTACTCAAAAAACAAGAATCTAATCGTATTTGTATAGCAGGCAGTGTTAGAGAGGGCTTCACATAGGCTCAGAGAACTGCACCTTACCAACCTGAACCCTCCTGGAAGACAAGGGACAACTCTCAGGAAAACTCCAGGAAAAAAACATGTAAGAAACCTGGGGGGAGTAGTTCAGTGAGGCCTCCCCTCCTGCAGAGAGGAGAACCATGTGTGTGTGTGTGTGTGCGTGAGAGACACAGAGAGAGAGGGAGAGAATATGGGCCAAAGGTGAAGATAACATTGAACTCCAAGGGTAGAGTGGTATGTAGAGGACAATGTAAGTGGGTCAGTACTGCTCTTGTGGCTCTACAGTCGCCCCCAACCCAACTGTGGAGCTGTTGAAGAACTCACTGACCTCAAACTGCTGTCACTCATGGCTGGCATCATCACACATTCTTCACCCCCCAACACACACATACCACACACAAACACACTCTCACATACCACAAACGCACAACCATATACTACAAACACATATACCACACACGCACTCATATACCAGACACACACATGCAATCACACACACACACACACACTAATCTACACAGGCAGTTTCCCCCTATGTGCAAGTGACCCCTCCCGGTCTCCAGGCTTGGTAGCATCAGGGGTCTGAAGGTGGAGTCGGTCATCAGGGTTAGACCACCATCATCCTCATAGCTCCTCACAGCCCCTCCAACTCCCTGACAACAGCCAAAAGTGTTAGAACGCGTTCCTCCTCCACCCCCACCAAACCCCCGGCCCCCTGACAACAACAGCCCTGACTGGCGAGTAACGTAGCATTAAACAGGATTAACAACACACAAACACACACACACACAGTGTCACACACACACAGTGTCACACACACATTCATACAGTTCTGGAATAGAAGTGGTCTCACCCTGAGTTCTAGAACAGAAAGGGGTTCTAGCGCCGGTGAGGAGGGGTTGCGGCTGGGAGAGGCTGGCTCACCTGGTGGGCGTCCAGGCTGTGGTGCTGCAGGTGTGGGGTGGGCGTGGGGCCGGGCGGGGCTGGGGCCCTCCTCTTCTTGGGCTCCACCTTGGGGGACATCCTGGAGATGTTCATCACAGACTGGGACTGACCCAGGGTGCTGGGGCGCGCCTCCACGCACCCAGCCCCACAGGTCCCAGCCAGGCCCTGGAACACAGCACAGGCCAGTAAATACAGTACACAGAGCAACGCTGTAGGGCCCCCTAGTGGTCACCAGGAGAACTGCCTTTCACTAGCAGGACGAGAAGCGCTCGATACTGCAGGTAGCAGCACTGAACATGTTGACACATGCAGAACACACAGCTTCAGAACTACTAGCAATTAATACTGTCACATTCGAGGTTGAATCTTTTATGGTATTAGAGATGGGTTAGTAGTTACATTAGAATTTTAACTGTCAGTTGGGTTAGTACTTACATTAGAGTTTTTGTCAGTATTTTGTGTTAAACTGTCATCATGGTCATCCATATCCACAGTCGGCTCGGATTCAGTCTGAAACAGAACCAACAGCTAACATGCAGAGCCGAGCTCAATCCCTACAACCTCACGCGGTCTAAAGGAAGGATCCAGGTGGAGATCACCAGAGATCACCATTCAGAGGGATCGCTCCTCCTACCTTGGATTTCCTGCGGCTGAACGTGAACAATCCCAGAAGGCCTTTCTTCTCCGTGGAGCCGCACCCCAGAGAGCTAGAGGAGAGAGACTCTGATGGAAGAGAGAACAGCTCAGGTCAGAGACAACTGCTCAGGGCAGCAGAGAGAGAGAGAGAGAGAACAGCTCAGGGCAGCAGAGAGAGAGAACAACTCAGGGCAGCAGAGAGAGAGAACAGCTCAGGGCAGCAGAGAGAGAGAGAGAACAGCTCAGGGCAAGAGAGAGAGAGAGAACAGCAGAGAGAGAGAGACAGCTCAGGGCAGCAGAGAGAGAACAGCTCAGGGCAGCAGAGAGAGAGAACAGCTCAGGGCAGCAGAGAGAGAGAGAACAGCTCAGGGCAGCAGAGAGAGAGAGAACAGCTCAGGGCAGCAGAGAGAGAGAGAACAGCTCAGGGCAGGAGAGAGAGAGAGAGAGAACAGCTCAGGGCAGCAGAGAGAGAGGACAGCTCAGGGCAGCAGAGAGAGAGGACAGCTCAGGGCAGCAGAGAGAGAGAACAGCTCAGGGAAGCAGAGAGAGAGAACAGCTCAGGTCAGCAGAGAGAGAACAGCTCAGGGCAGGAGAGAGAGAGAGAACAGCTCAGGGCAGCAGAGAGAGAGAGAGAGAACAGCTCAGGGCAGCAGAGAGAGAGAGAGAACAGCTCAGGGAAGCAGAGAGAGAGAACAGCTCAGGTCAGCAGAGAGAGAACAGCTCAGGGCAGGAGAGAGAGAGAGAACAGCTCAGGGCAGCAGAGAGAGAGAGAGAACAGCTCAGGGCAGCAGAGAGAGAGGACAGCTCAGGGCAGCAGAGAGAGAGAACAGCTCAGGGCAGCAGAGAGAGACAACAGCTCAGGGCAGCAGAGAGAGAGAACAGCTCAGGGTCCTTGACACAGATTTAATGCTCAATGCACATTTGATGCTTTTTATCTAGATCTAGATCTGCAGTCAAATGATCTACAACTTGAGGTAGATATTTGTTACACAACTGAGCTATACCAAACCACAGGTGAACTTAACCCTGTCTACTCTAACCCAGACTAAAAAACCCTTACTAAACAACATTTAATATTGGATATCTAGTGCTTTTGTCCATAACTGCCCCACAAGCTGCACTCCTCAGCAGCTGCACAGGCTGAAGGCTACAAGCTCATGTTACCTGCTCACTCTAGACGCAACCACTAATCTCACCAGCAGATGGCGATACAAAGGTGTTGTTGTAAAATGACTGTCTAAAAGCCCCATTCTCAATATTCTCTCATTCACCCCTCCACCTTTATAAAGAGATGGAGGAGGAAAAACTGGTCATCAGCTGCAGTCTTATCAATAACTATGCCCAATAACATACATACATATCCAGAAACTGGCACACTGTACAATATGCTGTAGATTCATTCTACACTCACTAATGCTCCTGTTTTTTTGACAGAAAATCTTGAGAAGAGGCTTGATACTTGACATTGTAATGAACCAAACACAAACACAACACAACTGTAGCTCTGCAGAAACGCAAACATGTTATTCACTCACAAACTGAATCTCCCCAGAGCAGTGGTTAGGCAGGCAATGTGTGTGTGTGTGTGTGTGTCAGAGACAGGCAAGGTTCATATGAAAGCACACCTAGCTACTAGCCAACTGCAGGTCTAAAGCCCTAAGTAAGTGTGTGCGTGTGTATGCGTGTGTGTGCGTGTGTGTGGGTGTGTGTGAATGCATGAGTGTGTGTGTGGCAGAGACAGGCAAGGTTAATATGAAAGCCGTACTGTAGATCTAAGATGCACAGCAGGTCTAAACTCTACTGCGGGTCTAATATTTACAGCAGGTCTAAACTCAACTGCAGGTCTAAGATTAACAGCAGGACCCACGAGGATAAAGGCAGCATTCAGGCGATAATACCTGAGCAGTTAAGAACAGGTGCAGAAGCCGTTTTAAGTTGGAGAACTGGAAACAAGCACACAGCAGATGATTCAGAGCAGGGCAGACTTGGGTTATATTTCAGTTCAGCTCATTCAGGAAGTGATGAATAACTCAATACATGAAGAGCTGGCTTGTTGACCCATAAAATAGATCAACTCTTGGTTTCAGGACTTCTTGAAAGACTTTGAATTGAGTGAACTTGGGTACTGTGTGCGTGTGTGTGTGTGTGTATGTGTGTGTGTGTGTGTGTGTGTGTGTGTGTGTGTGTGTGTGAGAGAGAGAGATTGTGGTTCGGTGGTTATTACCAGCTAACCATTAACCACTCTGAGAAGACTAAAGTTTCAGAGCTTGTCTCCTCAAACATGTCAACACAATCTGTCTCACGTTTACTAATCTCCCAGGCCCTCCCTCAGGAGTGACAGGGCAGTGACATAACCGGCCATTAACAGCGTCTTGTAACCATAGGTACGCTACACCCCGTCGACCTGTCATCAACATCAATGATTGCCTTTGTATTGTAAAATACATATGGCCTATGTATGTATTTTTATTGCATTTGTCGTACTGATGTTATGTGTTACCTCATACTGATTTGATGTTACTGATGGACTTCTATGTATGATGTTTAATGTGGTGTATTAGTGATTCTGTGGTCGTTTTTTGTCCAGACAGTCCCCAGGATGCAGGTGAGCAGCTAGCTAACTACTTATAATTGTGCGCTATTCCTGCAAACAAATTAACAATAAAGTAAATGAATAACGGTAGTTATTAACAAGCTCACGTGGACCCGTGGCGTGAGAAAGTCTCTTAGCAGCAAAGGTGGGTCTGAACTGAATCTGTCTTCTAGGTGTAAACAGATTAAATAGGCTAACACTGTGTAGCCAGGAGCAACAATGTGTCTTTGTTACAATTGTGTGTGTATGTTTTGTTTGTGTGTCAAACTGTATGTGTGTGTGTGTGTGTGTGTGTGTGTGTGTTTGTGTGTGTGTGTGTGTGTGTGAAAGAGAGAGGGAAAGTGAAGGAGAGAATGCCAACATGTGTTTGAGCGTGCATGACTGTGTGTGTGAGTGTGTATATGAGTGTGTGTGTGTGTGTGTGTATATATATATGTGTGAGTATGTATGTGAATGTGTATAAGTTTGTGTGTGTATGCATGCGTGTATGAGTGTGTGTATTTACCTAAACTCTGGTCCAGTACGTATAACTCTCGAATCCCCAGCTCGCTGAGGCTCTTGTCCAATGGCAGCTCCCGGTGGCTCACGTTGTCCAATAGCAGCAGGACGTGGGCGGGGTCAGACTCCACCTTGTTGCAGATGAGGGAGAGCAGCGACTGCAGGGGCAACAGGGGGTTCACCCTCAGCACAGTCTTCTGGCTGCGTCTGTAGTTCACCACCAGGCGCACCGTTTTCTACCGGACAACAGACAACAGCTGTCAGTGTTCCTCTCAAAGATTGTCATGGTATTGTTTCCTCCTGGCCTGTTTAGAGGCCCAGGTTGGTTACAGGGTCTGCAGGCTTCTGTGACATTGTTTGTGGGGAAAATGGGCTATGCAAATAAGATTTGATTTGTTGGTGTAAAACAGAAGAAGAATCACAAGGGATGTGTGACTGGTGTGTCTGTTACTGACACACACACACATCTGCATGAAGACACACAATTATGCACACACATACAGACCAGTCACACAAACCTAGAGAACCTTCACTAGCCAGATACACAAAGCTAGAGAACCTTCATTAGCCAGATACACAAAGCTAGAGAACCTTCATTAGCCAGATACACAAAGCTAGAGAACCTTCATTAGCCAGATACACAAAGCTAGAGAACCTTCACTAGCCAGATACACAAAGCTAGAGAACCTTCATTAGCCAGATACACAAAGCTAGAGAACCTTCACTAGCCAGATACAAAGCTAGAGAACCATCACTAGCCAGATATAATAACACATTCATGAGATGTATCTAACGTTCCCTGAGAACTGAGACACTGGAGATCTCCCAGCTCAATTCCTCATTCAGAGTGTGTGTGTATGTGTGTGTGTGTGTGTGTGTGGTGTGTTGTGGTGTGGTCTGTGTCTGCATCATCATGTGTTTTTGCATCTGTACCCATATGTGTCTGAGTGTGTGTGTGTGTGTGTCGCCGTGTCTGTGTGTGTGTGTGTGTGTGTGTGTGGTGTGTTGTGGTGTGGTCTGTGTCTGCATCATCATGTGTTTTTGCATCTGTACCCATATGTGTCTGAGTGTGTGTGTGTGTGTGTCGCCGTGTCTGTCTGTGTGTGTGTGTGTGTGTGTGTGTGTGTGTGTGAACAGCCCTGGGGTGCGGAGCTCTGATAGCCCCTCGGGAGGTGTCTGGTGATGAGGAACAGAGATCACTTTGTTCCTCTCATCGCACAGAGACACACCGCTCCCTATCAAGATCACCCTTAAAAACACGCCTAGCACTCCGCTAGCCAGACGCCACTTAAGGCCAGCCCTGTGTGGGAGCTGAACAGCCAGGCAACAGCATTACAACCTGATTTCTAGTAGAAACAGAACAAGAGAATTATTGTTGCACAGTGCCTGGTAAATACAGACTGTTCCTTGACTGTGACCACCAAAACACTGTCAGAACGATACCCTTCTGATCCCACTGTTTCTCCTCTCATTTCTATGCCTTTAAGCTTCTAAATAAATGAAATGCAAAATCGGGGGGGAGGGGGGAGGGGGTAATGAGGGTGGGAGAGGGAGAAAGAGTAGGGAGTAGTTAGGGTGGCGAGGGGGAGAGAAAGGGGGTAGTTAGGGGAGGAGAGGGGGAGGGAAAGGGGGTAGTTAGGGGAGGAGAGGGGGAGGGAAAGGGGGTAGTTAGGGGAGGAGAGGGGGAGGGAAAGGGGGTAGTTAGGGGAGGAGAGGGGGAGGGAAAGGGGTTAGTTATAGGTGAGAGGGGTAGAGTAGGGGATAGTTAGGGGAAGAGGGGAAGAGCTGGGGGTAACTAGGGAGTGAGAGGGTGAAAGGAGGAGAGCATGAGGCCAGAGAATAGGGCAGAAATAATGCATGGTAACCAAAGGTACGGCCCTCATGAAACATTCACACAGGGAGTCACACAGGACAGCATGCCGACACTGGAGATAGAGAAGACACACGGCACACCAGTCAAGCCTCCCCAGCCTCCCCAACCCCCACCCAGCCTCCCCAGGCCCCACCCAGCCTCCCCAGCCTCCCCCCAGCCTCCCCAGGCCCCACCCAGCCTCCCCAGGCCCCACCCAGCCTCCCCAGCCTCCCCCCAGCCTCCCCGGCCCCCACCCAGCCTCCCCGGCCCCCACCCAGCCTCCTGCATACCTTGGCATGAACCCTCTTGGGTTTGTCTGGCTTGTCTCGCTGCCAGCGTTCAGAGTCAAAAGGTTACAAATGATGTGTTAACATAAAGCATAAAAACAAAAGCAAAACACTACAGGAGTCACAGGAGCAGGCTGTTGCTAAGATCCAGACAAAGTCATACTCCTTTCACAGAATGAATCAGACAGACTTCCAGACAATGTATTCCAGCATTTTCATGCCGAACAAAACAGACAATCGGACATCCACCACAACCAGCGCTACACGCTCACACACCCCGACTCACACCTGCCCAGCCGCCCGGACTCTCTCTCACCTCAGGCACCTTTGGCGCCGGCTTCCTCTGCACCCTCTCCTCCCAGACTTTCTCCTTGATGAGGACGCAGGCCACGTCCAGGGTGCCCAGCAGGGCGTTGGGCTTGAAGCCCACGGCCTGGCCCTCCGGACCCAGCAGCTCCAGGGTGTGATAAGACGGGTTCAGGTGGTACTGGCCGCACAACTCCACCAGCAGGTCCATCAACGCCTTGCTGAGAGGGAGAGGGGGGGGGGGGGGGAGAGACGGGTAGAGGAAGGGAGAGAGAGGGGGCAGGGAAGGGAGAAGTAGAGAGGGGGAGGAGAGTTACGTACAAAGACAGGTAGAGAGAGAAAAAGAGAGGGAGAGGCCAGGGAGAGGGAGAGGAGTTAGGTAGACAAAGACCGGAGAGAGAGAGAGAGAGAGAGAGAGAGAGAGAGAGAGAGAGAGAGAGCGAGAGAGAGAGAGTCCAGTCAGAGGGAGATAGAGTTACCAGCTCCAGCTCCAGTTGAAGGAGTTGTAATTACTCAGACTGGTGTGCAGACAGAGAGCTAGGCTTACAGGGTTATATAAGTCCACTAATTGGTACGAAGTTGCTTCTAGGAAGTGGTCTCTGTGTGAATGAAGTTATAGAGGAACATAATTAATAATAATGATTATAACAATAATTAAAATAGCTGCAAGCCGTGATGTGGGTTCCTCCTCAAAATGTCTAAATAAAATATTCATTGTAGAAGACCATGAGTTGGACAATAAGAGAGCTAAATTAATTGTTAATTATTGTTAATTAATTGTTTGGCAAACAACAACAGGCTGAATGGAGGTTAGAACTCTGCAAGTCAGCCTCTCTATCCTCTCTGCTATACATCAACTGTTGACTTGATATGAATAGAAAAGCCAGAATAATAGCTTTGGGACAAAGTTTGAGCAGCTGTAATTGTCACCTGTTGACATATCAAGGTGAAATTGCTCATGGTACTTCAGAATGATGTAATCTGGAAGCCTATAAGGTTTTAAAATCATCAGTCAAAAGGGCATTTAAGTTATTGACACATCGACAATGTGGATATTGAATTCAGCCATAGTCTTGTATTCATTTTTGCTAAATATTGCTTTGAAAAACATGTATCCTACATATCTACAACAAATGTAGGTTTTCTACACACATGATGCCAGAAATCAGATGCGCTGTCTAGATGAGGTGGGATCTTGTCTAGAGAGCACAAGTTCAAAAAGAGCCAGACCTAGTTCTGGCTCTTCGGGTGTGGTAATTCCCTCAGAAAGAAACAGCGTTACCATTATGATTATGAAGCTAGACTGCTACTGTGGTGTACCTGGATTCCTGTTAAACTACATAGATATTCAGTATCATGACACACTAGATAGCTGTGGCTGGATGAACTTACGACTTTGCACTTTGCCCTACACTGTCTCAGCCCATTTAGCTATTCTGCTGGTGTTATCTTCTTTTCATATTTTTTTTTTCGTTATATATGTGGACATCTACATAAATATACCCCTTTCGGTTGTTTTCCATTGCGTTCTTTTCGTCTTTGCAAACTTTAAAAACACATGTATACCAAGTGTGAAAACGATTGGCCTTACGGGTCAAGAGAGGAAGAGTTTTGAAGGATGTCCCAAATTTAGGCGGTACAAGAAAATTCCTAAGTCTGACATTATGGGTCCTTGAGGCGTTTTTGTTTCCCATGACAAACAAGGCATGTAAACAAACTTTCAGGCGTTTGTGAGTAATGTGATGCAGGGGAAATCACGTAGACTTTGGGCGTGGCTTATAGCGCCACCTATGGGCGTACGTGGGCCACTAGCTGTCTGGGAGTAGTGAGTGACCTGTTGTATCATTGGGCCAAATTTTTAAAAATCCCCCCTCTCAATCCTAGCAGAGGAACCCTAATAATAATAATAGCCTTAGTTCACAGCAATGTTCACAGCACCCCCCATCCCAGAGCTGTGAGCTGTATGTGCCACCCGCTAGCCAGCGTCCTAGGCCCACATAGGGCCCCTTGTGTTTCTGCCTGGAGGGCTGGATGTCCTGGATCAGCGGACAGGCTCATTAGGGGCAGGGACAGAGGGAGGCCAGCCTGGGACAATGCTGCTAAAGGACTGGTACACTGACCCTCAACACGCCCCAACACAACCACCCAAACACACCCGCAAAACTGCCCCTGCTCATTAGCAGTTGAAAACATTTAGGACTGCAGTTCAGACATGGGAATCCTACTCATCAAGATTGTCCAATCGCAGTTAAAAATGACTTCATGTTGAATTCATGGAGGATTGTTTAGAACAGTGTTTCTCAACTGGTGGGTTGTGTGGTTCAGCTCCGTAAAAAAATCTAACATTTATTTGTATTAATTTACCAAACTTCCGATGGTGCGCTGTCATTTTGAAAGGTGCTCAAGTTTATATAGCCGTCTCGAGTTTTACAGAGTTACGTGCCACCCAGCAGCCAATCAGAAACACCAGCAGTGTGTGTGTGTGTGTGTGTGTATGGTCTCACCTGCCGTCCATAGTGCTGTTGGTCTGGTGTCCGTGAGGCAGGGTGATCTGGATGTCCAGGCTGGGCCTCAGGGTGTTGTCCCGGGCCTCCGGCCCCACCGGACCTCCTCCGTCTGGTACCGCGTTACGGAAGACCCTGCGGGGAGCGGGCTCTGGAGCCGGGGGGGGAGGGGGGGCCCGCGACTTCATCCTCCTGCTGGGGGGGGGCACACAGACACAGGGGTGAGGACCAGGGGAGGACCCGGTGAAGACTAGGTGTGGACCAACATAGAGGACCAACCAGGTTAATGGAAGGACAGGAGACGTCCAGCCTACTCTGGTTGGAACAATCACCGGTTGAGGTTTTACTGGGACAATGATGTGGTGGTCAGCTGGTACCACTGAGACAGTGATGTGGTGGTCAGCTGGTACCACTGGGACAGTGATGTGGTGGTCAGCTGGTACCACTGAGACAGTGATGTGGTGGTCAGCTGGTACCACTGGGACAGTGATGTGGTGGTCAGCTGGTACCACTGAGACAGTGATGTGGTGGTCAGCTGGTACCACTGAGACAGTGATGTGGTAGTCAGCTGGTACCACTGGGACAGTGATGTGGTGGTCAGCTGGTACCACTGAGACAGTGATGTGGTGGTCAGCTGGTACCACTGGGACAGTGATGTGGTGGTCAGCTGGTACCACTGGGACAGTGATGTGGTGATCAGCTGGTACCACTGGGACAGTGATGTGGTGGTCAGCTGGTACCACTGGGACAGTGATGTGGTGGTCAGCTGGTACCACTGGGACAGTGATGTGGTGGTCAGCTGGTACCACTGGGACAGTGATGTGGTGGTCAGCTGGTACCACTGGGACAGTGATGTGGTGATCAGCTGGTACCACTGGGACAGTGATGTGGTGGTCAGCTGGTACCACCATAGCACTGGGGATGCCAGGTATACATGCCCCACTGTCCTAACATGATATTAAATAACTAGGTATTGAGATGTTCAGACATGTACATGCCAGTATAATGACTAGGTACAGTTTAGTGACACTCTCCCATTTGAATAGTGTTATGGAAGATGTCTGCTATGTAGCAAGCCAACCGTAAAATGTTTCAAAGAACAGCATGAAAAAGTTGAGAACCTCAGATGCAGTTTGCATATCAATGAATTCTTGTCTCTAAATGGTTACATAACAACGCTTGGAAGAATCCAAAGGCTGTTTATCGGTTGTCATGGTGTCCTGTTTGCTATGATGGTCCTTATCATGACACGTTTGTGGTTATTAGCACACATAAAAAGGTTGGTCCTTGAGATCTGCATGTTAGTGAACATCTCACCTCTCAACAGTATGTTCTCTAAACGCCTCATACTTTCATAGTTCTGAGGACAATATTGTTTTACAATACGACCCATGGAATGGTTTCTGTGGTGCTACCAGTACGGCACACAGGTGTGATAAAATACCTGTTCTAAATATTTACCCAACTTCAAAATCATAATGCTAATTCATAGAACAGATGGAACTTGCTTTTTACTACTTTTTGCCCTGTAGGCTATCTGCCATGTTACATTTTTGTCCACCACAACAAAGATAACGTTTAGCCATGCAAGCAACTAATAGTTTCTCTACAGAAATTATGTGAGCACAGTTCCAAGCAAATAGCATTAGATAACAATGTCACTCACATCAAATCAGTCTTTGTGCTGTTGTTGATGATAAAATTGTTGTTAAATTATTCCGTGAATCAAACTGTTTGAACTCTCTGAGACAAGAGTATGTGCCAGCCTAAGAGATCTCCTCTGAACTGGTTAATGGGGAAGAATGCATGAGAACATACCGATAATTTGGACTCTACCCTGTGTTTGAGTTAATAATTTATTACAAAGTATGGTTCCACCGTGAAACACAAAACAAGTCATAAAATATCTCTTGAATCACCACCCACCCACTACAAAGTGACATAACTATAAATAACCTGTAGCTAGCTAGAAGTGTTTCAGTACACACTTTTCTCCTTTAGCTAGCTAGCAGGGTTACAACAGACTACATTCTAGGTCCTTCTCTTGTAGCTAGCTAGCAGAGTTACAACAGCCTACAATCTAGGTCTTTCTCTTGTAGCTAGCTAGCAGAGTTACAACAGCCTACAATCTAGGTCTTTCTCTTGTAGCTAGCTAGCAGAGTTACAACAGCCTACATTCTAGGTCCTTCTCTTGTAGCTAGCTAGCAGAGTTACAACAGCCTACATTTTAGGTCCTTCTCTTGTAGCTAGCTAGCAGAGTTACAACAGCCTACATTCTAGTTATACTCTGACAAAGCTAGGACATAAGAGTAACATTAAAGTGACTGTGCTCTTACAGACTGAGAGTGTCTTCCAAAAAACATTTAGTGGGGGTCAAGACAGGGAAAATCTGAAGCGTGGTATTTTATATGAGATGTCTACGTGTGTGCAAAGATTGTGAAAGACAAAATGTTAGAATCAGCAGTGCTTGTCTCCCTTATTTGAGGGTTGTCAGTTGTTGTGGCAGGTACTTTCAGCATGTGACCACAGCCACCACAAGAGGGCACCATTGCCACTCTACCATCTCTCCTCCTCTTCACAGCTATCATGTATGATTAGCCTACTTGTATTTACACTGCTCAAATATCCCATGCACTGAACACACACGCACTTCCAAAACACACACACACACACACACACAGAGTCATCATAGACATTTCCCACTCAGCTTCACACGATCACCACTCTCCACTACAGTCATAAGCCTGATTAGCCTCAAGGGCAACCTGTCTATCACAAACACAAGTAGTTGATATCTACCAACGTCAGTCCGTCAGATGCTGCAGGTCGCTCAAAGTGGTCTGTATTTGTAATATGCGAGTACTTCAACGCTACTAGCCCCTCCAGCCAGCGAGGCATGAGGCTGCCTGGCAGGGCCAGGCTGGAGGAGGGGCTATACAAGGCCAGGTGGCTACTGTTCCAACATGCACCAACCTCATGGTGGTTTTAGCCTCATTAAGAGATTAGCCTCCTCGTGTGTGTGCGTGTGTGTGCGTGTGTGTGTGTGTGTGTGTGTGTGCGTGTGTGTGCGTGTGTGTGCGTGTGTGTGTGTGATAGAAAGAGAGAGGAATGCAATTGAGACTGTCTTCTATCCAGACAATTTAAGTAATCAACGCCTTTGTACAGCCAACAAAGCCTCCTATACTACATGTAGCAGCCTTCTTATTGGAGTTCAAATGCACATCAGTAACTGACTGTAGCGGACTCTGTAGTTAACCCTAGCTGACAATATAGCTAACTGTAGCTGACTTAGGCTAGAAGCTAACTAACTCTAGCCCTCTCTTGCTGAATTTGTAGCTAATTGTAGCTGACTCTGTAGCTAACTCTAGCTGACTATCTAGCTAACTGGAGCTAACTCTAGCGGACTTGGGCTAGTAACTAGCTAACTGGAGCTAACTATAGCTTACTTGAGCTAGCAGCTAGCTAACTGTAGCTAACTCTAGCCGGCTTGAGCTAGTAGCTAGCTAACTGGAGCTAACTCAGTAGCTGACCATACTTGACTCTGTGGCTAACCCTAGCTGACTCTTAAAAGGTTGCTGCCATGGAACATGAGAATGTTCTGATGAGTCACCAGCTAAACCTGCCTGTGTTTGTTGAGTGGACGGGGCCCATAGTAACAAAGATGTTGCCTGTCTCTCAGTGGCCTCATGGACATGCAGGTGTGGGTCTGTTCAGGGCAGGTGAATAGTGGTCACATGACCATAACAGGAGAGGGGTTGACAAACACCAGCTGCTGTCTGTTCTGTGTTAAACAGCGACTCAACAATAGGGCACTATTCTGCATGGACAGTTGTTATGCAACTTTGATTGTTTTAAGCCAGAATTTGAATTCCTGTTGATCAAATAATGAAACTAGCCTACCTGACCCATTTACATTATACTACAGTTTTGTTCTAAACACAAATAATATAAAAGATTTCTAGAGATCTGACCAGGAATAATAGTATTAACCAGGATCCAGGAATAATACCTTCAGACCAGAAAGAAACTGCTTTGTTCAACCAGGATTACATGTGTTCATTCATTGAATGGCTCATGCTTTGTGAGGAGGAATAGGGACACTGTACCGCTAATACACAGCTAATAAAAACCTTTTCTGCACATTCTGCAGCAGAAAGGAGTTTATCTTGGTAATGTGTTTGTGTCAGCCATGTTGTTAGCAGAAGGTTAACACCACCACAGGCTACGTACTGAAGAAGACCACAACATGGAGGATGAAAATCTTTCCCAATTTGGATGTCGTCCCAGAACTGGGCACGCACACACACACACACACAAAGCTGACCAGTGACACTTTAGACCAGAACAATACGACCTTTATTAGGCCACACAAATCCCTCAAGTAGACATTATATAAATCCATCTAAATAAGACTTCAGTGTTTAGGACCTTCTCAGTTGAGTTCATAAAAAACAATTCACTACCAGCCATAAACTTGGATAAGTCTGAATGAGGACAAACACATGCACACTGCAATGTTCAGCCGTTAGTCGTCAGCTTTCAGATGTGTCTGGAACCTCACACACACAGTCCAGGTCTGAGGGCTCCTGGCCTCACACACAGTCCAGGTCTGAGGGCTCCTGGCCTCACACACAGTCCAGGTCTGAGGGCTCCTGGCCTCACACACTCCAGGTCTGAGGGCTCCTGGCCTCACACACACTCCAGGTCTGAGGGCTCCTGGCCTCACACACAGTCCAGGTCTGAGGGCTCCTGACCTCACACACAGTCCAGGTCTGAGGGCTCCTGGCCTCACACACAGTCCAGGTCTGAGGGCTCCTGGCCTCACACACAGTCCAGGTCTGAGGGCTCCTGGCCGCACACACAGTCCAGGTCTGAGGGCTCCTGGCCTCACACACAGTCCAGGTCTGAGGGCCCCTGGCCTCACACACAGTCCAGGTCTGAGGGCCCCTGGCCTCACACACAGTCCAGGTCTGAGGGCTCCTGGCCTCACACACAGTCCAGGTCTGAGGGCTCCTGGCCTCACACACAGTCCAGGTCTGAGGGCTCCTGGCCTCACACACAGTCCAGGTCTGAGGGCTCCTGGCCTCACACACAGTCCAGGTCTGAGGGCTCCTGGCCTCACACACAGTCCAGGTCTGAGGGCTCCTGGCCTCACACACAGTCCAGGTCTGAGGGCTCCTGGCCTCACACAGTCCAGTCCAACTCTACAATGTGTGGCAAAGCCCCATCTGACACATCCTAACAACCGCATGCCTCCTGGAAGGCATTGCCATAACAACCCCAACGCCCTCCCTTCCCAAACGCGTGCGCATAAGAAGCAGCTGTGAGTTTATGATCCAAGTCCTGAATGACCCAGACGTATGACATTCAAGCCCTGCGGGCATTTGTTTGCAGTTGCTAGGCATGCCACTTCCTAACCCAGCATATGTCCAGCCAGCTCTCTGGTTACCACTTTGGCTGCTCCCAGTAGCACACAGAGCCACACCCTGTTCTGCTGAGGGCAAACTGCTCCTCTGAAGAAGGGAAGGTTATAGAAGAGAAGATGCACACAGACACACAAAAACATAACAAGGAGAGAGGATGGAGGGATGGAGGGAGAGATGGAGGGAGGAGGGGAGGGATGGAGGGAGGGAGGGAGGAATGGAGAGGAGGGGAGAAGGGGTGGATGGAGGCCAATGGGGAGGGTGGGGAGGGAAAGAGAGAGAGCGGAGGGACAGAAAATAACAATGAATTATTTCCAGATTCCCTCGCTCAGCTTCATTAGCAGAGGGGAACTGGCAGAGCAGCAACAGAGAAGCACCTGATGCTCTTCAGCTCGCCCCCCCTGGTCTCTTAGCAGACGCAGCAGAGCCGCCCTGCTCCACTGAGAAACAATACCTCAGAGGTTGTTTACCTAAAGAGGGCATAATTATAGTAAGCCACTATTACCAGGCCTGTACATAGAACAGAACACATTGTACAGTATTATAAGGGTCTTTAGCCCTAACATACTGTACAATATTACCAAGGTCTATGAAGAATATACTGCACAATATTACCAAGGTATACAGGCAAAATATACTGCACAATATTATCAGGTCTATAGGCAGAACATAGTGTACAATATTATCAGGTATAGACCTTTATGCAGAACATGCAAACGTGATACTATGCAACAGGGTAACTTTCATTTACAAGTCAGAATACGAGCCTCATAATTATACAGCAACAGCTATTTTATAGCTTTAAGTGTGGGAACACTGTAAACACATGATCTACTCCAGCTTTATGGTCACACCAAGTATGTTCTGGTGAGGGACAAGGTACATCAGACAGGCTGGCCTTTACCCACATACCAGCCAGCACAGTCCCTGTCTGACAGCAGACCCCCAAAATAGCTCTGGCATCAGAACTGTTGAGACAGGCGCACAACTCTACCAGTGAACATCTCTGACAGAACACAGACCAACTGGCAGAAGTCTGTTCATACTAGCCACAATACTAATCATACACTACTACATTGCTGCCTGGTAAACATTATTCGGGTAACAGAAGTTAGGATGACTTTGGGGTAGAAAAGTGAACCTGCCACTCCCTCAGAGAGGTGAGTGTTGTTGGGCCCCCTTGTGCTCAGAATGACAGCAGCTTAAGCGGTTGGTGGCTATCCCGTCCCTGCTCTATTCTAACCCTAACCCTAACCCTAACCCTTCAGACTGGAACCTTACGGTGAACATGTCCCTGTGTTTTAGGTGAAGCCAGCACTAAACAGTTCCCAGCAGTGGTTCCTGTTGCTAGCATATCTATATTTACAGTAGCCGGCAACCATGCAGGCGAGTACCACTCACAGTTATTCCCGGACACACAACACTGCCAGCAATACATAGCTTACTCTCATATTTCAAAAGGCTTTAAATATCTACATATACATCATTTCAGGGCAGTTTTTAAAAGATTATTTCCTGCCCAGATGTTGGGATTCGGCTATAATTGTATGGCACACAAATAGCCTTCAAGCCAGCATAGACAGAATGACGACTGCTCAGCCAGCTGGAATCCAGACCACAATGATCTTCCTGTAGGCCAGCCCTTCAAGAGAAGGTGCTGTGGCTGTGTGGGTCAGGGTGTGTTGGGTCAGAGTGTGCCGCTATGTTGGGTCAGGGTGTGTTGGGTTATGGTGTGTTGGGTCAGGGTGTGTTGGGTTATGGTGTGTTGGGTCAGGGTGTGGCTCTGTGTTGGGTTATGGTGTGTTGGGTCAGGGTGTGTTGGGTTATGGTGTGTTGGGTCAGGGTGTGTTGGGTTATGGTGTGTTGGGTCAGGGTGTGGCTCTGTGTTGGGTTATGGTGTGTTGGGTCAGGGTGTGTTGGGTTATGGTGTGTTGGGTCAGGGTGTGTTGAGTCAGGGTGAGCTTGGTCAGGGTGTGGCTCTGTGTTGGCTTATGGTGTGTTGGGTCAGGGTGTGTTGGGGTATGGTGTGTTGGGTTATGGTTTGTGAGTCAGGGTGTGTTGGGTTATGGTGTGTTGGGTTATGGTGTGTTGAGTCAGGGTGTGTTGGGTTATGGTGTGTTGGGTTATGGTTTGTTGAGTCAGGGTGTGTTGGGTCAGGGTGTGTTGAGTCAGTGTGTGTTGGGTCAGGGTGTGTTGGGTCAGGGTGTGTTGGGTCAGGGTGTGCTGGGTCAGGGTGTGTTGGGTCAGGGTGTGCTGGGTCAGGGTGTGTTGGGTCAGGGTGTGTTGGGTCAGGGTGTGCTGGGTCAGGGTGTGCTGGGTCAGGGTGTGCTGGGTCAGGGTGTGTTGGGTCAGGGTGTGTTGGGTCAGGGTGTGCTGGGTCAGGGTGTGCTGGGTCAGGGTGTGCTGGGTCAGGGTGTGTTGGGTCAGGGTGTGGGTCTGAAGACACCTCAGACCAGTAGAAGGCTGGAGGGAGAAGATAACCTTTCGTAGCAGATAGACAAACTATTTTAAGAAACATATCTGATGCAAAAGCTACAAGTCAAGACAACAAATACAGTTTCTAAATGCACGGTTATATAAATACTAGTGCTGTCAAACGATTAAAATATTTAATCGCGATTAATCGCATTAATGTCATAGTTAACTCGCGATTAATCACAATTAATCGCACATTTTTATCTATTCTAAATGTCCCTTATTTCTTTTTGTCCCAATCTTTTTTCAAATTTTTATGCTCTTATCAACATAGAAAAGTGGTTCGGATTGCTTTGTGCAAATATTTTTTTTATGGAAAACAACATTGCAATCGCCTGGCTTTGACGAGGGGGCAGAGAATTCGCATCAGCTGTGTGCTTGGCCATCAAGTGGTATTTCAGACTGGACGTGCTGCGATGATAGCTCAGTTTACAACGACAAAACACACAGATCACTGGTCTTGTCAATAGAACCATTTGGCAACTTTTTAAAAGCAAACTTTCCATTCAGAATCTTATTGGCATCCATTTCGGCATCTCGCGCTCGTCATCCACTCAAAACGTAACGTTAGCCTACTACCAGAGAATGTCTAATATCCGTAAACGGGCTCTGCTACTACTCTTTAGCCAGCTCGCAAGCCAAACGAGTGTTTGGCGTGCCTGTTGTTTTGTTTCCGGTCTAGCTAGATCCGGTGTGGTGTTGTAGTTTTTCTAACGTCGGTAGTTGTTGCAACAGCATGTGAAAAAAACTACAAAGTTTGCTAGGCCAAAAAGAGCGTTAATCGCGCGATAAAATAATTGACGCCGTTAATTTGGGTTTGCGTTAACGCCGTTAATAACGCGTTAAACTGACAGCACTAATAAATACACAAAAAACAAACTGGAGAAAAGGCACAGATCATATTGTACAGTGTCTAACAAGACGGTCTACTGCACTTACATTCAACATTTTCAGCTGCTGCTATTTGGTATATTTAACTATTTTAAAACGTTTTGAAAAACAACAAGGTTTTAGGGAAGGAGGTCAATGAGAGTGGAGGTTTCATGTCAAAAAATTCACAGAGATCCCCGTACTTACTGGGTTCTCTGTTGGGAGCACAAACGCACATGCACACACACACAGACACACATGCGCACACACACACAGAGATGGTGTGTATATGGCAGATGTGTGGAGACCTTGGGTAGGTCAGAGTCTTTTTCACATAGACCTCCATTTCACACAAACAAGCAAAAACAAACTTTCTGTCTTAGGAAAGCTGGTCCAAGAACAGCCCTATATTAACCCCTGCAGAACTGGCTGATTGTCTGTTGTCTTGGTTTATATGACTCAACATTTTATAAAACAGTGTAATCACTGCTAGGGTTCAGTCACATACTGCAGGAGGCACAAGGCCACAAATATTGTTGATGCCCTCAAGTACAGAGAGCAGACCCACCCACATGATGATATAAAACCGCTGTTTGGACAGGCGAAGGTCTCCCAGGTCACACATTCATTGTTCTTGACAACGCCTGGTATCTGCAGACATCCACAGAGACTGTGTTGACATGCAGTCAATATGTGTAAATGACTGACCAGTTGTTGAATAAAAACACCTAGCTGTTGAATGAGAGTAGAGGGAAACCTAACCCTCCTGTATCACAGAGTGGGACAGCTCTTTGAGGGAAAAGGCTTTGAGGTCAGCTGAGCTGGCTGGTCTCCTAGTCATTAATGACAGAGTGACTGAGAGGCAACAAGGCCTCATTTTGTGAACCCCTCCATCACTCTGAAACCACACACGGCTTGACTGCCCCCCTCATGGCCCCTCCCTGCCAGCTGAGATCTCCAAAGCTGGTCACCCAGATACACAGGTGAGAATTTCAGTCTTTTCACAAGCTCTGTGATTGCTTCCCCCGGAGAGTTGCAGTCCTCTCCCCCTGTGAAGACGTTTGACTCACCGAGGACACTAAGACTAACCAGAATGGAAGACGACACTGTGATTTATAAACACAAGAATGGCACTAACTGGGAATCTCTGTGGTTAAAGCATTTGACTGCAGATCCAGAGCTCACAGGTTCAAATCCCCCTGTATGTTGTTTTGGATAGAAGCGTCTGCTAAATGATTTTATGAAATTATTATTTGAACTGGACATAATGTGATCTTGTGGCCCCTTGCCAGAATCTGTCACTGTATAGTTTAGCAATCGCTGTTATTATTGAAGTGTTATATAAAACATGTTTGTCCACTGTGCCTGTTGGCTGAGATGTGGTTACTTTGCCATGTGGCTAATAAATACAGTTCCTCCATGACTCTGAACATCACAACACTGTAGAACTGTGCACCCCTGATCCCTGATCTTTGGCAGTACTTTCTAAATGCAAAACTTGCATGTCGCTTTGAATAAAAGTATCCACTAGATAAATACAATTTAAATGTAATGCGTTTAGCCTTGTATATTAAGAAAGTACATCATAATATATGTTATATGAAATGAATTTCCTGTCAGTCTTCCTCAAAGGAGACCCAGGACAGTCCAGTAACCATGTTCAACCTACACACCAACTGTACGTCGCTTTGAATAAAACGTTGACAAATGACATTTCACACGTCCCCTCGTCTTGATCCTGTTCCATAGGGTTAACCTGGCTAGCCCCTTGATAGGACTGTTGCTTACCTGCGTCCTGTCATACCGTTGTGGTTGAATGCGTTTCTACTTGCTGGAGGACTTAATTACTTTGTTGAGTCCAAACCTTTAAGGTTGGATGAAGACACACAGGACACCAGAGTGTGGTGGATTTGTGGGATTACAACAACACTATTGGGAGGTTAGATGGTAAATCTGACAATTAACTATTAAACTGAATACAAAATCTCTTTCCAACCGAGAGCACTTTAACGCTAAAAACAGGCTTGACAGTTGACAGTCTGAGAGAGCTAATTCTACCAGCTTCTGAAGCAACAACAAAGACTGAGTTTCAGAGACGGTATTATATACAGCAGAAATGCCTTGCAGAGTACAATCCTGCTGCTGGTCACAGATAAGAAAACGCTCCATTCAAATGTTGTTCATCCAGCAGTAAAATAGATTACTGCTTTCCACTTTCCCATCTACGATGCATAGCCACCAGCAAACACCCAAACTGAATTTAGAACAGCTCATGTAAACAGGTGTTGCGTGTTTTCTGCGATATTTGGAGGAGATGGGATATTCTTATTTCACATGTTTGACTGAACTGAGTTTCGAGTTAAGTTTTACCGAAGTAGTTGATAAGAAGCGGACGTGTATGAAATCAAAGGAGAACTCGTCAATTATACTAGCCTACTTACCCTATTGGTGGTTTTGTTGCCGCGTTCACTTCTCTGTAGTCCATCATTTTTTGATTGAGGCGCTGATTAAACTGGTTTCCTTCTAGCCTACTGGTTTATATATTGAATCAACTGGTCTCCCAACTTTAAATGTTATTCACACGATTTTCACTGTGCCCTGTCACCAAGGACACCAGCATTGCACAGACAACTAACCTCATTGATATCCACATCACCTAGGAGGAGAGCAAAGACAATAATAAAAACAAAGATTAGTCCGACAGTATAACATTCAATAAAAAGTAGCTCCACGTTAATAGGTTACGAGTGTAATAATATGATTAGTTGAAAGTTGTATATTTATTATTTTGACACTTGTGTCACGCACAACTCTCACGACGTAACTAGGCTACTTAAACGCAAAACAAAAATGCAAACTACGAAAAAATCAGCGTGGACACAACTACAAAATAATCAATCACGGACCTTTTAATACAAATGCAACTTACCGTTATACCAAAGACAAATTGTCAATATTTTCATTTTCTATCATTTCTTTCAAGGAGATTTCAAAATAATCCGTGTCGGTCGTTCCAATTTCACTAGCAAACTGCCCGCCTTCGTCAGCACTCTCATGTCAATCACGCTCGCCGGGAATCCTTCCCCGGTTCAGCCGTCCTGCACCAGCTGGAGAGTGCTACAACCAGCTCTCAGTAGCTTTCTCTACCAGCGCTGCACACGGCTGACAGAGCACACATTCAGTGTAAACTTCATTGTAAATTTACGTAGGTATGAAAAAGTGGATTGGAATAAATATCCTATGATTACTAATATAAAGTTTTCTGTGTAGGTTAGTTCATGTGAGTTCCGTATTACCATTGAGTGCAAAATGTAATTTGAGCCTTTTCCTGATGCAAGGTAGAATCTGATGGTGTAAATAATAGTCTACATTGTGTACAATTAGGACCACTCCATATTCAAATATTTTAATTTAAATACCTGGTCCCAGAATACTTTGCTCTAAATATTCATAGAAGCCCCGCCCCTATAGGCAATCGTGGCAATGGTGAAACATTCAGTTTGCAGCTGTGAAGTACTCTCCCACCACCAGAGGGCAGTGTTAGACTGTTATGTTTTTTGAAACCTCAGCCGATGATCAACTATCATTTGCAGCAGATTTAGGAGGTGACTAACAGATTCTATGATCCGGAAAAATGTGTCACTTCAGCAATATAGCTGTGGGCGCCCCGGAGCTCACCGGAGTAGTGCGCGCACCAGGCTGACGCATCACTGCGATGGCCTCTGTTCGAATCCGGCCCTGACCCTGTACTGCTCGTCATCACCTCACCCTCATTTCCTGTCCTCTCCACACTGTCTCTGTCTTAAACTATACAGGCAAAAATGCCTCAAAAAGTGCAGTTCTGATATTCTTGTCATAGATATGTACACTGAAGTCTCTAAATAGAGATATATACAGACATGTTCACTGACTAAAAACAGTCTCCTTCTATAACAAAATTATTCATCTATCCTCTGTTCTAAGTTTGGTTTGAGTCACATATTCATTCTGATCAGCTTTTGAGAAAATGTGTCTGCTAACAAAATACATATTATTACACTTAACATTTGAGAGTCTGACTTTATTGAAAGTATTTACAAGTTTTTTTTAACTACAAATATATTTTATGTAGTTGATACAGGAAATGTCCCTAGCAGTCAGGCATGCCACTCAAAAGGGAACAGCCCCCTCTTCACAGAGGACAGAAGACAAGAGAGTTAACATCACCAGAATAACAACAGGCTTTGGATCCAAATAAACCCACAGAACATCATGTCTGGTGAGTACAACTGATACAGATCTGTAACCATTGGTGACTGTAACCAGGGTGATATAGAGCTTCATGTGCAATGCATTATCAACTGTCACCAGGGGTGATTATATCAACAATATATATATGTATATATATATATATATATATATATATATATATATATATAATAATCATAAGCTCTCAGGTTAAATTTATAAAATGATTGGTACGATAGGATTCAAGTATTTGTGATTCCATCAATTTATGAAATGCAATATTTCAAACATTTTCACTGTAACTGTCCAGTGATACTATTCTAACCCTGCAGAATAATTTGTCAGAGATGCATGTAGAGAGGCTGTGTTAACTGGCTGTGTTAACTGGCTGTGTTAACTGGCTGTGTTAACTGGCTGTGTTAACTGGCTGTGTTAACTGGCTGTGTTAACTGCCTCTACAACGGTGCATTGTTTGTTCATGATCCATCTGTAGATGTGTGGGTGTCAGTCCACAACCATGACTGGCTCTCTTTTCACTAGAGGGTCATGTAGCGGAGTCCTTTATCAAAAGCAAGACATAGAGCACGGGGGGATTTGAACCTTTTGATCTGCAGTCAACTGCTTTAACCACTGCTACACCATCTCCCCTGTCTCTGAGATGCAGCGCGAGAGAAGCAGATGGTTGCTGAGTAAGCAGATAACCATGACTCAGTGGGTGTGATGTCTTCACAGGCGAGTCTGACTACTTAGACTACTACGAGGAAAAGGACTTCCATGCACCATGCAACAACTCCAGCGTGCAGGCGTTCGGCCGCGTGTTCCTGCCCACCCTCTACAGCCTGGTGTTCCTCCTGGGCGCCGTGGGCAACAGCGTGGTGGTGGGTGTGCTGCTGAAGCACTACAACCAGATCAACTTGACGGACATCTGCCTGTTCAACCTGGCCCTGGCTGACCTCCTCTTCATTCTGTCCTTGCCGTTTATGGCCCATTACGCCGCCGCCTCCGATTGGTCCTTTGGGGACTTCCTGTGTCGCTTGGTCACAGGATTCCACAACATCGGTTTCTACGGCAGCATCTTCTTCATGGTGGCCATGAGTATTGACCGCTATGTGGTCATCCTTCACACCCACTCTGTGGCCAGGCATCGCTCTGTCCGGGTGGGGGCCGTCCTCTCTGTGTTGGTGTGGTTGGCCAGCCTGTGCGCCTCTCTCCCCACCCTCACCTTCACACGGGTGGAGGAAGGGCGGTGTGGACAGGAGTTTCCCGCGGAGACCATGTGGCGCCAGTTCACCTACCTGGAGATGAACATCCTGGGACTCTTCCTCCCTCTCCTGATCATGGGGGTCTGCTATTGTAGAATCATCCCCACCTTGGCCAACATCAAAACCGTCAAGAAGCACAAAGCCATCAAACTGATCTTCATCATAATTGTTGCGTTCTTCTGTTTCTGGACCCCCTACAACACGGTGATCTTCCTGCGCTATCTGCAAACCATAGCGGTTGTCTCGGCTGACTGTGACGTTTCCAGTAGCGTCGACCTGGCTTTGCAGTGGACAGAGACCATCGCTTACTCTCACTGCTGTTTGAATCCCATCATCTACGCTTTTGCAGGACAGAAGTTCAGGAGTCGTGTTCAGAAGCAGTTGAGGGCTTGGTTGCCGGCGGTTTTCCCGCCGTCTGCTACGAGCGAGCTGTCAGACCAAAGAAGCTCAGTGTTTTCCAAGTCGTCTGACATGACGACCATCGTGGCTTGAGCTGGAAAGAAAACGAAAATAAATAGATAATAATAATAGTTTAAATACTGTGGAAACAAAACATTGTATACAAAAAGTTGTATGAGTGATATTTTCAGTATTTGGGCCTGAACAGCTTGCAGTAAACTGCTGGGTCGGGTTATTAATTAGCTTATTGTTATTTGTGTTTGTTGTTCTTACTCTGTGTTTGGTCTTCTGTAGTGTGAAACTTGCTTTTTAACAAGCCAACCACAATGTTTCAGGATGTAGAAAAATGGCCTACAAACAGAACAGTGAATGTGTCCAACACTCTTTCTCACAGAGGCAGCTGAAATGCATAGAAGGTCACAAGACCTAATCATACACGTAGAGTGCTGTGTATTTACACTTTTGTTTATGCTATGGTTTTTTTTCTTCTTTCAAATGGTAATAAAAATTATTTTTTTATGAATAAATCTGTGAGCTGATGGTGATGACACAAGAGGAGCGATGCTGCGCAGCTTCTTAAGAGGCAGACACATGTAATACATCCTCCACTGTCACAGTTAGCGCTGGCACGTCAGGTTACTCTCACTGTTTCATAAGTGCTTTACTCACCATCAACCAGGCCCAGTGTGGTCGACAAGGAAACCTCTTTCATCTAATTTATCAAAGTTTATCTGCCTAAAGTTTCACGGGTGGTGACCAACATCATTCGCAATCGGTTGTGTAATACTCCCAGTACAGATTAGACTATTTCAAAAGAACTGTGTACAAATGCACTGGTTTGGGTCTGGTGTTGTGCGCCCCCTAGTGGAGAGACAATCATTCACGTTGTAAGCCACTACACATTCGAGAATGTGTATGTGTGCACAGTGCATTCTGTGATAGCTGACATATTTTACATTCTGTTTACCAGTTCAATGAACGAAGATATATTCAATAAGTAGACGCTTTGATCCAAATCTCTTGACCTGCAGTCAGATCCTCTAACCACTTAGCTTGGTTCCTTGATTACATTGTTTACATTTACATTTTACATTGAGTCATTTAGCAGACGCTCTTATCCAGAGCGACTTACAGTAAGTACAGGGACATTCTCCCCGAGGCAAGTAGGGTAAAGTGCCCTGCCCAAGGACACAACCAGTGCTCGAAGTGGGCCGATACTCACCGGTATGCAGTACCGGCACCTCTACATTTTACTCTTAAGCGTACCGGCACCCTTTCTTGCATACCGGCACCTTTTCTTGCGTGCCGGTACGCTAGGTTCGAAAAAGTTATCTAGACAGCATCAACTGATGCCTGAGTAAAACAGATTTTTCAATGCTGCTTTCAAACCTATAAACTAAACGACTTTCGTTTGTAAGTAGTTGTTGTTTTTACATTCATGTTCAAATGTGAACAGGGAAGTTATGACTCATAATAACTTGATTTATGTTTATGACACATGATTATAAACACCTTTGTGTGTTGGAGTTCTTGCTCAAACGTCTAGAGGGAAATAATCAGTTGGGTGCATCAATGGACCCATCCTAAAGTCATATTCATGTGACCTGACGTCACTGGCAATGCCCATTGGAAACATTTAGTCTAATTATGTTAAAAGTGTGATGGATAATTATGTTAAAACTGTGATGGATCACAACGCCTGAAATATCATTGTGTTGTATCAAAAAACATTTAGGCAATATTCTAATACTCAAAGTTTCCAGTTCCCCACTGATTCCATTCTGCTGGAGGCACATGCAGGCTATTACAGGAAACCACATTCACACCTCACACTCTGCAAGAGCACACTTTACCAGAATACACTAGAACCCAGCAAAATGTGTACACAGGTGAAGAAGTCTTTAGTTTAGCCCTTCTCTTCAGATACATCACTTCTACTGTGCGCAGAGAAACAACTGAATAAGGTGTAAGTCACTTATCTTCACTTCTTTTAGCGTGGTGTGTGTGGCGGGTGTTTGCCAGTGTGTGTGGGATGTGTTTGTGACTGTGTGTGTGGTATTTATTTGTGACTGTGTGTGTGTGGTTTGTGTTCTTGACAGTGTGTGTGTGTGCGTGTGTGTGTGGTTGTGAACAGCAGACACAGGGTCCTGCAGGTGTAACGTCAGGAGTTAGGACTAGGGTTAGAGTATGTGGTGAAGATGACAGTACATGGAGGGGTACAACAGAGAAACATGTTAAGAGTTTGGTCACAAACACAAGCCACATGTCCTGGTTACACATCTGAGCAGATCAATCGGCTGAAGTTATTCATATCTACACTGAAAACGCTATTCAGGAGCTGAAAAGCACTTTAAAGTAATAAAAAAAACAAATGTCTCTTAAACTGAATATGCCTTATTGTCAGTAGTATGTGGAAGCATTCAGTAGACGAATTGTGTCAGTGTGAACTGTTTAAGGCTGGTATTTAGGCTATTTAGGCAGTGAGCTACTACAGTAAACATAAAATCACTGACTACTAAAACACCATTTCTATTTCAAAACACTTTTTGGGACTGAACACAGACTATCACATAACAGTGAACAGTTTCCTGGGAAACAGTTTCCTGGGAAACAGATTCCTGGGAAACCTTTCACTTAGTCGGGAAACAGATAACAATGCAAATGAACTGACGTTATTCAGGAGCTGAAAACATTTTAATGCCAAAAAACTAAGAATCTAAAAACAGAAAAACAGAATTTAAAGCCCAAATCTGATCAGTAGTGTGTGGACACAGGATAGGATACAATATGCGTGCATTGAGTCAGTGTGACCTGTTGAAACAATCAAAGTTGCTGCAATCTCTTTTACCCAGTTAGGACATAGCAGTGTATAAAATAACGTATCTACCCCTCCTAGGATGCTGAGGGGTAAGTAGAGTATTGCCATATGCTAAGCAATCCTTTTAATGTGATTTAAGGGGATTTTCAAACAATTTCCTGGAAGACGTCTGAACACAGCCTATTGTTTAGGGAGTTTTGAATGTCACTTTTTGTCTCGGTTTTAGTCATCATAAGACATCCAGTACACTTCATAAGGGCAGGGAATGTGCATGTTGTTCTTTTTGCTTATCAGAGAGCTGTGATCGATCCAGGCTGGGATTTAGCGGGCCTTCAAGGGAGATTCATGAGAATATATATCATGCACAAAAAGACCAATGGCTTCAGAACTGGGTCACAGTATTCATGTTATGAAACTTAAATGAATGTCTCAGCTTTACACTTTAATGGTATCTTTCACCACAACCTTGACATGTTTTAACTGTTTAAATGCTATCTTTCTCCTCACCAGCAAGATGTTCACCACCGAGTCCTCCCTGGTCACCCAGAACAACGAGGACTATGACTACTACTCCTCCACCATGCCCTGTGACACCAATCCAGGCCTGGTGCAGGGTTCCTCCCAGATGCTCTTCCTCTATCTGGTGTTCTGTCTGGGACTGACGGGGAACGTCGCCGTTCTCTGGGTTCTCATCCGCTATATCAAACTCAAGTCCATGACAGACGTGTGTCTGCTGAACCTGGCTCTGTCGGACCTGGTTGTCGTCCTAACGCTGCCTCTCTGGGCCTCCCTGCAGCAGCAGTATTCTGGGGATGACCTGTGCAAGGTGATGTCCGGTGCGTACCAGCTGGGCCTATACAGCGGTACCTTGTTTGTTACTCTGATGAGCGTGGATCGTTACCTGGCAATCGTCCACGCTGTGGCGGCCATGAGAGCGAGGACCCTGCGCTACGGGACCGCGGCGAGCGTCGTCATCTGGGCTCTGTCTGTTTCTGCCGCGATGCCGCAGGCCGTCTTCGCACAACTCACCGAAGACGAGGACGGCGCCTTCAGTTGTCAGACGCACTACCCAGAAGACGCGGCGACGTCGTGGAAAATGTACCACAACTTTACCGAAAACGTAGTGAGCCTGTTCGTTTGCCTGCCTGTTATGGTGTACTGCTACGTTTGCATTCTGGTCGTGTTACAGAGGTCACGTAACTCCAAAAAGGACAGGGCTATGAAACTCATCCTCGGGATAGTTTGTATGTTTGTAATCTGCTGGGTACCGTACAACGTCGCGGTGTTTCTCCTCACACTGCAGATGTTTAACATAATGAACAGCTGTGAAATGTCAGTGCGGGTGAATGCAGCTTTACAGGTGACACAGATCATCGCTCTGACCCACTGCTGTGTCAATCCAGTCATCTATGCGTTTGTCGGAGAAAAATTTAGAAATCGCCTCCGACTCGTGTTATCTAAAAATCTGTTCTGTAAGCACGTGGTCCGACACACCGGCACTCACAGCCGAGGGTCGGAAAATGAGACTTCAAATACACCCGCATGATAGAGCTGTTCAGATGAAGTTTTGGACTCTATTTTAGGGAAGCAGGGAAATGTGCTGATGTTATGTTAGCCTACAAAACATTCTGTGGAGGAAAATTGTGGGTCAGCAATGATATTTTTCTTCAAAGGTTCTTCAGATTGTACGCTTGAGTAACCAATGTAGGCAAACACAGCTAAAAGTGAACACAAGGTGTAATACAATCACAAACACATGACCACATTTGCATCAGCACATTTTCAAACTCAAATAGGTACAACAGATGCGATGCGTTTTTTTTTTATCTTTTACAAATCATGAATCTAAACTGACATTTATATAAACCCTTTTTACATTGCAAATAAATAAAAGCCAAGGCTACTCAAACACGTAGGCCTACCCGAGTTTGTAACTGTCAAGGATATCCTGCATTGCTTCCTCTCTGAAATTATACACGTAGGCCTGTAGGCCTACATTTTCGACTGTACTTTATGTGCCTTGTTTGGACGGCGCTTTCGATAAAAGCTTCTGCCAGAAAACGCCAGAAAACGTTTGTAATGAGAGAAACCCTTCACCCAGGGGCGATTCTAGGATCAGACCTTTAGGAGTGCTCAGCCCCCAATGAGAATGTAACATGAATGCAGTGCCTTGCAAAAGTGCAAAACCACCTTGCTAATATAATCTCTAATTTCACTGGATAACAATGAATACATTTATGTATCTTTTTGCAAAATATTGAATGAATGAAAAAACGAAGGATGTCCCTTTCTTCATAAACTACCAGCGCCAAATGATAATAAACAATAATACTTTTTATTTTTTTATTATTATTTTTAGGGGTGCTGAGATGATTTTTAGGGGTGCTTGAGCACGCCTAAAAAGGGTCTAAAATCGCCACTGTCTTCACCCAAACACCCTCTGCAGTTTACCTCCGATCTAAGCACAGGTTTCTCTGGGGCCGATTTGCAATGACGATGGAAGCTATAGTCCAGAGCTCATCGAGAATTAATTGATCAATCAATCAACCAATCAAGTCAGACATCAAATACATCTCCAAGGGCTGAACATAAAAAAGACAAAAAGAACGAAGTGTCGAAGCAAAATATTGAATGCAATGCTGGTTCAGGGTTAAACAACCTTTACCACAGGTTAGCATGAACCATTTCTCAGCCTGGGGCCATATACACTGTAGTGTGAACAGTCTGACAGGAAATGATTGAGTGGTTGGCTTGGTAGGCCACCTAGATAAGTGAAAATCCTGAAACACAGTGTTATCTGCCTGCTACAGTGTGCCAGAGGTGAAGAATATTTATATTCCATGATGATAACCACTCAATATAATCAATTCAGGACAAATCCAAAGACAAACCTTTCACTTTTAATCTCTATCAAAGGCACCAGACATGGAGTAAACTGTATTCAGTTAAAAGTCCCCAAATCTGAAACCTTTCTTGGTGTGTCAACATTTCTGTTGCAGCCACTGGCTGGAATACCTGACAAAACTTTCTGAAACCAATGTGTCACCATGTCTGCCATTAAAGGTTCAATCAAGAATGTAGTCACAGTCACGTGTTTTCACACCTACTGAACTATTTCCTGTCCACATGTTCTTTTGGAGATGTTTCACTTTGTTTGTATCCCCTAGTGCTTTGCTGTGTTTATGTCCTAGATACTGCCTTCATGTGTTTGTGTGTGTCTTATATAGTCTCCTAGATACTGCCTTCATGTGTTCTAAATGTGTTTTTTGTATTCATCTTGCAGCCCTTTCCTTTCTTCCTCTCAAATGGCCAGGCTGCCTTTGTAAATAAGTGTCCTTAATGACTGGTTAAATAAAGGCTAAATAAAGAAATACATATTTTTGGAGTGATTGAAGTGTTTTCACTGACGTTGGCTATTATCTTACAATGTTCCATTGTTTTGTCCATGTCACATTGTTTTTGGAACATTTCCTGCTTCAGAAGGTCCACATCACCCTCCAGCTCCTTCAGCTTGAGTCTACTTTTTAAACTACTTACATTCTAGATGGAGTTGTCTTAACTTCAAACACCCTTTTATTATTAAAATGATAATATTTTATTAGAAATAGAGCTCAGAGTTTGTTTAATTTCCTTCTTAAATCCTGTAATCACCCACGTTTAACCTTTTTTTCTTTTATTAATTAAATAACCATTAATGTGACGTATACATATTTTAACCCATTCAAGCTTGTCGGTGCTCTACACCAGCGGTGCTCTACACCAGCGGTGCTCTACACCAGCGGTGCTCTACACCAGCGGTGCTCTACACCAGCGGTGCTCTACACCAGCGGTGCTCTACACCAGCGGTGCTCTACACCAGCGGTGCTCTACACCAGCGGTGCTCTACACCAGCGGTCCCCAACCTTTCAGCTCTATGGTACAATGTAATAATAGGTGGTCTAGGACAGCGGTCCCCAACCTTTCAGCTCTATGGTACAATGTAATAATAGGTGGTCTAGGACAGCGGTCCCCAACCTTTCAGCTCTATGGTACAATGTAATAATAGGTGGTCTAGGACAGCGGTCCCCAACCTTTTTTGCGCCACGGACCGGTTTAATGTTGCAATATTTTCACGGACCGGCCTTTAAGGCGTGGCGCATAAATACATCAAATAAAATGATACGACCGGCATACAGACGGTGGCATTTTCTAAATACAATAATAAACGTGAATCCACTGTGTACTCTTATGCAACTTTATTAGCAGCGGCCTCGTAACATCGTGCCAACAACATAACATGAATCCTCTCTGCCCTTATTATGTCCATGTCTCTGCGGCTCTGCCCCGCTCTGCCCCAAACACTCTCTGGTCGCTATGGTAATATTTAAACATGCCTTCAAAATAAGACGCAACACAAAAACAAATATTTAAGGTGCATGAAAAATACATTTATTTTTATTTTTTATAAAACTGAAATAATGTAATTATTTATTCTTTCTCTGCGGACCGGTACCAAATGACCCACGGACCGGTACCGGTCCGCGGCCCGGGGGTTGGGGACCGCTGATTTACACATGGTTTATTCACAAAGGTAAATGTGTCTGTCAGTCAGGAAGCTCATAGACCACTCTGCATGTCTGTGGTTAGTTTTATGCAAAGTGCTTCTGCTTCCATTCTAAGAAAATCTTAGAAGATTTCACACCTGATAAGGTAGAGGCAGCATAATAAGTGCGCCTCCTTTCACAGTTTCCTGCATGCAAATGACAACGACCAGGAACACTGAACATACTGTTCTCACTGGGTCAAACACCTGGCATATGTTAGTTACTACACTGTCATGTATAATAATGTATGGATTAAACCTATGAAAGAAAAGGGAGATCTTTTGGCATTGAGGTATTTGTGTTATTATTGTGTTGATGGATTGTACGTAAGCAGAGCTCCACTGACGAGGGTCTCCTCCAAGCTGTCGTCCAGGAAGGGGGAGGCACCGCTCAGCAGCACGTCGGTCAACACGCCCACGCTCCAGAGGTCAGAGGTCAGAGAGACAGGCAGGCCCAGCACCTGTTTGCTAACCCTGTTCTGTGGAATGTATGAACATTTTCCAACCCTGGGCTAGTTATAAACTTGATAACCCTGGGTTAGTTATAAACTTGATAACCCTGGGCTAGTTATAAACTTGATAACCCTGGGCTAGTTATAAACCTGGCAACCCTGGGGGAGTTATAAACCTGGCTACCCTGCATGGGGTAGTTATAATAATAATAATACATTTTATTTATATAGCGCTTTTCAAATTACGTTACTTTACATGGTTAAAATATACATTAAACAAGCGCATCATATAAAATCACTGCATTTTTACACATTAAAAGCAGATCTAAAAAGGTGCGTTTCAACTAATGATTTAAAAGTTGACAGGTTGGTGCAGTCTCTGATGGGTTTGGGGAGTGAGTTCCAGAGGGAGGGAGCGGTGATGGAGAAAGCTCTGGCACCCCAGGAGTGTTGCTTGGTCCTTAGTGGGGTGGACAGGAGGTTGGCATCAGAGGAACGGAGGGAGCGGGAGGGAGTGTGGTGGTGAAGCAGGTCGGTGAGGTAGCGGGGGGCCTGGTTGTGAAGGGCTTTGTGAGTGAGAAGAAGGACTTTAAAGTGAATGCGTTGTGGGACGGGGAGCCAGTAGAGCTTCTGCAGGACGGAGGTGATGTGGTCACGGGAGCGGGTGTGAGTGAGCAGACGTGCGGCGGAGTTCTGGATGTACTGGAGTTTATTGAGGATTTTGGATGGTGAGCCGTAAAGGATGCTATTGCAGTAATCGAGTTTGGAAGTGATGAACGAGTCGATCAGAATCTCGGCAGTGGAGGAGGAGAGTGATGGACAGACGCGTGCAATGTTTTTGAGATGGAAGAATGCAGTCCTGGTGATGTTATTGACGTGACGTTATAGTTACGTTATAGTTGTAGTTATAAACCTGGAAACCCTGCATGGGGTAGTTATAAACCTGGCAACCCTGGGGCAGTTGTAAATCGTGGGCTGCCTTTGAGAAGACTGAGGGAGCACATACAGGAAGTTACGAAACAGAAAACAGTCTTCACCTTTCTGAAAAAAAAGCTGTGAATCATCTTGGGAGAACTCACACCTGCAGGTATGAGACAAGATCAGAGAGTTGCTCCTTATCGTCCGTGAGATCAGAGAAAGTTGCTCCTTATCCTCATTGAGATCTCCCACAGCTTGCAGAGGTGTTATTTGTGCACGAGGTGTTAGTGTGACATGAGAACAACAACAACAAGGACCTAACGTCGGGGTGTCAATGGTTATGTTCTGAAATACAAAACTACCCATTTGTTATGTTCCATATGTTTAATGGCAAAATAAGTGAGGACAGACATAAATTTATACATCATGTAATCTGTAAACACAATTCCTTTTTCTGTACAAATTAATATACATGCAAAAGTCATAGTAAAACATTCAAAATGACGTATACAAAATGAAGATGTGCCATCCAGGTTGGCCCAGTCCGTTTCTTAGCTTTTCTCAGCTTTACACATGAATAAATAACAAACGTACAAGTTCACAGCCAGCCAGAGCTTAGCTTCTCTGACATGACAACAGCAACGTGCTCATTTAGCAGACGCTTTCATTCAAAGCCACGAACAGAGGGGGATTTGAACCGAAGACCTCTTATTCTGCTGTTAAATGGTCTAACCACTGAGCTACAGCCACTCATGGACATCTGACCAGCATTCTCTCCCACAGTCTCTCTCTCTGCAGTGGCCAACTCCCTTAGAGAATGTGGAGTGAGGTGTGTGTTGCATCTTACTCAGAGTTATTGAAATGTTTATATTCTTATTGTTATTATTATTATTATTATAATTGTCACTATTATAGTTCTGGAGAAGTTTTCTCCCAAACCAAACACGTGTAAGTTTTACATTAGCTCAGGAAGCAAATCATATCAACACATACGAAATACAGAACCTAAAGCCAAACCAACTTGCACAGCAAATCACTACTTTGTGCACAACGTGGTGTTTTAAAAGTTCATTAGATTATTCAGTTACAGGCACTAAACGACTAACAATAGTAATAAATAATGCCACAACAAATAAATGCAAACAGCCATGTCTAAGTTCAGTGTGGTTGTCATAACTTAACACGATCCAGTCGTAACACATTTTAAGAGGGGAAAAATCATGATTAACTTTGGTATAGTTACACGAAAATCGAACAATGACAAACATAAGTGCCTTTACAAATACCATTCTTACATTATTTTCAGAAACCCGTGTTGAGGTTTCAATATATTAATACTGAACTTAATACAGGAAAAAGTAACACAATACAGACATCTATTGAAGTATCAGGAACATGCCTTGTTAGAATCCTGCTACAACACAAGCCGTAATAAATAGTTGCATAAACATTAAAGCTGCAACATTGCACATGAAAATTTGTGATGTGCATGGATAATAACATTTAGTAATGAGTGCTGCCATAAAACTAGAGCAAAGGGGAGCTACTTCCCCTGAACCCTAACCTCTCAACCCTAACCATGAACCTGAACCCTAACCTCTCAACCCTAACCCTGACCATGAACCTGAACCCTAACCTCTCAACCCTAACCATGAACCTGAACCCTAACCTCCCAACCCTAACCCTAAACATGAACCTTAACCCTAACCTGATTCCCAAACTCTTAACCTAAACCCTAAATCTAACCTTAACCTGACCCTTTAACCTCTTAACCTGAATCATAACAATGAACCTTAACCCTACCCTCAATTTCTAAACCTGAACCCAAAGTCTTCCCCGAACCTAACTTGAAACCCAACCCTCCTTAACCACCATGAAGGTGTTCTCCGACTGGTCAACCTAACCACTCAGCTGAAGCAGCAACTGTGAGTCTTCAAATGAGAATGAAGGCAGGAACACTTTATTTACAAAGTAAGGCTGATGCATTAGAAATCTGAAGAAATATCTGACTTATAATAGCTGTTGAAGCTTTTATTGTTTGTCATAAGTTGTACAAGTGTCACTAAAATAGTTTATCTTTCAAATGATGCTAGGCCCATACAAGAAGCAAGGCCAAGAATTTCAACGATTTATCTGAAACATGATTTTGGTCTCCAACCGGTAAATGTGAGGTTATTCCAAAGTTAATCTACATCATCTGTACTGTTCAGGTGTCAACTTGTTTTGATCATTTCAGAACCTCTGTTCTTGACAAGATATGAATAAAGTTCTCTGTTACTTTACTATACATTATCTTTACAAAAAGTAATCTCTCATTACAAAAAGACATTTCTCTTATGTTCAACTGAAAACACACGTTTCTTTTAAAGAAACTGTCCGAACAAGAGGCTCCTTCACCACAAGCTCCTCACAACGCTCTCTTGTCCCTGCTAGTCAAGTCTCTAAGCAGTCTCAAACTGTTTGTTTGCAAGTCAGGATAAAACCATGACTCCGCAAGTTGGTGGGGGAGGCAGGGGGGAGTTTAGAGGTATTGTGGGATAGGGGAGGCAGGGAGGGAGGGAGGGGGGATCAGCAGGCAGCAGCAGGATCCTTGGTGGCGAGTTGGGGGACGATGAGATCATTAACGTGGTGGTCTTGTGGCTGGTCACACAGCGTTGAGGAGTCGGCTGTGCAGGAAGGCCTTGATGGTGGCCACGGGGCGGACGTCGTTCAGGTGCCTCCTCCGCTCCATGAAGGACACCAGGCGGGACGTGTCCAGGTGGCCGGGGGGGCGGGGCCCGGCGTGCGGCTGCAGCCAGGGCTCCTGCAGGCAGGCGTCCGCTGAGGGCCTCAGCCTCGCCTCCGTCTGCAGCAGCAGGCGGACAAAGTCCCGCGCCGCCCGGCTCACCCCGGAGAAGTAGTCCGGAGGGAAGCTGAAGTCCAGACGGCAGATGTTGACGCAGGTCTCCTCCACGCTGTCGTCCAGGAAGGGGGAGGCACCGCTCAGCAGCACGTAGGTCAACACGCCCACGCTCCAGAGGTCAGAGGTCAGAGAGACAGGCAGGCCCAGCACCAGCTCAGGGGAGGAGAACTCGGGACTGCCCAACAGAGGGTGGACGTGCTGGGAGGAGTACAGCTGGACCGCATCGCCAAAGTCCGTCAGCTTGACCACGGGAAGAACGGTGGTGTTTTCTACCAGGATGTTCTCTGGCTGTGGAGGGGGTTCCACAGACGCAACACAGGGTCAAACTCAAATACTCACCCACAGACAGACAGTGAATGTTGGGGGTGAGGGGCTGTTGGGGTTGCCACACCCACATCAACCCTTTTCCCTCGTAAATGATTTCCTCATTAGTGCTGGTAAACATGGATGTTGTGTGAGGGGTTAGAGTGGGTAAGTGAGGGAGGCTGGGCTACCTTCAGGTCAAGGTGGGCTACCCTGCAGCTGTGCAGGTAGCGCAGGGCCTCCAGGATGTCTCTCAGGTACAGAGCCACTCTCTCCTCCGTCAGGCTGCCCCAGCTCACAATGTGGTCCAGCAGGCGGCCCTGGCCAGCCCTACGCACATGGCACACACCAACAACGATCAACCCAACACTGGTCAACCCAGCACACCAAACACTGGTCAACCCAACGCCCCTAACCCTCATCCCCAACACCAGCCCTCATCCTCAACCCCAGTCATTCCCATCCTCAAGCGGGTGGTGGTTTCAACCCTCCCACCCCTCCCGCCGCTTTGTCTAAAAATCATCTGCTCATCGCCCCCCCAGGCAGGCAGACAGGCAGGCAGGCAGGCAGGCAGGCAGGCAGGCAGGCAGGCGCGTACGTACATCTCCAGGATGAGGACGTAGCTGGTGGGGGTCTCGTAGGTGTCCAGCAGCCTGGTCAGGTGGGGGTGCTCCAGCTCCCTCAGAAGCAGCACCTCCCGCTGCACCTGCTCGCGCCGCAGCAGACGCTTGTTCACGTGCTTAGCCGCTACGCTGCCCCGGCCGCCAGCCTGCTCACAGCGCCGGGTCACCGAGAACCTGCCCCTGCAGGGTCAGGGTCAGGGTCAGGGGAACGCTACTGACCACTGTCCCTCCACATAGAAATGTACATACTAGAAAATAACTATATCAAGTAGTAGTGATTGGCAGGTGGAGAGTATAAACACAATGAATGTAACATGGCTGGGTGATAAATGTAAAGTGACTAATATCATGAACACCTTAAACACCTGGGAACAAAAATGTTCACTATACTATAAAAAAGCTGTAAAAACATTTGTTTTACCTGCCCAGTTCCGTGGTCTCAGTGTAGAACAACTCAAAGTTGTTCTTCCAAAGAACGTCACTCCCAATGTTGTTGACATCTACAAAGAAGCGTTCTGTTAACAAATATTTGGTATACAGATGTACGTAGATGCATTTGATTTAACTTAGCGTGCATGACCATGTGTACAGGCACATTTAAAGTATGTTACAGAAACTCAGAGACTGGTTAGCGGAGCAGAACTACTTTCAGAGACTGGTTAGTGGAGCAGAACTACTTTCAGAGACTAGTTAGTGGAGCAGAAGTATTTTCAGAGACTGGTCTGCTGGTTAGTGGAGCAGAACTTCCTCTCACCTGACACTCGGAGACTGGCGGAGGAGGACGTGGTTCCTGCAGCACTGCTGGCGACGCAGGTGTACACCCCCACGTCTTCCTCACACACCTCCAGGATCTCCAAGGTGGCCTCACCAGTGTCACTGTTAGGGGCGGGGAGGTCAGAGGTCACGAGAAAAGACCCCAAAACACTGAAGCATTTAGGACAGATCTCCCGGTTACCACTTGAGAGACTTCATTGATTACTACCTGATTATTAATTGAAGCTACTTGATTAAGATGATTTCTGTTCAGTTAGTACTTTGAGGAAGTCAAGAACATCATTCTGCATGCCAAAGTTCTGATGAGCGCCGTTGTGAATGTACAGCACTTTAGAAGCGGTGTGGCAGGACTGCCAGTGAGTGCGCCTGCTGCTCACCTGTGCCCCTGGCAGAAGCGTCCGTTGCTGGGCAGTGGCACGTGGTCAGGGCCTCTCCACGACACAGCGGCTCTGGGAAGGCCACACACCTTCCCCCTGAGAGTGACGCTCTCTCCGCGCGCACACACCACATCACTCAGAGGCAGGAGGAACTCTGGAGGCACTGCTGGAGGGAGAGAGGCAGAGGTGAGTCAGAGATGAGGCAGAATGGAGACTGCTGTAGAGATAGAGGCAGAGATGAGAGAGTGGAGTCTGCAAAGAGGAGCAGAGAATGAGGCAGACTAGAGAGGCAGAGATGAAGGGAGAGACACTGAGATGAGGCAGAGTAGAGGAACTGCTGGAAAGAAAGATGAGGCAGAGTTGAGAGTAGAGCCGAGGGAGAAATATGGAGGCACCGAGTCAGAACTAAACTATAGCAGAGTCCACATAGCAGGGTCAGATGTGAACTAAGATGAACAAGGCAAAGTTTGGAAAAAGCATGTTTGCAATATCGGATTGGGCATGATACAATCTCCGTTAATCTTTCCTAATCCAACCAGCACTGCCAACGTTTTTAATTCAACCCATGCAAAAACACAGATATGGCAACTTACCATCATATATGTAGTTGGGATTCAGAAGCTAAAAAGGTATACAAGAGCATAAAATAAGATAAATATGAGTAGCTGAATATTGCCCAAACACTACAATCTGCTATCATTAGAATGAATGTATAGTTCAACTCGTGTAGTTTCAAAGGCTCAAGTGGAAAACGTTGGGCTCGCCAATCTACCTTGACAGACACTTTAGTAGCCAGACTGTTGTGAGATCTACGGTAGCCGTTCTCCTTGGCGGTGTCCTTGTCTCTCTTCTCTGTCTTCCTCCTCAGACGGAGGGCTGTGTGCCACGATGACCATTTTCTGACGAAAACAGAGAGTGAGAAGAGGCACCTTCTGATACCGTAACAGACCACCCGGTGTAACACCACAGTCCTCCCCAGTACAGACCACAACATTCACGTGTGTTGGGTTTGTGGGCTCTTACTTGACGGTGCCTTCGGGGTGTTCGGGGGAGACGGGGGAGGTGTGTCCAAGCACCTGGCCGGGGATCCAGCCCTCGGCCGCCGGGCCCTGCTCGGTGGCGGCGCGGAACACCAGGAACATGTTCTGCTGGTTGCTGGCCAGCATCTGGACCACCTCCCCCTGGAGCACGCTGATCTCATCCTCCTTCAACGCGGCGTAGTCCTGGGTCACCAGCATGGGGGACACACCGCTGCTGCTGCTGCTCTCACTCTGAGGGAGGGAGGGAGGGAGGGAGGGAGGGAGGGAGGGCGGGAGGGAGAGGAGAGGAGAGGAGAGGAGAGGAGGGGAGGGAGGGAGGGAGGGAGGGGGGGGAGAGGAGAGGAGAGGAGGGGAGAGGAGGGGAGGGAGGGAGGGAGGGAGGGAGGGAGGGAGGGAGAGGAGAGGAGAGGAGAGGAGAGGAGGGAGGGAGGGAGGGAGGGAGGGAGGGAGGGAGGGAGGGAGGGAGGGAGGGAGGGAGGGAGGGAGGGAGGGAGGGAGGGAGAAGAGGGGAGGCGGGGAAAGAGGAGAAGAGGGGAGGCGGGGAAGAGGAGGGGAGGGGAGGCGGGGAAGAGGAGGGGAGGGGAGGCGGGGAAGAGGAGAGAAAAGAAGGGGGAAGGAGAGGAGAGAGAAGGAGAGGAGAAACGGAAGAGAGGAGAAGGGAAGAGACAGAAAGAAGGGTGAGGAAAAGAGGGGGAAGGAAAAGGAAAGGTGAGGAGAGGAGGGATGAGAGGAGTACAGATGAAGAGGGGGGGGGCGAGGAGATAGATGAAGGAAGAGGATAATACACACAGTTAATCAGAAGTGTATATACTTTGCTGTGCTTTTGTGATCGTTTACCATAAATAGAACTCGCAAGTCTATTGAATATACTAACAAGCTGGCACACATGAATACGTGCACGGTGTCATAGGAAAAGCGTTTGTTACCAAGGCCCCAAAATCGAGAGGAAGGCAGATTTGGAAAGCTGGAACAGAAGGCTATTTTTGCACAATAGGTAAATGTCTATGTCCTATTTAGCAAGTTCATGACACTAGGAGTGCAGGTTGCAGGAAGGTGGCATGGTTAGTGTCTGGACAGAGAAGGCTCGACATTTGCATTACAGCAGGTTTCTGGGGGTTTAGGTTTAGCTCAGTTTAAAGCATTCAACTGCACATCAAGAGGTTGCAGGTTCAAATTCAAATCCCTGAATATCGCTTTGGATGAAAGTGTCTGTTAAAAGCATAATCTACAAATGATTCTTTCTTACTACAGACAGAAAACAAGAAAAAGACAAGAAAACATGCCTAACCACAGCAAACAGGAAATGACATCTGTCTATACTTCCTCTGTGAGATCCTCTTCAGAACATTGCTGATGAAGCAAATGTCACTTCAGAATATTTCTTGTACGGCGGAGAACTAGAAAAACCCTTTGATGGAAACATTTAAAAATTCATTCGCAGAAAATGTTAGTAATAAAGAGTTAAAAGTTCAACGGTGAACTCACAGTGAGCAGAGTAGAAGGGCAGAGAGTCAACATACACAGACAAACTTGATTTAGTTTGTCAGGGGTTTTGGTAGTCCTGTAGCGGTACAGACCCAGGGCATGTGCTAGTGCTGGAGTTAGCCAGGCGGCGTGCTAGTTCAGGTGTTAACCAGGGCATGTGCTAGTGCTGGAGTTAGTTGCTGCACAAGGCCGAACTGAAGCCTGGGCCTCACGTAGGGTGCTTACCCCGTTGCTCTGGATGGAGTGTATGGACTGCTCACTGGTAGACGAGCAGGTGCTCATGCGGTCTATGTCCTTATTGTGTGCAGACTGGCGGCGATGGTGGCTGCAACCATGGCTCCCCCATCCCAGGGAGTCCCCACCATCACTGGGCCAGGAGAAGGAACCAGGCCTGCCGGCTGGGGAGGCCGGGCCTGAGGCCCAGTAAGAGGGGCCTTTCTGGGTTGGGCTACTCGCAATGAGACTGTCCTTCCCAAGACCTCCAGGGGACACGGGGGATTGAAAGGGAGAGACAGTCCCCACCCTGGGGTTGGTGTTCAGCGGGGCCACAGGCATCTGTGGGAGGGGGTTTAGAGGGGGGTCTTTGTGCCCCTGTTTGGGGCTGCCATCTGCACCAGACACCATGCCATTGCAGGGGGGGCCACCCAGGACCCTCATCACAGGGGCCGCGGGATCCAGGTCCCCCCCTCTGGCCTCAGGGGGGTGGGGGCTGGCAGGAGGGGGCTGCAGGTGGGGGGGCCACGTACCTGCTGTCCGGTCGGGCCCCTCGGGGCCCGGGGGGTGGTGGTGGTGGACGGGCTGGGGCAGGCGGGAGGAGGGCTGGGGGATGCGGGAGGCTCGGGAGCGGGGGCCGCACAGGGACGATCCCCCGGCCAGGACGGAGCCGGAGCAGATGCCGCCGCTAGGGGGCGCTCCTGCACCGCCGCCGCCGCCCACATGGTTCCTCTGGTACTCAATAGGGGATGTCAGAGCTGGGGAGAATAATGGAGAGAAAGAGGGGGAGAGAGAGACAGGGGGGGGGGAATGGGTGGGATGGAGAGAGGGGGGAAGAGAGAGAGGGGGGGGGGGAATGGGTGGGATGGAGAGAGGGGGGGGGAGAGAGAGACAGGGGGGGGAATGGGTGGGATGGAGAGAGGGGGGGGGAGAGAGAGACAGGGGGGGGGGAATGGGTGGGATGGAGAGAGGGGGGGGGGAGAGAGAAAGAGAGAGAGAGAGGGGGAAGAGAGAGAGTGAAGAAAGAGAAAGCGAAAGAGAGAGAGGGATGAGGAAGATAGATGGAGAGAGAGATATTGAAGAAGACATAAAGAGAATGAGAGATGAATTGGATCTTCAGACAGTATTGGTCTTCCTAATGTGGAGAAGGTGGACGGCGTCAGCTCGGTTACCGTTGAGGAAGTTGCGTTGGTTCTCCAGGATCTGGCTGATGTGGTGGATCCACACCTGGCTGACGGCAGAGCTGGGGGACTGCAGAACAAAGTTCTCCAGCGCACCACTAGAGGAACGTGACGTCAGCGTGAACTTAGATGTGTCGTCTGGGCTCTCCTCCAGACCCAGCCAGCTCACCTGGACAGACAGACAGACAGACAGACAGACAGACAGACAGACAGACAGACAGACAGGCAGACAGGCAGACAGGCAGACAGACAGACAGACACAGACAGGCAGACAGACAGACAGACAGACAGACAGACAGACAGACAGACAGACAGGCAGACAGGCAGACAGACACAGACAGGCAGACAGGCAGACAGACAGACAGACAGACAGACAGGCAGACAGACAGACACAGACAGACAAGCAGACAGGCAGACACAGACAGGCAGACAGGCACATAAAAGACAGACAGGCAGACAGACAGACAGACAGTGGAGAGGTCTTGTGAGTTTAGGACAACTTTACATTATTATCAGTGTTGACATCTTCTGCTTCTGAGGTTTGTCTGGTTGTTAGTTTGGCCAGCTGACCACAGTGTGGTCACAGCATGTAGGATAACAGGGTGGAGTACCACCACTCTACTGTAGCCAACAGCTAGTCACCTTGATGCTGTTCTCTGTACCGTAGCCAACAGCTAGTCACCTTGATGCTGTTCTTGAAGAGATAGCCGGGGGTTGAGTAGCCCTTCTTCTTGTCCAGCGGCTCGCTGAAGATGACTATCTGCTCAAAGAGGAAGACCCTCCTCTCCTTCATCCTGGAGAGAAGTCCACTGTCCTGGTCGGACACCATGAAGGTGTCCTGAAGAAGGAGACGGCCCTGGGCTACAATCTTCCCCTGGACAGGAAGAAGAGGTGCAGACTGATTCACATGAACACTCCTGGAACATACTGTTGTTTTTTTCCAGACACAAAAGTTTAGAAAAGCTCAACTTTTGGGTCCATACAAATGTGTATGACAGATCAGAACACAGATGGTACAAAAGGAGTAAGTCTTGCCCTGCCCACCCTCCGCGGAGAGGGCAGGACAGAACCGTGAGAAACTGTACACTCAACGTGAACCAGGCTTGATTAAGGAAGACGCTGACATCTGCTGGACGCTCAGATACCAGCAGACACTTACAATTTTGTTAGACAAAAGTGAATATGGCATTGGGTATTGATTTCACTAAAAGGTGCTTTTGATATGATGTTGAATCAGGAAACAGCACCACATCACTTCCATTTAAAACATTGTTGGGCCTCACCTCAAAGCCTTGCAGACGACCTACATTCATCATGTCGTTGCATCTTTTGGGGACGACACACATCACCTCCACTGCTTTCTGAGAGCATAGAGGGAAACACTGACACACTTGAACTGAAGCAGGACTTCAGACAAGTGAGGACCACCAACCACATGTATTCATCCTTACAATTGACCATTTGTTATGCTTTTATCCAACATACAAGCAGTGTTTACAGCATTACTGCAGATAATCAAGGATGAGACGACCACAGTGCTCACAGTATTACAGAGACAGGTGCCAAATAACTGTCCAATAATGATAAAAACTTCAGAAACGGATCCGATAAAGACACATCAGATATTGTATGTGCATAAAGTCCAGTCAATCAGTGGAGTTGGCCTCACCTCCAACTCAACAGTATCTACTCCAGCCTTCTTGGAAAACTTGAGGAAATCCTGGATGGGGTTCCAACACAAGAGAGAATTATTTTTACTTGTCACGTTGTTGACAGTGACCTCAACTTAACCATTTCATGAATGCCACTAGGGTGTTAGCTAGCTGGGGTTATGAAGGCTACATTGCTAGCTGCTAGGGTGTTAGCTAGCTGGGGTTATGAAGGCTACATTACTAGCTGCTAGGGTGTTATCTAGCTGGGGTTATGAAGGCTACTTTACTAGCTGCCTGAAGGGTTCACCTTGAGGAGGAGCTGGTACTTCATGATGCGCTGCACCGGCTTGATGAGTAGGTCTGTGAGCTGCAGTCTGTGACCCAGACGCTGCTTTAGCTCCTGAAACACATCACACATCATACAGACACATACATTCATAAGTCTGATTAACACCACCGGAAAACACACACACACACTGGTGCTTGAATTCCTGACCAAAAACTAATTTAAAATCCAGGGAATGTCAATTAATCCATATTTTGACTACTGTACAATCTACGTGCATATCTGGAATCTTAAAGACTCAACATTTTTCAAACAAACAAACAAACAAACAAACAATAGCCATAGTGTCTGTCCAGAGCCGAGAGTTCTCACCTCGAAGTAGGTGTCGATGTATTCAGACACGATGTGCTCTGACTTGGGCTTGTTCTGGCAGTAAACGATGTACATGTGCAGCCTCCTTTCCTGAGGTGAGGAAAGAGGGATGCTGGTCAGAACTGTACACCCACGAGAGGTGACAGCCAATGGGAATAGAGATCCCCGCTCACCTGTTTGACAAACAGCACAGCCAGCCTATCAGGATCCTCCAGGCACTTCTCCAGCTCACCCAAGAAAAACCTAATGACACAACAGGTACAACATCAGGTGGTGGGTAAATGGCTTAGTGGTTAAGACTCATTCAGCCTGTTTCTCGGACATGGATGAATTTTTGTGAGTTATTAAATACTTTACATTTGTAAAGTTAATCAAGTAAAGGGAATTGTAGTTATACTTTTGCCATTCCATTAACAAAATTACATATATCAAGTTAATCAAGTAAAGGGAGCAGATGCTGTACTCTTTGTGCCAGTCGTAGATCTGGTGGATGTTCCCAAACACCATCTTTTCTTTGCCTCTCATGTCATCTGGAACACCTTCCTCCTTCATTCTGGATATGTAACCCTGGATCACACAGGATACACAGTCAGGAGACACACACACACAGTCAGGACTCACACACACACACACACACACACACACATCCAGGAGTGTGCGTCTGTTCTCACCTCCACCACTGACCCCAGGTCTCTGACGTAGTCTCTCTCAGTCTCCACCAGTTCCAGCAACACATAGCTACAGAGATACAGAGTTAGCATGTACATAGCTACAGAGATACAGGGTTAGCATGTACATAGCAACAGAGATACAGAGTTAGCATGTACATAGCTACAGAGAAACAGAGTTAGCATGTACATAGCTACAGAGATACAGAGCTAGCATGTACATAGCTAGAGAGATACAGGGTTAGCATTTACATAGCTACAGAGATACAGAGTTAGCATGTAGCTGTTAGCTGATCTGGGATGAGGAACTCACTGGCGCCTCTTGAGGAGGCCGGCTTTGTGCTCTTCCTGGTCGTCCAGGGGGGAGGAGGACAGGAGGGAGGAGAGGGAGGGGTTACAGACCTCCTCCGGCCGTACAGGCAGGGAGCTGGGGCGGTCCTCCAGAGACTGAGACAGACACAGGGAGGTTAGAACAGGACAGTACATATAGGACAGTATAGTACAGTACATATAGGATAGGATAGTACATATAGGACAGTATAGTACAATACATATAGGATAGGATAGTACAGTACATATAGGACAGTATAGTACAATACATATAGGACAGTATAGTACAGTACATATAGGATTGTATGGTGCAGTACAGTATTGTACATATAGGACAATTTAGAACAGTATACTTCCAGCAGTGTGCTATGAGGCTGAGAGTAGAGGCTGGGAGTAGAGGCAGGGGTAGAGGCTGAGAGTAGAGGCAGGGGTAGAAGCAGGGAGTAGAGGCAGGGGTAGAGGCTGAGAGTAGAGACAGGGGTAGAGGCTGGGAGTAGAGGCAGGGGTAGAGGCTGGGAGTAGAGGCAGGGGTAGAGGCTGGGAGTTGAGGCAGGGATAGAGGCTGAGAGTAGAGGCTGGGAGTAGAGGCAGGGGTAGAGGCTGGGAGTAGAGGCTGGGGTAGAGGCTGAGAGTAGAGGCAGGGGTAGTAGCTGAGAGTACAGGCAGGGGTAGAGGCTGAGAGTAGAGGCAGGGGTAGAGGCTGAGAGTAGAGGCAGGGGTAGAGGCTGGGAGTAGAGGCAGGGGTAGAGGCTGGGAGTAGAGGCTGGGAGTAGAGGCAGGGGTAGAGGCTGGGAGTAGAGGCTGGGGTAGAGGCTGGGAGTAGAGGCAGGGGTAGTAGCTGAGAGTACAGGCAGGGGTAGAGGCTGAGTGTACAGGCAGGGGTAGAGGCTGAGAGTAGAGGCAGGGGTAGAGGCTGAGAGTAGAGACAGGGGTAGAGGCTGAGAGTACAGGCAGGGGTAGAGGCTGAGAGTAGAGGCAGGGGTAGAGGCTGAGAGTAGAGGCAGGGGTACAGGCTGAGAGAAGAGGTGTTCAAGATGTCTCCCCAGAGACAGCTGGTGCAGTGGACTCACATTCCTACAGATGACTGGTCCTTCACACACTGCTACTAGACCAGGCCAGACTCACCACTGTGTGTGAGTGTGTGTGTGTGTGTGTGTGTGTATGTGTGGGGGGGGGTTGAAATAATGTCTGTGTGTATGCCTGAGTGGGTGTGTGCTAGTGAAAGAGTGTCTGTGTGTGTGTGTGTGTGAGAGAGAGAATGTACATGTGCGTGAGTGAGTGAGTGTGTGTGTGTGTGAGAGAATGTACATGTGCGTGAGTAAGTGAGTGAGTGTGTGTGTGTGTGTGAGAGAGAATGTACATGTGCGTGCGTGAGTGAGTGAGTGTGTGTGTGTGTGTGTGTGCTTCTCTATCTTACCATCTTGCTCTTGACCAGCCCCTCGATGGCACTGACTAGTTCAGCTGCACTGGGAGTCTCTGAGCTGCCTGGCCTGCCTCCCAGTCTGGAAGAAGCCTGACAAGAGAGAGGAGGGAGGAGGGAGGAGGGAGGAGGGAGGAGGGAGGAGGGAGGAGACGGGAGGAAGGAGAGAGAAGAGAGGAGGGAGGAGGGGGAGAGAGGGAGGAGCGAGGGAGGGAGGGTGGGAGGGAGGGAGGGTGGGAAGGAGGGAGGAGAGAGGAGGGAGGAGGGAGGAGAGAGGGAGGAGGGAGGAGAGAAGAGACGGTAGGAAGGAGAGAGGAGAGAGGAGGGAGGAGAGAGGAGGGAGGAGGGGGGATAAAAGGAGAGAGGAGGGAGGAGGGAGGAGGGGGAGAGAGGGGAAGAAAAAGTCAGAGAAAGAGAGGTAGAAGGAATTGAGGGAGAAAGAAAAATAGAGAGATGAGAGAGGGAAGAAATGGAGAGAATGAGAATGAACAGAGAGAGAGATGGGGAGAGGAAGTTGAGAGGGAGAGGATACAGAGGGCAGAAGGAGAGAGAAAGGAGAGATATTTACACTTAAAAGTGCTCCTAACTTACATATATAACATAATATATGTATATATACTACCATTAGAAACCATACTACAATGTAAAAGTAGTGTGACTGTACCCACAACATGTTTCAGAGAAGCTCACCATTGATGCTATGTGGCCCCCGACATTCCAAATGCCCAAGTTAGGACTGCTTAGGTGTGTCTCCCTGACAGGGGCCTAACAAGGACCAATCAGACACTAGCGTGGAGGGCACAAGGTAAGGGGGGAGGGGCTGAGGTTTAACTACCAACAGGGGCTCGGGGAAAGGGGGGGGCACACCACCCAAACCTCCGTGTGGGGGTAGGGGTGGGGGCTAACCCAGGTCAGACTGTAATACAGGGCAGTAAACCAGGACCAAGGGTCCCAAAGACCAATCGAGGGAAACAGTCCGACACACAAACACACACACACACACACTCACACACACACACACTCACACACACACACACACACACACACACACACACACACACACACACACACACACACTCACAGCTCAGGATGGAGAACAAGGAGACACTGCAGGGAGACTAGAAGACACAGAAGGAGTGAGATTATGAGACACTAACGAGCGAGATTAGAGGGACTAGGAGTAGTTAAATCAGAGGAACTAGGAGATTTGAAGGAGTGAGATTATGAGACACTAACGAGCGAGATTAGAGGGACTAGGAGTAGTTAAATCAGAGGAACTAGGAGATTTGAAGGAGTGAGATTATGAGACTAGGAGTGAGATTAGGAGATTGAGGATTGAGATTAGAGGGAGTCACATGGAAAGGTATGGGAACTGAGACAAAACAGAGACAGAACAAAGATCACCATGACGCTGAGGTCTGACCAACATAAAGACAGAAGGACAAAACTGTTATGGAGTTAGCATCAAAGTAAACATCCTTTCATTTCAGTGCACAGCTAATTGCAAATATGCTAAGTTCAAGTAGAAACTAAACCAGAATGGTGTGAAAACAATCAGCATGCAGTACATACCAATGGTCAAATTAAAAGATAAGTTGATGAAAAGCTTGTTCAGTGGGACTGTTCAGATGGTTTAACTGTGACAGAGGGTTGACACCTTCCTCAGGGAACGCTTGCTTTGACCCCTACCCTAGTGTGTGCGTATGTTTGTGTGAGTGTGACTGTGTGCTTGCATGTTAGTATAAGTATGTTAGTGTGTGTTTGTGTGTGTGTGTGCGTACGTGTGTGTAAGTGTGTGTGTGTGCGTGCGTGTGTGTGTGTGTGCGTGTATCTCACCTTGTCGTCCTGTGCGTCGGCCTGCAGCAGGCTGTGCTGCTGGATGGCCATGGGTGGCGGCAGGGGCACGGAGTCCGCCCCCTCCTCCCCCTCCTCCTCCCCGCAGCTCTGCATCCCTGAGGACGATGACTTGGAGAGGGTTCCACTGCTCACACCCTCACTTCTCATCCTCTGTGGGGCACAGAGCCACAGAGCCTTCACACACGAGCGTCTACCTCACCTCCACACACACTCTCTTACACACACACACACACACATACACATATCCTGCACACACCCACTGTCCACACGCGCAGTGCACACATGCACACCCAAATCCTGCACACATACCCTGAACACTAACACCCACTCACACACATGTACCCAAACAAACACACGCCCTGCACGCCCCTCAACACCCCCCCCCCCTCACACAGAGAGGGGAAATAACAGGAAGACGTCCGACCTCCTCGAGGGTCTCATCCTGGGGCGTGGCCGCGCTGTTGTCCGAGTCCTTCTGGGCGTCTGCGTTCTTGCGGCCGTCCACACGGTTCTTCTTGTGCTTGTGGGCCAGCTTCTTCACGTGAGCGTCGGCCTTGCCAGAGCTGAGCCGTCTGACCGGGCTGGTGAGCCACTTCCTCAGGGTGTTGCCCGGGCGCCTGCCCCCCGGGGAACTGTGGGGGCCCAGCGTGTGGCTGGAGCCCGCGTGGAGGGCCTCTCCACTGGACACGGACAGCGTGTCTGCAGGGGGGACAACCAGAGAGACACCAGTTAGAGGCCAGACCGTTCATTACGGTGGATGGACAACTTGTCATCTCAATCTCTTCATGCTAAAAGATTAGGGCTGTGAAATGATTAAACATTTTTAATCAAATGAATCAGGTTTTTGTGGATTAATCATGATTAATTACATATTACCGATTTTCCGAGTTTTTGTCATTAGTGTGCGTCGATCTTTGATTTTGCGGTACCTTGATGCTCAAGTCACCCGTTGCCACTCGCAAAATTTTGGTGAACTCCTCAACAATATCAATCAGTCTACAGCTTTTTTTTTTTTTTTTACATTTGGCAACTGTGCGAGTCACCTTGTCACAAGTAGACTTACTGAGGGCCCTGCGCTGTTCAGTGAGGGTGGTTTGGTGCATTCTACTTGAACTCCCCTTGCCGACCAACGCATGCTTCGCGTTGAGGTGGTATAGGTTACTTTAGGCTGGTATTGCTTCGGTGAAACGATAGCATTCAGTCATGTAGCAGACGCTCTTATCCAGAGCGCTAACGTCTTCCCGCAGAGTGTGCATATCACTTTGGTTTTATTGGATGTTCCATCTTAGTTTTTTTGGAACACGAACTTCTCATCCAGAAGTTGCAGATTGGGTGGAATTGTGGGTATATTACGTTAAATGCGTTAAACAAAAATAACGAAGTAATCCTGTAATTTAATTATAACGCGTTAACACGTTATTTTTCACACCTCTATAATATATATATATATATAGTATATATATTTACATTATTAACTACTTACTAACCGAGAGTGTCATGCCGGGAAATATCAAACTGAGGCTGGAACGTATCGACCGAGCGATAGCGAGGTTAGTAAGTAGTTATTAATTAAATTATATTTATATTTTTTGGCAAACTGTAATGATGTAATAATGTATTTATTAATCATTTGGCCACCACTATCGACAAAACATGTATCAACTGTAGCTCCTAATGAACCTGATGGTGCGTAATAATATATTGATATATGTGAAAGTCTACACTGAACCCATCAAGGTATTGTCATTCGGTACAGTTAAAGTCTGGTCCTTTGATCAGCATCTCTGGTTCTCTCCGTGCTGCTCTGACTAACCACAGTTGTTCAGCCATGGCTGTTTATACAGTGTGTGTGGGCCCACCTTCTACACTGATCTATGTATAGATGTTACTCCCTCAAAGCCAACTGTTTGTATCTGATTTGAAAACCATAAGTACATTGTGTGAAACTTGCATAAGAGTTCAGCCACAAACGTGTGTGTGTGCGTGCGTGTGGGTTTATGTGTGTGTATGTATGTGTGTGAGTGTGTGTGAGTGTGTGTGAGTGTACTTGAGAGTGTGTGCATGTGTGTGTGTGTTCCTGGCTAGGTGCAGGTGGGCTGGCTGGGCCACAGGCTTGGGGATGTGATCAGTGGGGAGGTTTCCCAGAGCACAGAGAGAGCTCTGTCTGAATCAGAAGATGATCAGATCAGGGCAGCCTGATGAAGCAGGCTGACTGCGTCATGACCCCAGCATCAGCAGCATGTGCTGCTGAACAGGCAGACCTTCCAGATCACACAAGCATAGTGAGGTAGATATACACACAGACACGTGTCTACAGTACTAAGACAGGTACACACGCACGCACACAAACACTGTTACAATAACATTCGCTAAAACATACACCAAACTAATTAAAATCCTAACTAAGATCCACCAAGTTAGACTGTTATGATAACATACAGCAAACTGTACTGTTATAACATCTCTAAACTAGCCTGTTATGATACCAGAGAGATGATCTGCCTACCCCTTTCACAGACGCAGAGATTAGCTGGAGGTTAGATGAGTGTGACCCTTCCTACATCCTAACCTGCCCCTCTTCCTGCTCCCTCTCTGGAGAGGAGACGAAGATGAGTGGAGCTGACTGGTATTCCACAGCAAGCACACCCATCGCTGATCAGCAACACGTGCATTCTGACAGCCATACACATTTTAATCTGCTCACAATCGTATAATCAGATTTTTTAATCATTCATAGTGCACTTATAGAATTGCTTCCAATCATCATTCTCTAAACAATAACCACTCTATGGCTGTGCTAGAAACTCGGTCTGTAGAGATGCAAATGCTGCCCTAATGCAGCGCGACCTTACAGCTAGCATACAGCTTGCACGTCACGACGATATGTAAAACAACGTGCTTTAAAAGTCATGTCTTTGAAGCACAAAGGCAGCCGGTTGAGATGATAAATTCAGTTAATTCATTCATTATTAATAATTGACTACTTATTTTTGAAAAACACAACTTTGTCTCTGATAAATCTGTTAAGATGTTACCCAAGTCCAGCAGCCAGAACTTGCAGTTGTCAGACTGTCCCTTGGGAGAATCCATGCTGTACGGAGAACTGCTGCTCACCTGGCACAGTGACACATCTGCTCTGTGTCACAGTGCCTGTGATGCCATGTCAACAACCTCCCAGAGGTATCAGAGCAGCTCCAGCTATCCTAGCTACTCCTCAGTCCAGTCTGCTGCATCACAGGGATGAGAGATGTCTCTCTCTCTCTCTCTCTCTCTCTCTCTCTCTCTCTCTCTCTCTCTCTCTCTCTCTCTCTCTCTCTCTCTCTCTCTCTCTCTCTCTCTCTCTCTCTCTCTCTCTCTCTCTCTCTCCCTCTCCCTCTCCCTCTCCCTCTCCCTCTCCCTCTCCCTCTCCCTCTCCCTCTCCCTCTCTCTCTCTCTCTCTCTCCCTCTCCCTCTCCCTCTCCCTCTCCCTCTCTCCCTCTCCCTCTCTCCCTCTCCCTCTCCCTCTCTCTCTCTCTCTCTCTCTCTCTCTCTCTCTCTCTCTCTCTCTCTCTCTCTCTCTCTCTCTCTCTCTCTCTCTCTCCTTCTCTCTCTCTCTCTCTCTCTCCCTCTCCCTCTCCCTCTCCCTCTTGTTCTGACTGTGGGTGGCTCGGAGGTCAGGTCTCCTCCTCTACTCCAAGAGAACATATAGAAACAAGCAAAACATTTTACCGTAACACAAGTAGCACACGCACCACCCTTGCCAGCGTACGTTTGTGTGTGAGCATCTTTTAACTGCTTTACGGGGTTTGTACAGGGTGGCTTCACAAATGGTACAGGCTAACATCTGTCACCACTCACTGGCTACGTTTTGAGTATTACAATTTTCTTACAGCAAATGAACTGCATGTTGTGTAAAGTACATGGCATGGTTTTTTCTGGTTGCAGTTTTCTTTGATATAAACAGCAGACTGTCGAAGGGCCAGATGAACCTGCAGGGTGTGAGGGGGCCCTGAGCCTGGAGACGTTTACAGTCTGACCACACAAAGGTAGCCCTGTTCTAATCCATGTGAGTGTGTTTATATGTGTATGTGTATGTGTGTGTGATGTGGTGGGCTGTGTGTGCGCATGCATGTGAGTGTGTGTGAAAAATGCTGTGCTGGGCTCTATGTGTGTGTGTGTGCGTGTACTTGTGAGTGTATGCATGTACAGGTCTGTGCATTGTGTGTGTGTGTGCGTGTGAGTTTGCGTGCGTCCTCGAGGCCTCCGCCACCCCACGCCCTGTGAAAGGTGCCGCCCCCCTGGCTCCTCCTACCTTTGTGGTTGAAGAGCCCCTCCATGTCCATGCTGGAGCGTGCGTGGGCGAGGCAGAGCGAGGCGCAGGGCACCATGCCCTCCTGGGGGGGCAGACGCTCCGTAGTGCGGACCAGGACCCAGTCAGGGCGCTCCGGCACGCGCTCCACCACCTCCACCGTCTGGCCCCGGTGCACTGTCATCTCCCCACCACCGCCACCCGCCAGGAAGTCATGGATGACCACGGTGACCTCACATCCTCCCGACAACTTAGAGGGCAGAGGGAGGGATTCAGGGGGAGAGAGAGAAATGACAGAGAGAGAAGAGAGAGACGGAGAGAGAGGGAGATATGGGGTGAGAGATGAGACAGAGAGAGACAGATGGCGAGAGAAAAAGGGAGAGGGGGGAGTGAGAGGTAGAGAGAAAAAGATGGAAATGTGTTAGTGCTCAACTTAAAAAGCATCAAATTGATTACCCTCTCCTGTACGTGACTCGGTCACAATGATGCAATGGGATCATTTAGCAGCCTCTGTCCTACGAAGCGACGTAGAAAAATAAGAAACCCTTTATCAAGACCACTGTGGAACACTGGGCAGACACACGCCCAGGGGCCAAGGCCAGGGGCCCAACCTCATGCCTGGTAAGGCATGCTCTACATGTGCACCCTGGACAGGAGAGTGATCTGATCTCCATGTTTTGGGGATCTTTGTGGAGGAAATCTTTGTGAGTACGAGGAGAGCATGCAAACTCAACACAGAAAATATATCCTACCTGAGCATTGACCCAGAGAGGGAACCTGACTGTCCAACATGTTATAGTTACTGTATAACCTGACTGTCCAACATGTTATAGTTACTGTATAACCTGACTGTCCAACATGTTATAGCTACTGTGTAACTCGACTGTCCAACATGTTATAGCTATTACTTGACTGTCCAACATGTGAAAGCTATAACCTGACTGTCCAACATGTTATAGCTACAACCTGACTGTCCAACACATGAAGGCTATTACCTGACTGTCCAACATGTTATAGCTATAACCTGACTGTCCAACATGTGAAAGCTATAACCTGACTTTCCAACACATGAAAGCTATAGCCTGACTGTCCAACATGTTATAGCTATAACCTGACTGTCCAACATGTGAAAGCTATAACCTGACTTTCCAACATGTTATAGCTATAACCTGACTTTCCAACATGTGAAAGCTATAACCTGACTGTCCAACATGTTATAGCTATAACCTGACTGTCCAACATGTTATAGCTATAACCTGACTGCAGCAGCTCGTTGTAGTGGCTGTTGAGTCAGAGCCACTCAGAGAAGGTCTGTCTGTCAGCCTCGATACAGGAGACAAAGGAACCGCACGGCTGAGAGCCATGAGCACATGACTCACGTCAGACGGCTTGAACTGGGAAATATCCAGTAGATGTGACAGTTGGTGTGTTCTCAAAGTCTAAGTAATATTCCAGATTTTCTTCAATACAGCATCAGGGAAAATAATCATTTTGCTATCAATGCAAAATACCACCATTGTGCTGTTTGACCGGATAAATCCTAACCATGACCTGAGCAAGGTTACTAGCAGTAGGACATAAGGATCCACACATAGTAAAATAAATAGCTGTACATACCCACTGATAGTGAGGCAAAGCCAGAGAGCTAAGCAGCTGACTGACAGAACCTGAGTCTCTGTTCTCCATCCTCTCGTCTGCTCTCCATTCCTTCATCCTCCCCTCTCTCTCTCCCTCTCTCTCTTCCTCTTCCTCTCTCTCTCTCCCTCTCTCTCTCCCTCTCTCTCTTCCTCTCTCTGTCTGTCTCCGCTCCAGCCCACCAACACACCACAACAGGACAGTATCTGTGACTCCCACCTCCTGGGCTGTGTTTCAGCCCGCTGTGGTGGGAGCTAACTGACCCAGAGCCAGGCTTTACATGAGGATATCCGTCAGAGAGAGAGTTAACTGACCCAGAGCCAGGCTTTACATGAGGATATCCGTCAGAGAGAGAGCTAACTGACCCAGAGCCAGGCTTTACATGACGATATCCGTCAGAGAGTGAGAAGGTGTTTCCAGCAGAGAGACACAGCATCCGCTGAGAGAGAGGAGAGCTGTCTGAGAGTCGCTGCTAACTCATTATCTCTCTCTCTCTCTCTCTCTCTCTAGCTCTCTCTCTCTCTCTAGGTGTCTAGCTCTCTCTCTCTAGCTCTCTCTCTCTCTCTAGGTCTCTCTAGCTCTCTCTCTTGCGCTCTCTCTCTCTCTCTAGCTCTCTCTCTAGCTCTCTCTCTCTAGGTCTCCCTCTCTCTAGCTCTCTCTCTCTCTCTCTCTAGCGCTCTCTCTCTCTAGGTCTCTCTCTCTCTCTCTGTAGCTCTCTCTCTCTCTAGCGCTCTCTCTCTCTCTTTCTAGCGCTCTCTCTCTCTCTAGGTCTCTCTCTCTAGGTCTCCCTCTCTCTGTAGCGCTCTCTCTCTTTCTCTCACACTCAACAGAAGTCCATCGCCTCATGGTCACTGGCTCTATGGAGAGTGATTTTACACACAGAGCCAAGAGGGAAATGTGTGTGTGTGAGGGGAGACAGAGAGAAGGAGAGAGTGACAAACATTCAGTTACAGTAAGGGAGCCATGGAATAGCACAGCATGGAATAGCACAGCATGAAATCCAGAACAATGCTTGATGTTCTCGATGTTGCTATCCTCTAACCTCTAACTGACCTGACCATGTTTACATGTTGTTGATGGAGACCAGACAGAGGCGGGCACTGTCTCAGGCACACAGATGGAGAGCACATGTACAGTACATCAATTGGTGTCCAATGTCTCCAATTAAGAGAGCAGAGCAAGACCACCACACTGTTGTGGAGCTCCACTATGGAAGCAGGGAAGCTCTTAAAGAAACAGACTGTTTCGTGTGCGTGTACTGTGTGTGTATATATGTGTGTTGTGTGTGTGGCGTGTGTCTGTGTGTGGTGCGTGGGTATGTGGTGTGTGTGTGTACGTGTGGCGTGTGTGTGTATGGTACAACACAGTAGAGTACATCCATGTGTGTGTAGGAGGGTAGAGCGTCTGTGCTGCTAGCAGCAGATCGCAGCCTGGTTACTGTTCCCACGGAGATCCTAAAACGGCGGCTTCAGAGGAGTCAAGTGACATGATGCACGCAGGAAATCAGCGACATGATACTGAGGTCTCAAAATATCCCTTCAGTCAACATGTTATTCTGAGGGGACAGACTTACTTAAGCTGATGGTGTGGTGACAGCTGATGGCTTGTTCAGAATTGGCAGTATAATTTCCTTACTAAATACAAGGTCGGCATGACGTAAATGTTATGGGGTTGGCCAATAAACATCCAGTACCTCAATTGGACAAACAGAAGTCAAGTAAAAAGGGCAGAATGGCTGCAAAGTTACTTGCCCAAAACCACTGTCCACTTCAGGGCACATAAATGAATTGCTGGGTTTCAGTTAGATCATGCATAGGAAGACCCTATCCATCCATCCATCCATCCAGCAAGCCAGCAAGCCAGCTGTCCAGCCAGCAAGTTAGTCATCTGTCAAATCAAATTAATTTCTTCAGCCCTTTTTGCAAGCAATGTCACAAAGGGCTTCACATACACCCATATAATTGCACCTAAACCAACCTAAACCCTCATCTATCCATCCATATACCCAGCCATCCATCCAGCCAGTAGCCTATCCAGCCAACGGGCCAGCCAACCAGCCAACGGGCCAGCCAGCCAGCCAGCCAGCCAATGCATACCGATCAGATATCACTGAAGTCATAACTAATCACTCCATCGTCTCCTACAAAGAAAATCTCCATGTACTGTACCAGCCTGGGAGACTGGAGGTGGGCTGTGTGCTAGCTAACATGTACTGTACCAGCCTGGGAGACTGGAGGTGTGCTGTGTGCTAGCTAACATGTACTGTACCAGCCTGGGGGACTGGAGGTGTGCTGTGTGCTAGCTAAAATGTACTGTACCAGCCTGGGAGACTGGAGGTGTGCTGTGTGCTAGCTAACATGTACTGTACCAGCCTGGGACACTGGAGGTGTGCTGTGTGCTAGCTAACATGTACTGTACCAGCCTGGGAGACTGGAGGTGGGCTGTGTGCTAGCTAACATGTACTGTACCAGCCTGGGAGACTGGAGACTGGAGGTGGGCTGTGTGCTAGCTAACATGTACTGTACCAGCCTGGGGGACTGGAGACTGGAGGTGGGCTGTGTGCTAGCTAACATGCACTGTACCAGCCTGGGAGACTGGAGACTGGAGGTGGGCTGTGTGCTAGCTAACATGTACTGTACCAGCCTGGGAGACTGGAGGTGTGCTGTGTGCTAGCTAACATGTACTGTACCAGCCTGGGAGACTGGAGGTGGGCTGTGTGCTAGCTAACATGTACTGTACCAGCCTGGGAGACTGGAGGTGGGCTGTGTGCTAGCTAACATGTACTGTACCAGCCTGGGAGACTGGAGGTGGGCTGTGTGCTAGCTAACATGTACTGTACCAGCCTGGGAGACTGGAGGTGTGCTGTGTGCTAGCTAACATGTACTGTACCAGCCTGGGAGACTGGAGGTGGGCTGTGTGCTAGCTAACATGTACTGTACCAGCCTGGGAGACTGGAGGTGGGCTGTGTGCTAGCTAACATGTACTGTACCAGCCTGGGAGACTGGAGGTGGGCTGTGTGCTAGCTAACATTTACTGTACCAGCCTGGGAGACTGGAGGTGTGCTGTGTGCTAGCTAACATGTACTGTACCAGCCTGGGAGACTGGAGGTGGGCTGTGTGCTAGCTAACATGTACTGTACCAGCCTGGGAGACTGGAGGTGGGCTGTGTGCTAGCAGACCTTGTCGCTGTCCACTGTGTTCTGCGAGGTGCGGGAGGAGATGGAGATGGTGTCTGGTTGGCTACTGCCTTCGCCCTGGCTGTCGAGCTCCTCTCCAGCCCTACAGGTAAACAACAACAGGTAAACAACAACAAATAAACAAACACCATGGCAACATGGCAGGGGGATCAGGATACAGTTATGATATGTTACGTATAAATACAAATAATTATCTGAATCAGAATGCGTTTATTTAAAAAAAGGCTCTTATCCAAAGCAATGTACAGGGGAGGTTTTGAACCTGCATCCTCTTGATCTACAGTCAAATGCTCTAACCACTGAGCTATACCAACTAGCTAGCTCTCACAGGACAACTCAATCCAACCTGTGCGGGCTAGTAAGACTAAACTGACTAAAATGAAACTGTGTGGGTTCTAAGTCAGATAAGGACAACATTTGTTCTGACTCATGCTCCAAAAGTTGAAGTTAAAATGTCAGCTAATGTTTAGTGGGAAGATAATTAAATTCATTTACATTAGAGGTGTTTTATGTGTTTGTTTTGGTTGTATGGGATTAGTTGTTATATTATTGTGTGCTGCAACCAAACTGCCCTCAGGAAATGAATAAAGATGAACTGAGGTGAACTGAGTCCCACCTGCGGGCCTTATGCTTGGCGGTAGTGGCTTTAGGGATGTGGATGGGCTCCTTTAGCGCCCCCCGCAGGTGGATGGTGCGCTCCTGGATCACCTCACGGATGTGCTTGATCCAGTCCTGCTTGTTCTCTAGGCTGGATGCCTGAGAAGACACACACACACACACAAGTTTGTTCTTATATCCTAGTGGGGCCCTCCCGTTCACTCCCATTCAAAAATGTCTATACACTAACCCTACATGTAACACAAAATCTAAACCTAACTCTGAAAACCCTTGACTTATTGATTCACTATACTTGTGAGGACATTTGGTCACCACAAGAGTTGTTTAACAAGACCACACAAACATATACACACAGACACACACACAACATTACGTCAAACTTTTGACCCAACCCAAACTTGGGGTTTCTTTCAATCACTTAAATCTTCATTTTGATGAACTCTTAGGTATGTGTGTGTGAGAGATAGAGAAAGACGCAGAGCAGCAAGAGAGTGTGTGTGTGAGAGCGTGTGTGTGTGTGAGAGAGCGTGTGTGTGTGACCGTTTGTGTGTGAAGACTTGCGTCTTGCTTTAGCATGAATCACAGACCCATCTTGAGGGCCCTTAGCAACAGTGATCAAGGCAGTGTTGTTACATCAGACACATTTACCATTGCCATGCCAGTTACATAATGCACACGCTGTATGACTCACAATGTGTTAACTCAAATATATAAAAGCTGAATACAATAAGTCGTGGGAACATCCTTTGTAGGATTCAATAGGAACTATGGTAGTGCTTCATCTCACAAATGACATTTGGATTGGTTGTTGTATACAGTTTGCTTGTTAGCATTCACCTTGAGGACCACTGTTCTATCTGAGGATGAGGTTAGCATGTTAGCATTCACCTTGAGGATAATCTTGTTGAGGATGGGAATAGCATGTTAGCATTTACCTTGAGGACAAACTTATTGTCTGAGGACAGGGTTAGCATGTTAGCATTTACCTTGAGGACAATCTTGTTTGAGGATGGGAATAGCATGTTAGCATTTACCTTGAGGACAATCTTGTTGTCTAAGGACGGGGTTAGCATGTTAGCATTTACCTTGAGGACAATTTTGTTGTCTGAGGACGGGGTCCTCCCCATCCAGAGGGCAAATTTGCAGGGGTCTCCCTCCACATGCTCTGTGACCCCCAACTCAGAGGTCTGCACATCAACAGCAAAATAACCACAACAGAACATGTTATTCACAGAGAGACTATAGAGAGAGAAGAGAGAGAGAGCGTGCTATACTGAATAAACCTCTGCATCTACGTTTACATTTTGTTCATCTACAAATGCTTTCATCCAAAGTAAACATGGTGCACACAGAAAATACGGCAGAGAGTCAAGGATCAGAAGTGCACTGTTCAAAATCGAGATAAACAAACCACTTTATGTACATTAGAAGAGATTAATCAAACCACTTCATTTCCATCGTGTATCTAGAGTCAACACAGAGACAGCCATCCTTAAACAACCTCCGTATCAAAACTACCGGCGATTCAGGAGAAAGCGTTGAAGTTCCTACTCACAAACAGCTTGCTCTTGTAGAGGTACTTGCTGCGGCCCAACGAGTCCTTCACCTCCTTGCTGAAGACCAGGGACATCTCGAACAAGAAGAGGTGGCGCTCGCGGCCCTTGCGGATCAGCGTCTTGGGGTCCCACACCTGGAACGCCTCCTGTACGATCAGCTCCCCCTGCGACTCCAGGTTCCCATCAAACCCTGTTCCGCACGGCAAAGATGGAGCACGGTGATGTGAACAGCTCAGTGCTTAGAGCATTTGACTGCTGGTTAAACATCAGCAGGTTTGAATTTCCACTGTACGTCACTTTGGATAAAAGTGTTTACTTAAAGGACTGCGTTCCATTGCAGGCTTGTTAAACCCTACACAGTACAGACTACAGACATGTTCCCAGTGACTCCAGTGTCCCTTGTATTCCTAGACTGGGAAGGACCAGCGCTGTACTCCCAGTCTGGGTAGGTAGTGTACTCCCAGCCTGGGTAGGTAGTGTACTCCCAGCCTGGGTAGGTAGTGTACTCCCAGCCTGGGTAGGTAGTGTACTCCCAGCCTGGGTAGGTAGTGTACTCCCAGCCTGGGTAGGTAGTGTACTCCCAGCCTGTCATAGGTAGGTAGTGTTCCTGTATCAGTCGTGCAGTGACACCCACCTTCCATCATGCTGAGGTGCATGGCGTCGTTAGCTCTCTTTGGGACACTCAGCATCACCTCCAGCCCGTCCTTGATCTCTCCCTTCCCCTCTTCACAACACGTCAGGAGCTCCTGCAGAACACACACACACACACACATTCACTCTCTCTCTATTCTTAAACGAAAAGCTGGACTTAATAGTGTATATGGGCAGCGTGTTGTGCATACCTTTAACAGAAGCTGGTACTTGGTTATTCTCTGCACTGGTTTGATGAGGTACGAGGAGATGGAGTTGGCTAATCTGTGTCTCTGTTGAATTTCCTAAAAAAAACACAGCATATTAGTCTTGCCACGTTGGTCATGGTCAACCGCTTCAACCAATGTGAGCTGTTCTTCAAAGGTTCACAGATCAAATTAGAATTAAAAAAAACATTCTTTGCAGCTTACATCAAAGTAGGATCCTGCATGTTCCAAGATGAGTTGTGTTGAGTCTGGCTTGTTCTTGCAGTAGTTCACATACATCTGGAACTTATCAGCCTGGAGAATGACACGCACAGTATGTCATGAGTCTACAGGCCTCTCTGTGTTTCTCACTGGGCGACTGAAGACACTCCAGCTTCATCAGCAAACATGGCTGTATTCTCCTCTATCTTCTGGCATGTCTCTCACCCCCACCCTCACCACCACAATCACCACCACGATCACCTCCATGATCACCTCCACGATTACCTCCACGATCACCTCCAAGATCATCTAGCGTGGTTCTCACCTCCTCTATGATCTCCTTTACCCTCTATGACCTCTATGATCTCCTCTAACCTCTATCACCTCCTCTATGATCTCCTCTACCCTCTATCACCTCCTCTATGATCTCCTCTACCCTATATCACCTCCTCCATGATGTCCTCTACCCTCTATCACCTCTATGATCTCCTCTACCCTCTATCACCTCCTCTATGATGTCCTCTACCCTCTATGACCTCTATGATCTCCTCTACCCTCTATCACCTCCTCTATGATCTCCTCTACCCTCTATCACCTCCTCTATGATGTCCTCTACCCTCTATGACCTCTATGATCTCCTCTATCCTCTATCACCTCCTCTATGATCTCCTCTACCCTCTATCACCTCCTCTATGATGTCCTCTACCCTATATCACCTCTATGATGTCCTCTACCCTCTATCACCTCCTCTATGATGTCCTCTACCCTCTATCACCTCCTCTATGATGTCCTCTACCCTCTATGACCTCTATGATCTCCTCTACCCTCTATCACCTCCTCTATGATCTCCTCTACCCTCTATCACCTCCTCTATGATGTCCTCTACCCTCTATGACCTCTATGATCTCCTCTATCCTCTATCACCTCCTCTATGATCTCCTCTACCCTCTATCACCTCCTCTATGATGTCCTCTACCCTCTATGACCTCTATGATCTCCTCTACCCTCTATCACCTCCTCTATGATCTCCTCTATCCTCTATCACCTCCTCTATGATCTCCTCTACCCTCTATGACCTCTATGATCTCCTCTACCCTCTATCACCTCCTCTATAATGTCCTCTACCCTCTATGACCTCTATGATCTCCTCTACCCTCTATCACCTCCTCTATGATCTCCTCTACCCTCTATCACCTCCTCTATGATGTCCTCTACCCTCTATGACCTCTATGATCTCCTCTACCCTCTATCACCTCCTCTATGATGTCCTCTACCCTCTATGACCTCTATGATCTTCTCTATCCTCTATCACCTCCTCTATGATCTCCTCTACCCTCTATCACCTCCTCTATGATCTCCTCTACCCTCTATGACCTCTATGATCTCCTCTACCCTCTATCACCTCCTCTATAATGTCCTCTACCCTCTATGACCTCTATGATCTCCTCTACCCTCTATCACCTCCTCTATGATCTCCTCTACCCTCTATCACCTCCTCTATGATCTCCTCTACCCTCTATCACCTCCTCTATCCTACATCATGGACGTCACCTTCTGTACCCTCTGTGTCAGTTCTCCCCAGCAAACCTCATGCATCCTCTGCAGCACGTGACACGCTCACCCAGGTGACGAAACAATGGCCGACATCCTCAGGCAGCTGTTCGTACTTCTCCAGCTCCTTCAGGAAGATGCTGCAAAAAGAGCATCATCATCCACACTCACCATGCTTGGAGGGACAACAAAGGTGAACAACGTGATGATCAAACAAGCAGAACAGCCGAGGAGGAAGTGGATGCGGCCCACTTCCCCCTCGGACGAGGTCGTGAGTAAGGAGGACGTACTTGTGGTGGAACTCGTCGAGATCCTGCATGTTGCCGAAGATGATGTGTTCTTTGTTGACGATTCCAGGAGGGACTTCCTCCACGCCACTGCTCATCTCCCACAGGTACGTCTGGCAAAACACAACACAACAGCACACTCAGAGCAGCTGGGATTACGGATTTGATTAAATTCACAACCTGGCAAATAAACTGAATGAAATTGACCACAAACAAGGAACTGAAAGGTTTTAGTGAAACAGACAAACACATTGATTGAGTTTAAAGTCGACCGGCTACAAGGTTGCTCTGGCTTAAGTCTGAAGGCTGCAGGAGTCAGGCTGTAAGGTTGTTTATAAATAGAAATCTGAAGTGATTCAATGCTAATATCCCTTGATTGATACGTCATCAGTGGGGTACGTACATCTGTGCATTCCCTCAGGTCTCTGACGTACGCCTTCTCTGTCTGGATTAGCTCTGCCATTATGAACCTGCGAAAGCAGCAACGTAAGACGGACACAGTAACAGCCTTCCACTGAGTATGAACACCTTACATTTTCAGTAAATACATACTATGACCAAATAGTACAGTAAATACATACTCTTTCCTGCGAGCAGACTTTCTCTTCTCCTCGTTCAGTTCGTGGGCGGCATCCCTCAGTTTGACCTCTAACTCCGGCGCGCTGGCCGGTATGATGTCCAGTTGCAGGTCTTTACTCTACAGGACAGGAAACCCAGCATCCATTAGGGGGCACTGAGGGGGCAGCCATTGTGCGGTTGTGTGCCACCTCTCTACTGGAAGACTAGAACATTCTCTAGGTATCTCCTGATACTCACAGTCTTGTTGGAGTCAGACGAGATGCCCAGCGTTTTCTCCAGACACGAGCGGTACTTGTCCATGCGCAGGGAGAAGTCTCGGTAGCGCTTGTCGACGGACGCCACCCATTTCTTGATCTCCTGAGCGTGGGCGTGGCCCTTCTCACAGAAGCTCTCTGCCAGCTGGATCAACAACTTCACCCGCTCTTTGGTTTGCTGTTGGTGAGACAGACTTTTATTCTTCATTATTGGTTTTATATATCTATAAAGGGGTAGCCTGGCTGCCAGCCCAACTTCTCCCCGCCCACAAAAAAATTTGGTCGGGAAGTTGGGTCTGGAGGGTCTCGTATTGGGGAACAACTACAGAAAACCAGAATCTGGGCGTACTAATGAAATTGCCAGGGCGGGCTTTATACGATGATGGACAGATGATCAACAGTAACGTAATCACCCACGTCACAAAAGAGCGCTTAAGTTGAATTTGTTTTGAACAAACAACATATTACATTGCTTTGATTGGTTGTAGGTCCATCCAATTGAGCGACGAGGCATTTGTTTTCCAGGCTCGTTTGAAACACGCCCCGTAGTCAAAGCCCAACGGAGAGTTCTCAGACTCATATTCTGACTAGAATTATGAGTATGACAACGTCAGGCTAATAAAGGGGCAGATAAGGCTGAAATGTTCTAGTTCCAGTAAGGACCTCCAGACCTTGACAGAGATCTGGTGTAGATCCTGACCTTGGCAGAGATCTGGTTTACATCCTGACTTTGACAGAGATCTGGTGTAGATCCTGACCGTGGCAGAGATCTGGTTTACATCCTGACTTTGACAGAGATCTGATGTAGATCCTGACCTTGGCGGTGATCTGGAAGTCCTGGTGCTCCTTCAGCAGCTCCTGGGTGTGGTGGAGGCTGGAGCCCGTGGAGGTGTGCGTGGACAGGTAGAACTCGCCAGCATCATGCAGCCACTCCAGGGCCTGGGAGTGGGAGAGACAGGGTGAACACACAGCACCCTGCCACACCAACACACACACAGGGTGAACACACAGCACCCTGGCACACCAACACACACACACAGGGTGAACACACAGCACCCTGCCACACCAACACACACACACAGGGTGAACACACAGCACCCTGCCACACCAACACACACACACAGGGTGAACACACAGCACCCTGCCACACCAACACACACACACAGGGTGAACACACAGCACCCTGCCACACCAACACACACACAGGGTGAACACACAGCACCCTGCCACACCAACACACACACAGGGTGAACACACAGCACCCTGCCACATCAACACACACACAGGGTGAACACACAGCACCCTGGCACACCAACACACCTCACATGCTCACATCTGGAGCTGCTGGACAGGGTCTCAACTTGATGGCTCTCACATCTCACTGAGTGACTTACTATGCATTGCTGTGTCATATGTTGATTAATTAAGGGGCAAGAAATGGTCTGATTGGTTGTTGTTGTGTATAAAGGGAATTGTGAAGCATTGTTCTGTGGATTCTTGATCTCCTGAGACCTTCTCCTCAGCTCTGGCTTGTCCTTGTACTCATTCTCTTTGCTCACCTCTTGCTTTCTCTCTGGTTTACAATAATCATGGTAGCGTAGGTAAGAGTTAACCTTCAGTTTGTGACATGTTTGCCTTGTAATTTATTCCATGCATTTGCAATGTTATTAAATGTTTATTTCATTTTAACCTTACTTTGACCATTCTTGTTCTGATTTAACCCATAGAGTCAAATAACTGTAATTCTATTGTTATTGGCATAATTTGGTTCATGTTAATACACTGCTCAGTTTCCCTCTTCCTGTAACCATAGGGGGTTTAGTTTGGGATGTTTGGACAATATGTGACCCACTACACACACCTGGACTATATTCCCACATTATTCATTAGTACTGTATTTTACTATGTGCTTTGTACATGCTTTTAAATTCGATCCTGTATTGATTGTTACTTGTTGAACTGTACAACTCTAATTGCCTTTGCACTTTGCAAATTACAGGGAAATCTGTTATTAATTGAGTTACTTTGTTAAATTCTTCAAATTGTAGTGCAGTACCCTGGCAAGACCACATGAGGGAGCAGGCAGTATTTTCAACACGGTGCATTGAGGCGTACAGCTCAGTGGTTAAAGGGTTTGACTGCCAATCGAGAGGTCAAAGGTCCCAGTATGTGGGACCTGGGACCTCTCCCAAGAGAGGCTGTGGCTTTGGCATGAAATTGGCTTCCTTTGCGTGAAGGAACCCCTGCTAGTATTCCACGACTGTCAACCAAACCCATTTGGAGGCTGGAGGTTCCCAGTACCTGCTTGGCGCTGCGCTCGAACACCACGTACTGCTGGCACTGGTCCAGCCGGCGCTTCCTCAGGGTCCAGAAGTGCAGCACCCGGTTCTCCCTCTGCAGCAGCTCGTTCAGGATGTCTGATACAACACACAACACACAGCACACAGCACAGCGGCAGGTCAGAACACACGAGGGCGGTACAGCAGAGGAGGTCAGCGGCAGAGGAGGCGGAGCTTACTTTTGACCTGTGTCTCAGGTGCCTTGACGTGGGCCAGCATGCCTGGCATGTTGACGCTGTTCCTGTGCAGGTACTTCAGGAAGACGTCTGCGTTCCGTCTGGCTAAGGTACACGCCTGGGGGAGAGGAAGTTACACACACACACACACACACACGTTCAAGTCAGAGATCAAATCACCTGCTGTGTAAACTTTGTGTACATTGTGTTTAGTTTCTGTGTTTAGTTTCTGTGTGCAGTGTCTGTGTGCAGTGTGTGTGTGCAGTGTGTGTGTGCAGTGTGTATGTGCAGTGGGTGTGCGTGTAATGTATGTGTAGTGTGTGTATAATGTGTGTGCAGAGCATGTAATGTATGTGCAGTGTGTATGCAGTGTAAAGTGTGCAGTGTGTGTGCAGTGTGTGCGCAGTGTGTGCGCAGTGTGTAGAGTGTGCAGTGTGTGCAGTGTGTGCAGTGTGTGCAGTGTGTGCAGTGTGTGCAGTGTGTGCAGTGTGTGCAGTGTTTGTGCAGTGTGCAGTGTGTGCAGTGTGTGCAGTGTGTGCAGTGTGTGCAGTGTGCGCTGTGTGCGCTGTGTGTGCAGTGTGTGCAGTGTGCAGTGTGTGGAGTGTGCAGTGTGTGCAGTGTGTGCAGTGTGAACAGTTTGTGCAGTGTGCGCAGTGTGTGCGGTGTGTGCAGTGTGTGCAGTCTGTGCAGTGTGCGCAGTGTGCGCTGTGTGTGCAGTGTGTGCAGTGTGCAGTGTGCAGTGTGTGGAGTGTGCAGTGTGTGCAGTGTGTGCAGTGTATGCAGTGTGAACAGTGTGTGCAGTGTGCGCAGTGTGTGCAGTGTGAACAGTGTGTGCAGTGTGCGCAGTGTGCGCTGTGTGTGCAGTGTGTGCAGTGTGCAGTGTGTGCAGTGTTTGTGCGGTGTGTGCAGTGTGTGCAGTGTGTGCAGTGTGTGCAGTGTGTGTGCGGTGTGTGCGGTGTGTGCAGTGTGTGCAGTGTGTGCAGTGTTTGTGCAGTGTGTGCAGTGTGTGCAGTGTGTGCAGTGTGTGCAGTGTGCTTTGTGTGTGCAGTGTGTGCAGTGTGTGACCTTCAGGAAGGCCTCCTTCTGCTCCAGGTGTTTGCTGATCATGGGGGTGACGTGGTCTGAGTCACTGTTGGGCCCCAGCTTGTCGGCGCCCCCACACCAGTCCTCCTCTCTCTTGTACTCCTGCTCCAGACTCTCCAGCACACTGCACACCTGGAACACACACAGAGGACTGCTACTCCCACAATGCAACACCTGGCACACACACACAAAGGACTAGAACTCCCACAATGCAACACCTGATATCCACACACACAGAGGCCTACTAATCCCACAATGCAACACCTGGCACACACACACACACACACACACAGAAGACTGCTACTCCCAGAATGCAACACCTGATCTCCACACACACACACACACACACCTGCTCCGAGGTCTTGTAGAAGGCCACGGAGGCGTTGACCAGCTTGAGTCTGTCCTCCATCTTCAGCATGAGCTGCTGCCAGTGGTCGGCCACCTTCTCGGCACAGTCCCTGATCAGCTCCATGTGGTGGTGGCTGGCCTGGAGCAGGGCCTCGGCCTTCTGCTGCACCTGCAGGGCGCTCTGGTGGGTCTTCTGCAGGGGCAGAGCACACGGAGCACGCAGCACCACAACACAGTCACATCAGGAAGGTCAGGGGGGGAGGGAGGTGAGGGAGGGAGCTGAGAGAGGTGAGGTTAGGGAGAGAGGGAGGTTAGGGAGGTGAGGGAAGGAGGTTAGAGAGGTGAGGTTAGGGAGAGAGGGAGGTTAGGGAGGTGAGGGAGGGAGGTTAGAGAGATGAGGTTAGGGAGAGAGGGAGGGAGGTTTGGGAGGGAGGTGAGAGAGGTGAGGTTCGGGAGGGAGGTGAGAGAGGTGAGGTTCGGGAGAGAGGGAGGTGAGGGAGGTGAGGGAGGGATGTTAGGTAGGTTAGGGAGGTGAGGGAGGTGAGGGAGGTGAGAGAGGGAGGTGAGGGAGGGAGGGGTGAGGGGATGGATGGGGGTGGATGGATGGGTGGATGGGGGATGGATGGATGAATAGAGGCAGTACAGACTCTTCTTGTGTTTGGCTCTAACCCTGTTTAAACTGTGTGCTGTTGCTCCCTGATCATCTGCTGTACTTACAGAAATAAAAACATCCGCTAAATGAATGAAATGGAAACGCAGGAGAGCAGTGTGAGAGGATGTATGGAAGTGCTATCAGCGGGAGTCAGAGTGCTACCAAGAGAGATTAGATCTAGTCATCAGTAACTCTGCCACAGCAAGATGAAACGAGAAGGGAACACACACCCTCAGATCAGCCAACTGTAGAACTGGGTCATGGAGGGCCCAGCATTAAGCTGTGTTAACACCACTAACAACAATATAAATAATGGCTGCACATAGTGGAGCGGAGAGGAGGGAAGAGAATGGGCAGAGAGGGGGAGGTAGAGGAGAAACGTACCTCTATGGCATGTTGAAACTGCTCGTGTTCCTTCTGGAGTTGCTCTGCCTCTTGTAGGGAGCTGGCTGTAATCAACCCAGCGTTTAGCATGGACTCCCCGTTACGAATCCACCCCAGCACCTACACACACACGCACACACACAAACACACACACACACATACACATACACATACACACACAGCCACATGCAGCCACATACACACACACACGCATGTATGCACATACACACACACACAGGCATTTTTAGGTCAGAAGGTGACAGTCTCAGTTGAGTAATCTCATAACCACTTAAAAACACTAGCTACGTGTGTTTGTGTGCGTTTGTAATGCAAACTTTGTATGATCACCCTGTCTCACACATACACATACAGGCATGACCACAAACACACACACCCCACTATCCAGAACATGGGTCAACTGTGGCTCTCCATTACAGCCAAGTAAAGAAATAAATAAATAGTAAGCTAAATAAACCGACTTCTATCTGATGATGCTGCCCTACTTCTGACTTGGCCTAAATCCTGCCATGCTCTCAGTGTGGCTGGGCCACTTCCCAGCATGCAATGCAACAGGGGCTGCCTACCAGGAGACCTGAATCTGTGCTAAGCTACGTCCTATGATACATGCAAAGCTACATGCTAATCAACCGGCTAAGCTACATGCTAAGCGACGTCATAAGCTACATGCTAAGCAACGTCATAAGCTACATGCTAAGTTACATGCTAAGCTACATGCTAAGCTACGTCCCAGGCCTGATCGGAAGGGGAAGCACTAGGGGAGCAGGTGTGCACGCACGTGCCAGTGCGTGCATGTGTGAGTGTGTCTGTGTGTGCATGTGACTGTGTGTGTGTGCGTACCTGTTTGACCTCGGCCTGCAGGTGGCGTAGCTGCACACACTGCTCCAGGTGTCGGCGGTGCTGCTCAGCTGCCTGGTCCAGCTCCTGCTGCTTCTCATGCAGGAAGTCCAGCAGGTCCTGAACACGCGTGGCCATGTCAACGTCCCTGTCACACAGCAGCTCCACACCTGCAGCAACACACACCTGTCACACAGCTGCAGCAACACACACCTGTCACACAGCTGTCACACAGCTGCAGCAACACACACCTGTCACACAGCTGCAGCAACACACACCTGTCACACAGCTGTCACACAGCTGCAGCAACACACACCTGTCACACACCTGTCACACAGCTGCAGCAACACACACCTGTCACACAGCTGTCACACAGCTGCAGCAACACACACCTGTCACACACCTGTCACACAGCTGCAGCAACACACACCTGTCACACAGCTGTCACACAGCTGCAGCAACACACACCTGTCACACAGCTGTCACACAGCTGCAGCAACACACACCTGTCACACAGCTGCAGCAACACACACCTGTCACACAGCTGTCACACAGCTGCAGCAACACACACCTGTCACACACCTGTCACACAGCTGCAGCAACACACACCTGTCACACAGCTGCAGTAACACACACCTGTCACACAGCTGTCACACAGCTGCAGCAACACACACCTGTCACACAGCTGTCACACAGCTGCAGCAACACACACCTGTCACACACCTGCAGGTACAACACTACCACAGGTATGGCATCCTAACCCAGGCCCAAGACCAGGCCCAGGCCCAGGCCCAGGCCCAGGCCCAGGACCAGGACCAGGACCAGGACCAGGACCAGGACCAGGACCAGGACTAGGCCCAGGCCCAGGCCCAGGCCCAGGCCCAGGCCCAGGACCAGGACCAGGACCAGGACCAGGACCAGGCCCAGGACCAGGACCAGGACCAGGACCAGACAGCGACAGCAGAAAGAACTGGCTGGGCCTGTCTCTCTTCTCTGTCTACTTACATTTCACTCCGTCGCTCCACAACGGCATGGTCTGACCCACAGCTCTCTACAGCCCCAAATGAAGCTAGATCTGCCCTGAGAGCTGGAAGCTTGCCTGTCGAATGTGTGTGTGTATGTGTGTATGTGTGTACTGTATATGTATGGTTGTGTATGTGTCCTCAGTGTACTGGGTTTATCCCAGAAACATGAGTCTATAGGATTACAAAGTCAAAGCTGTTTGTCTGGCAAGCGACTCCTGCTGTGAGCTTACCAAGCTCCACACACACACACCACACACACACACACACACACACACACACACACGCACACACTCACACCCTGACTTTCTCTTCACAGAGCTTATAGAACCTCACCATGGTGCAGTATACAGCTACACACTCCCCCCCTCCACACCCCCCCCCCCACACACGCACACACACACACACACACACACACACAGTGTGTCGACCCTCACCAGTGGCCTGCACCTCGGTGACGTACTGCTGCAGCTCCTGGCCCTGGTGCACCACGTCGAAGGCCAGGTTGGTCATGGTCAGGGCCTTGTCAGCGTGGTGCTGCAGCCTCTGCTCAGCCAGGGCCAGGTCCTCCGTGTCCAGCTCACCCCTCTGGCCCGCCAGGTCCTCGTTCCACGACTCCAGGTCTGAGATGATCTGGAGGGAGAGAGAGGGCAGGGTAGGGTCGCTGGAGCTGTCTGCACGGCGTCCTTCTGTGTCAGCAGGCACGCTAAAATACGAAATGTCAAAAAACCCTGAACGATAAAGTTAGTGGTGGAGAAGCCATTGTAGAAGTATGACCTGGTCTCAGTCTCTGTTCAGAATCTCCTCTGTTTTGCCAGCTCATTTCCTGTGCAGCATCTCACAGCCTCAGGCTGTAGGCCACTCTGTGAGCAGAGATGCCAACTAGCTAAGCTAAAGGCTAGCAGGAAATGGAGTCTCTGATGCTAACAACCTAAGCTAACATCTAGCAGGAGATGAAGCTATGTCTCCTGATGCTAACTAAGCTAATGGCTTGCAGCAGATGGAGTTCTGTCTCTGACACCAACACAATAAGTTAACGGCTATCACAAGATAACAAACACACAGAAATACACCTATTTTTGGGGCTAAACTACGCTGGGGCAAATCCATACAGTTGTGGGGCTCAAATCAACGTCAGTCAGGAGAGCATGATGTTCAAAAGGGCTACATGGAAATGGAACGAGTTGGCTTATCCTGCTCTGTAATTTTCTTATTCTGCTCGGTAATTTTAAAGCCCAACCAAGCCCTTCCCTGCCACCGCCCATGCTCTGCAGTGCAAAACCACTGTGCATACACATGACAATGTGCCACACCCATTCACCCCCACATACACACTGTACAATTACACACTGCACACATCTAACACACTCATTTGAGTTTTTTTTACATTTTAGTTATTTAGCAGACGCTCTTATCCAGAGTGACTTACAGTAAGTACAGGGACATTCCCCTGAGGCAAGTAGGTTGTAGGGCCTTGCCAAAGGACACAACGTCATTTCGCACGACCTGGAATCGAACCGGCAACCTTCTGATTACTAGCCCGATTCCCTAACCGCTCAGCCATCTGACTCCCTGCACTCGCAGTAGAAGCCAGCACACTCACGTCGATGGCGTCCCTCTCGAAGATGCGCAGCTGCAGGAAGAGCTCCAGCTTGATCTTCCTCTCCTGGAACAGCTCCTCCATCTGGCCCTGCGCCTCGTCCAGCTGGGCCAGCACCGTCTCGATGTGGGCCATGGAGCTGTTGTGGGGCGTCTTGTTGCTGGAGACGGCCGAGTCCCTGGAGTCAGACAAGGGGACAGCGGGGTGGTCGGATCCAGACAGGGGGAAAGCGGGCTGGTCCGATTCATACTTTTCATGCGTGGTGATGTGTAAATTGTGCATGTAGAAAGTGTTCTTCTTCATGGTGCATATAGAAAGATTAAGCATTTCATGCATGTATTATTAGGCATGTGTTACCTGAGCTGCAGGTGTTACCTGAGCTGCAGGTGTTACCTAGCTGCAGGTGTTACCTGGCTGCAGGTGTTACCTGGCTGCAGGTGTTACCTAGCTGCAGGTGTTACCTGGCTGCAGGTGTTACCTGAGCTGTAGGTGTTACCTGGCTGCAGGTGTTACCTAGCTGCAGGTGTTACCTGGCTGCAGGTGTTACCTGAGCTGTAGGTGTTACCTGGCTGCAGGTGTTACCTAGCTGCAGGTGTTACCTGGCTGCAGGTGTTACCTGAGCTGTAGGTATCACCTGAGCTGCAGGTGTTACCTGAGCTGCAAGTGTTACCTGGCTGTAGGTGTTACCTGGCTGCAGGTATTACCTGGCTGTAGGTGTTACCTGGCTGTAGGTGTTACCTGGCTGTAGGTGTTACCTGGCTGCAGGTGTTACCTGGCTGTAGGTGTTACCTGAGCTGCTGGATAAGGTCCTCTCCCTCCTTGATGACGTTAACGGTGGCCTGCAGGGTGGTCTGCTGCTGCTGGCTGAAGCGCTTGATCAGCTCCTGCACCGCCTCCACCGCCTCAGCATACACGTCATCCAGAAGCTCCTTCTGCAGCTCCTCCAACCACGTCCACAGCTGCGGGAGACAGACAGCCGCCCCAGCCAATCACAGAGGGCCGTGCTAGCACGTCAGGGTTCAGAGCGAGGGAGGTAGAGAGGGAGGGACAAGACCTGGTCTGGCCCTCAGAACGGGGGTGGGGGTTCCTTCCACACTGATGTGCATCACACACACTCACACACACATGCACACACACACACGCACACACACACAACAACTTCAAGTATTATATCCACTAGATGGGGCTCTATACAAGTTCAAGTCTCTCTCTGTCTCTCTGTCTAACAAACACAAACACACACACACACACACACACACACACACACACACACACACACACTGATGGCTGTGCACTGGGATTGTCCTACCTCCTTGACGTGTGTGTGGAAGGCCACGGACATGTCCAGCAGGATCTTCCTCTGCTCCACGCGCCGTACAAAGTCCTGGATTCGGTCCTCCAGCTGGCGGGCCGCCTGGTAGATCTCCTCAGGGTCACACTCCCCCGTCTGGGCCAGCTGCTCCGCCGCCTCCAGCAGCTTGTCAGCGTTGGTGTACGTGTTCTGTCAGGGGGGGCATCGTTACCCTGACGCCTCAACATACTGTATACCCTGTCTCTGGGTATCTAACCTGTCTCTGGGTATCTACACTGTCTCTAGGTATCTACCCTGTCTCTAGGTATCTAACATGTCTCTAGGTATCTACCCTGTCTCTAGGTATCTACCCTGTCCTAGGTATCTAACCTGTCTCTAGGTAACTACCCTGTCTCTAGGTATCTACACTGTCTCTAGGTATCTAACCTGTCTCTAGGTATCTACCCTGTCTCTAGGTATCTAACATGTCTCTAGGTATCTACCCTGTCTCTAGGTATCTACCCTGTCCTAGGTATCTAACCTGTCTCTAGGTATCTAACATGTCTCTAGGTCTCTACCCTGTCTCTAGGTATCTAACCTGTCTCTAAGTATCTACCCTGTCTCTAGGTATCTAACCTGTCTCTAAGTCTCTACCCTGTCTCTAGGTATCTAACCTGTTTTTGGCGCTCACCTGGGCCACCTCCTCAAAGTCCTCGTGTCTCTTCTGCAGGGCGCGGGCCCTGTGCAGAGACTTCCCCACTCCTGTATGCTTACTGAGGAATGCCTCACCATGGTTCTCTATCCAGTCCAGCACCTGGAGGCACACACACACGCACACACACGCACACACGCACACACACACACGCGTGCACACACGCACACACACACACACACGCGCGCGCGCGCACACACGCACACACACACACACACGGCCACGCACACAAAGTATTAATTGTTTCCTAGATATTTACAAAAAAATATTCCTTGGTGATATGAACCACTATAATTCAGAATGCCCTTATCATGTTCTCAACAGAGTCAGAGAGAGATGATGAAGGCGGTTTAAGACCGTGGTCGCAAGGTCCCCTGTAGGAGAAGGAGATTGGAGGTTTCACTGAGGGACACACATGTCCCAGGAGCATCATGTGGCAGCTAATAGGATCACCATGGCAACCCAGAAAAAGATGCTGAGTAGAGATGCAGGAGGGAAGGGATGGAAAACGAAATAAATTGGGCTGTGGAAGTAGGTGAGAGAGACGGAGAGAGCAGCCTGCAGTGAGAGAGGGAGAGAGAGAGAGAGGTAGAGAGGTATAGAGAGAGAGGTAGAGAGGTAGAGAGAGAGAGAGAGAGAGAGAGAGAGAGAGAGAGAGAGAGAGAGAGAGAGAGAGAGAGAGAGAGAGAGAGAGAGAGAGAGGTAGAGAGGTATAGAGAGAGAGAGAGAGGGGGGGGGGGAGAGCAGCCTGCAGGAAGAGGGAGAGAGAGAGGAAGAGAGCAAAATAGAAAGAGGGAGAGAGGGAGAGAGAGGTGGGAGGGAGAGATGGAGTCAAATAGAAAAGTAATGAGTTAGAGAAAGAGATAGCACGAAGAGGAGGTAGAGAGATAGAGATAGAATGTGTGTATGTGTGTACCGCACATGTGTGTTTGTGTGTGTGTGTGTGTACTGTGTGTGTGTATGTGTGTACTGCACATGTGTGTGTGTGTGTGTGTGTACTGTGTGTGTGTGCATTGTACATGTGTGTGTGAGCCGGCCCCTACCTGCTGCACATCCTGCTGGAAGACGCAGAGCTGCAGGCGCTGGTGCAGGCGAACCTTGCGCTGCTGCCACACGTTCTCCAGCTGGCGCTGGTGGTGCAGCACCTCGTGGATGACGTCCAGCACATGGTGCACTGCCTTGGAGTAGTTAGCCGAGGCCGTGAGGGAGTCAGCGCTACCTGGGGTCAGGGGCCGCTGCAGCTTGTCCAGCAGGGACTTACCATCTTGGCTCACCTGAGGAGAGGAGGGGAGGGGAGGGGAGAGGAGAGGAGAGGAGAGGAGAGGAGAGGAGAGGAGAGGAGGGGAGGGGAGGGGAGGGGAGGGGAGGGGAGGGGTTAGAGGGGTGGAGAGGATGTTATTGTTGTTAAAAAATCATGTTTAGAACTTTAAAAACTCCCATTTACATATTATAATTCTTATAATTAATATTGTGAATATAACTTTCCTATGCTGTGTGTGCAGTGCCTCAGAGGATACCGTGGTGTGTGTTCCAGCCCTGTGCCCTGCTCTCACCTCAGAGTACGCAGCGGTGACATGCTCATACAGCCCCTGGTGGTGGTGGATGGTATCTTCCAGCTCCTGCAGTTCAGACGGAAGCTCTCCCTCCCCACACGCCTTGCCCCAGGGCTCCACACTGCTCATGTACTGCAGGGGACAACGCACGTCAACACACACACACACACACACACACACACAGAAATACACACAAGGGATGGAGGAGGGAAGGGAGACACAGAGGGAGACACAGAGGGAGACACAGAGGGAGACACAGAGGTTTCTGACCTGGTCAGCTTTGTGGTGGAAGGAGGCAGACATCTCCAGAAGGCTGCTGCGCTCGTCCAACGCGGCAGCGAAGGCCTTCCACTCCTGCTCCAGCTGCCCTGAGATCTGCTGGATCTGCTGCGAGGCGTAGTGACCAGACTCCAGCAGACGGTTCCCCACAGACATGATCCTGTTGATGTTCACGTACACGTTCTGGAAGGAGACACATGCGGATGTCACAGCAGAACCTTCTAGAGAGAGAGACGTGCAGATGTCAAGGTGGAACAGAACCTTGGATGGGGGTAAACATGCACACTTTAGAGTAGAACATTCTGGAAGGGTACACATACACGCTTTTGATCTGAAGCTCAACAAAAGTTCAAAACATGTAACAAAGTGTGCCATTTCTATTTCAAATACAGGTTTGTAAATAAGCATGCAGTTTGGCATCACACCTCTAGAGGGCAGAGACCATCTTCACATTGCGTATGCGAGGCACACAGCCGCTTACATAATCGCAAACGATCCTCATCAGTATTTTTTGGTCGATTCCAGTCTCGTCGTAAAGATTATTATGGAAGAGAGTCTTTCTATTGGCAAATTTTCCACAACACTGAACACAAATGTAAATACTGTTGCTGAGTCCATTCATGCTCGAACAACACACATCAAAGGAAAGATGGTTATTTCCAGCAAACAGGAAAGTATCCAGGCTGTATCCTGTGGAATACTGGGTGGGGGACCCAAGCCCCCTCATGTTCATTTATTGATATCCTACATTATAATATCCATTGTTTTATTATATAACTGAATCGGTCAATGTTGATGCTTGTAGCTTTGACCCACTTTCGATCCTGTGTCTTACTGTGCTTAGATGGAGAAGGTGAAGTCGTTGAAGTGATCAGAACCGTGTATGACATCACTTCAACTGACGTTCTGAATCCATGCTTCTCTGTCGACCAGCTGTTGACCAGCTGTAGTGTGGTATCTCTGTGTTTTCTCTGTGTTCACCATGAAAATCAGCCTTCAGACATTTCCCTGCCTTTGATCTATTCATGATTCATGAGTCGTGTATACAGATAAACGTACATATATGAATATGTAAACTCCAGAACCCAGACTGATGTTGCAGCGTCAGTGGAGACCTTTTCTTCAACAAGACTCTCACCATGCAATTTATGGCAAATGATTTAGATTTTATAGTATATATATATATATATATATATATATATATATATATATATATATATATATATATATATTTACTGTTAATAGATTCTGACCTCCGAAAGCCTAGACCTACGCACTTCTGATCCTTGATCTGCAGCTGTCCTCTCTATATAGTGTGTTTGTGGCTGTGGAAAAAAGAGTGTGCTGAATGAAAGTGTTTGGGTATAAAACGAGTCTCACCATGCAGTTCATGGCGAAGTGGTTGTGCTGGGTCTGGAGTTCTGCAGCCTGGGTGTGGGACCCTCCGATCTCCGTGTAGCTGGTCAGGAACAGGCCCTTGTTGTGCAAGATCCAGTCAAACATCTGGAAACACACACACCCAGATGCCCAGACAAAACACACAGACACACACAAAGACACACACACACAGAGAGGGAGACAGAAACCCATCCAGATTAGCAGGAGCAGGCTTCAGCTTGTATAACTGCTGGTGTTTAAAGTAGCACAGAGAGCAGAGACATGAAGCTCACAACAATCCTACTAACACTGCCACCTCCTGCTAAACTGGATGACCTTCTGGGGAATCAAATCATTTCTTCATGAAGGATTCTGAGGCTGTTTCCACAACCTGATGTTTACTTGTGTCGGAACATTTTGTAGTACTGTGGTTTGTTTGTGTTTTTTGTAAAGAAATGTTTGATTACTTTTCAGTTTTATGAAGACTGAATATAACTGTTCAAGGAGTATCAGGACTGTGTGATGACTGTCCATCAGAAGTGTGTGCTGTCAAGGACACACACACACACACACACGCACACACTGTGAGTATGCTGAGCACACACACAGCACTAGGGTGTTGATGTTTATCATTCTCAGGCTGGCTGTCGACGGCCCTCTCGTCTGAGGGGCCTCTGGAGGGCTGGCTGGCTTCCTCTAATCTGACGGAACAACAGGGTCAAACCACATGACCGGTGTGTGTGTGTGTGTCTGCGAGTGGGTGCGGTTTGTGCGTAACTGCGCGCCCACGTGTGTGTGTGGGGAGGGTGTGCTCGTGTGTGTTTAATTATAACTTGGCTGTCAAACCCACCTCTACAGCTCTCTCTGCCTGAGGCCCATGAAGCTATCTTTACACGGTGAGACTTTCCGTTATTCACACACCTCATCAGAGAGCTTTCTATCGGGGGAAACTGTGCTCTGAATATAAATACACTGCACATGACACTATACCATACATCCTTACTTCAATGCATGACAGCTTTGTTAAAGTGTAGCCACGTGCCAAAACAACAACTCTGAAGTGTAACACCATTCAGCCCAACTGAGCGTCGATGTAGCTAGCAGCTGGTACAAGCGCACCTTCTCCGCGTCCTGTTCGAACAGCCGCAGCTGGAAACACTGATCCAGCTTCAGCTTCCTCATGTGCCAGAGCTGCTGCAGGTGCTGCCGGGTGGTATGCAGCTTGTCCAGCAGCGCCGTCACCTTGGGCGCCAGGCTGTGGGCCTCGTTAGCGTCGTTAGCCACGCCGCGGTTAGCGTAACCCTCGTTAGCCGCCGCCTGCAACTTCTGGAGGAGCCGGCGTCCCTGGGCGTCCAGCTCCTCCACGGACGCCTTGGTGGCGCGCTTCTTCAAGGCCGCGTGGTCTTCCATGAGCCGGCGTGCCCCTTCGAGGTCGCGGGGTAGGTCGCGCTGAGCCAGCGTCTCCTGCAGCTCCTCCAGCCGAGCTAGCGCCCGCGCGGCCTCGCTGGCGAACTCCTCGAACGCCATCCTGACCTCGATCCACTCGTCGTGGTTGTAGTCCAGGCTTCCCTCAAAGTCGGAGGTGAGCTGGGAGGGGTCCACCACCTTGGTCAAGCCCTCCAGCGACACCATGATCGTCTGAAAAGGGGAGGGATGGAAAAGAGATGGAGGAGAGGTGGGGGACAGGGATGGAGACAGGTATGGAGACAGGTGGAGAGATGGAAAGAGATGATCATGGGTTAATTATAATGCACACAAAGACTTCCTAGCAGCAGCGCATTGCCACTGAATATGCATGAGGCAGCAGCGCATGTTATCACCAACACTTCTGAATATGCATCAGGGGTAAACCCACTAGGACAGGTGGAGCACCTCAGATCATCACCTCTCTATCACAAAGTAATGAAGTGTTGTTCTAGGGGCAAGAAGAGTCAACATTCTCTGCTTATGCTCAAATGGTATCATATAGATAATTTGCAGGCACAGAATCTTCCACTGTATCAATGATAGATCAAAAGTAGATTGAGACATCTATCTACTATGAAGTGGAGGCTACTTAACAGTTTAAAAACGAAACATCTGGAGATGAGTGTGTGGATATGAGAGCTTCACAGGTATAGACATCAGATGTAGGATGGGAACAGAAAAGCTCTTTTAAACATCCATATATGAGGCTGGCTTGCCGCATCCCATCTTCAGTAGTGAGTTAACCTTATTCTGGACATCCCTGCTCAAACTACCCCGGTGCAATGGATCAATCCCCAGAGACCAAAATATCCTACTTCCACACAAAGTAGGTCGTGACTAAATTTAACAGTTCCCAAGCTTTCCAGTCAAGACCAGAGTATTTCAAGACACAGTTTTAAGCTATTGCTGACAATTACTAACAGCTAACACTAACAATTACTAACAGCTAACACTAACAAATGAAACATAATTCTCACATAATGTATCTTCATTAGCAGCTCACACCGTGAAACATTCATTCCCACCTTCGAGCAGGAAGCCCTCAGACAGCCTAACCACAGATGCCATCAAACCCGTCACCCAACGAAAAGATTTTCCATGACACAACTTACTTCACAGTTGACCGTTAAACCAGAAGCCACTGTTGGCTCATCCAGCTAAACAACTCACCTCAAATTCAAACTTGGAGCTGCCAAAGTTGGTTCTCTGTTTCTGCCAGAAGTTATCAGGCTTGATGATAAGCGTCACGTGGATGCAGGAAGGAAAGGACTCCTGAAGGATCTTCAGAAGAGGTTTGATGGAGTCCCACTTGGAGCCGCGCATGTCCACAATGACCGTGAAGCCATACCTGCGCACATCCTCACTGAGACAACAGAAGAATCTCAACAACAAAGAACTAACTACAACATTTTAAACCACAAACACAGAAAACAACAGTTGAAAACTGGGATGGAAAAGATTTTGCTTAAAAAATACATAAATAAATTAAAGAAAATAAGAGTTGTGACAAATGAAAACAACGTAATCTTACCAAGTGTTACCAAGTAAAAGTCCATAAAAGGTTTTGCTTCTTCTCTGGTTTGATGTCTAGCCCCAGTCTGGCTGGGCTCCCCTGCACTAACTCAACCTGACTAATGCACCCTGGCGGTCTCCCAGAAGGACAGAAAGACAAAGAAGAAGAACAGAATACAGAGGAGGGAAAGAGAGACTGAGACTGAAGTGTTTTACATACTGTAGAGAGTATGTTTGTGCTTGTGAGAGAGAGAGAGAGGGAGAGAGAGAGAGAGAGAGAGAGAGAGAGAGAGAGAGAGAGAGAGAGAGAGAGAGAGAGAAGTAGAGAGAGAGATAGAGAGAGAGAGAGAGAGAAGTAGAGAGAGAGAGAGAGAGAGAGAGAGAGAGAGAGAGAGATAGAGAAGTAGAGAGAGAGAGAGAGAGAGAGAGAGAGAGAGAGAGAAGTAGAGAGAGAGAGACTCAAGGGGAGGCTAACCTACATACATGCAGGACTCAAGTTCCACCCAGCCTTACAGCAGAGGTACTGGGATGAAATTCTGGGTAGACAGATTGAGTTAGGGTTACCTGGGGGTGGGGTTGTGGTTACCTGGGATTAGGATTAGGGTTTGGGTTGCCAGGGAAGGTGATAGGGGTATTAGGGGGAAATGTTTAGGGTTACCTGGAGATATGATAAGGGGATAAGGTTAGCGTTACCTGGGGATAAGATTAGGGGACGATATTAGGGTTACCTGGGGATGAGATAAAGGGATGAGATTAGGGTTACCTGGGGATGAGATAAGGGGATGAGATTAGGGTTACCTGGGAATGAGATAAAGGGATGAGATTAAGGGACTTGGTTACGATTATTTGGGGATGAGGTTATGGTTACCTGGAAATGAAATTAGGCGATAAGGTTATGGTTACCAGGGATGAGATTACAGGATGAGATTAGGGTTACCTGGGGATTGCAGCGAGGTAGGTGATGAGCCTGCGCAGGTCCTCCTGGCGGAACCTGTCGTGGTTGCTCCTGGCGGGGAAGGTGAGGACGGGCCCGCCACGTCGATCTCTACCACCTGGATACCAGCACAGGTTAGTCTATCTCTACCACCTGGACACCAGCACAGGTTAGTCTATCTCCACCACCTGGATACCAGCACAGGTTAGTCTATCTCCACCACCTGGATACCAGCACAGGTTAGTCTATCTCCACCACCTGGACACCAGCACAGGTTAGTCTATCTCCACCACCTGGACACCAGCACAGGTTAGTCTATCTCCACCACCTGGACACCAGCACAGGTTAGTCTATCTCCACCACCTGGACACCAGCACAGGTTAGTCTATCTCCACCACCTGGACACCAGCACAGGTTAGTCTATCTCCACCACCTGGACACCAGCACAGGTTAGTCTACCTCCACCACCTGGACACCAGCACAGGTTAGTCTATCTCCACCACCTGGACACCAGCACAGGTTAGTCTACCTCCACCACCTGGACACCAGCACAGGTTAGTCTACCTGGAGATATCAACTCGACACGCCGCTCTTGAGGTGAATGCCACATGTAACCAGCACTTTCATCATATGCAGACTATTGTGTGAGGTAGTGCCTGGAGACACTGGACTGTGTCAAGGTTTGGCAGGTTGTTATAGCTCAACAATTAGAGTTCTTGCCTGCAGATCAGAAGGTCCCAGGTTTGAATCCCCCCCATTTGTTCTGCTAAGACGGCATTATCCTTACCTGAAAGAAAGGCCACCTTCTCCTTGAGGATGGGCAGCACGTCTATGGCCTTCATGTCCTCATGGCCGTGGAACCCTACAACAAAGAACAGGAAGTCACACAACCCTACCAAGGACAAGGACAGGCAGGCAGAGAGGCAGGCAGACAGACAGTCCTACCAGGAGACAGACAGACAGGGTTTCCAGGAGAATGACAGACAGACAAACGGACTGGTAGCAGACAGTCAAATAACATAGCAGAAGTGCAATAGACAGACTCATAAAGAATGACTGTTCAACTTTCCCTAAAATGACATGATTTTTATTTAGGAAAATGGTTGTCTCTCTCCCTCCTTGATCCTGTTTTAATCTTGATGGCCCCCCCCCCCTCCTCCAGTCTGCCGATGAACACTCTGACCCACTTACACTGCTACCCTGAAGTAACACAGAAATTAGTTAGCTTGCTCTCATTACCATTCTAGGTTGGTCACACCCTTTGCGAAGCCAGAGATCCTGATTAGTTATGCAAACCAAAGATCAGTGGAGCTCAGAAACAAATGATCGCTGCGTCTGATTCTGTAAGTGGTTTATTCCTTTTCATAGCACCATGATGGATCAAGTGGCAGCATCACTGAGCCTGTCTGTTCTGGTGTTACCTACAGCCTCTGCCAACTCACCAGATGGCTCCTACTTAATACCAGGGAAGGAGAGAATCACATGCAGCTTCTTTCAGCCTGACAGTCTGTGGTCTGTACAGCCTCGATGAAGGCCCCAGCCCAGCCCCATCCCCAGCCCAGCCCCATCCCCAGCCCAGCCCCATCCCCAGCCCAGCCCCAGCCCCAGCCCCAGCCCCATCCCCAGCCCAGCCCCAGCCCCAGCCCCAGCCCCAGCCCCAGCCCCAGCCCCAGCCCCAGCCCCAGCCCCAGCCCCAGCCCCAGCCCCAGCCCCAGCCCCAGCCCCAGCCCCAGCCCAGCCCCATTCCCAGCCCAGCCTCATCCCCATCCCCATCCCCAGCCCCAGCCCAGCCCCATTCCCAGCCCAGCCTCATCCCCATCCCCAGCCCAGCCCCATCCCCATCCCCAGCCCAGCCTCATTCCCAGCCTCATTCCCAGCTCCAGCCCCATTCCCAGCCTCGTTCCCAACCCCAACCCCATTCCCAGCCCAGCCCCATTCCCTGCCTCATTCCCAGCCCAGCCCCATCCCCAGCCTCATTCCCAGCCCCATTCCCAGCCCAGCCTCATCGCCAGCTCCAGCCTCATTCCCAGCCTCATTCCCAGCCCCAGCCTCATTCCCAGCTCCAGCCCCAATTTAAAATCTGTGTCCACATCATTCTGAAAGCCTACAGGTCTATTATTCACTCTGCTGCCAAGCAAGGAGCTCTCGGTTCTGATACTGACTCCTTTCTCTGACCTTGTCTAAACATTCCTACTGCCTGTAAGTGTGTGCGTGTGTGTGTGTGTGTGTGTGTGTGTGTGTGTGCGGTACAGGGACACGGGCCCCAGTAGAAACCCTACTCCACAGTTTCCTGTGAAGTGTGTGTATGCCCACATTCCACTTCTTGGTGTTTTATGTAACAGGCTGATCTTGGCCCACAGCCAAAACTGACCTCCACTACTACGTGGTGAGACACAAAAGACACAATACACACACATGCACACACATAGAGGAAAGCACAAACACACACGATGGCCTTAGAGAGAGTTCACCACACCTCTGTCCTGAAGACAAAGATGAGGTTGTTCCACTATGATACAGGGATGCAAGACAGTAGAACTCCCACACACACACACACACACTATCACACACACACACACACACACACAGCTGTTGCAGCACAACAGACATGACTGTTGGAATCCCGAGCAGGCAGAATAAACCAGAAAATCTGACGCAGGCAACAGCTGATTGACATCGACAACACAGTCGTTCCTACAAGCAACAAACTCTGGGCCCAACTATGTTAGACTGTTGATTTACCCGAAAATTGAAAATTCTGACTTTTTAGTTTCATAACAAATCATTTGAATTTTTTCAATCAACTCATATATAAATAAAATCTGTGTGATCCATGTTTATAGTAAATCTGGACACATATTCCGGAAAAAAAGCTATATGGCTATAGCAGCGAAGGAGAGACAATTGTCGCGGGAGACAATTGCTGGCTGAGTCAATGCATACGTTTGAATGCTATGTCCATACATTAAACATTTAACCACACTGTCAACTCAATTTAGACACTAAGTGATGGTTTCCCAGAAAAGAATTAAGAATTGCACTAAACTAAGAGAACAATTCGATTAAGATCTGCATATAAAATCTTTTTTAGTCTGAGCTATTCCACAAGGGGAAAAGTGAGCCTACAGGTCACAGTGTAAATTAGCCAATCACATTACCCAGAAACACATTGTTACACCGTACCCAGAAACACATTGTTACACCCTACCCAGCAACACATTGTTACACCCTACCCAGCAACACATTGTTACACCCTACCCAGCAACACATTGTTACACCCTACCCAGCAACACATTGTTACACCCTACCCAGCAACACATTGTTACACCCTACCCAGCAACACATTGTTACACCCTACCCAGCAACACATTGTTACACCCTACTCAGCAACACATTGTTACACCCTTAGTCATTTCTTAAAGGCAGTGTAGGCAATGTTGTTGAGAAGCATTTTTTGCCATATTTACCGAAAGTAACTTCCCATCTTGATAGCAACCAATATATCTAAAGGTTTGATGGAAATAGTAAATCATTCCGACATCTGTGGGCGTCACAATACTATAATAAACACGACCAATCATTAAGGGGTACACTGACTATTGATTGGACAGGCTACCTGTCTGTCTACCTACTTACCTGCGCGCACTCTGCCCCCTTATTTTGGTTTGAATCGTGTCAAAAATAATCTAAAATAGCTTGCCTACCCTGCCTTTAATTCGTGCTTAGTTCTAACAGAGGGAAAAGTGCAATCTCTAACTGTATTTGGCGTGAGAGACTGATCATCAGCCAAGCAGTTGTGCAGCCCTGAATAGTGAGACCACCTCGTATATCTCTCAGGGCCTCTTAGTTCTCCCTGTCTCTGTGCTATTGACTGTTAGCATGTTAGTGTTCCTCTCTGGGTCTCCCTTGGCAACCGCTCTCCTGCCACCATGCTTTCCTTTAGGTCTCTTGTTCTCTACTGTTATTTAGATGTATGCGCAAAGACACAATGCTGTGTGTGCGTGTGTGTTTGTATGTGTGAGTGTGTACATAAATGTGTTTTATGTGTGTATGTACGTGTATGTGTGTGTTTGTTGCATTACAGAAACATGCGTCTGAGACCACTACCTGAGAGAGAGAAAGAGAGAAAGAGAGAGACAGAGACAGACAGAGACAGAGAGTTAGAGAGAGAGAGAGACAGAGAGAGAAAGAGAGTTAGAGAGAGAGAGAGACAGAGAGCGAAAGAGAGAGAGAGAGATATGGGAGGGAGAGATGGAGTAAAATAGAAAAGTGATGAGTTAGAGAAAGAGAGAGCATGAAGAGGAGGTAGAGAGAGAGATAGTATGTGTGTACGTGTATGTGTACTGTATGTGTGTGTATGTATGTGTGCACTGTACATGTGTGTGTGTGTGAACTGTACATGTGTGTGTGTGTGTGTGCGCACAGTACGTGACTGAGACAACTACCTGAGAGGCGGATGAGAGTCTTTCCAGCTTGAGCAAACTGCCAACTGTGGTTATCCAGCACGGCCATCATCGCTCTGAGCCAGGACCTAGAGCAGGCTTCTGTACCCTCACCTCCACCAGCCAGAGAGCCTGGCCTACCTGCACCTGTCTGTCAGGGAAGCCTGGCTGAAGGGCTGTGTTAGCATTAGCATTAGCCTCCAGCCTCAGTTCTTCTCCAGATTCATCCTGTTGTCTTGTTGTTACACCAACTCCGTGTCCCTGTGACTGCAGCAGCTGCCGGTCTTTCCACTGCAACCGCTTTTTCTCCTTTCACCCCAGCCACCCCCCCAAATAAGATTTACTGAGGAGTGTTGCTAAGCACCAAGTAGTTCTCCTGGTCCTCCTTGGGAAGAGCCAGGCCAACAGTTGTCATAGCGGATTTGCTGTGGAGTGGGCTTTGTTGTCGACTGATTCAAATCCGCTCGATAAGTCCAAGATCTTCTGACCTCCACCCTGCCGTGCAGATACCGTATGGCACGGTCTCGTCAATTAGACTGAGCAGGACATTCACGAGTCCTGAATGGACCAGGGACCACATGTACCGTCCAACAGTCTAACAGGCAGGATGGGTTGAGCAAGGCTTTGGGGAGTGGCATGGCTGGGTGGTAGAATGTAGAATGTGCCATGGGGAGGGAGTCAGGTGGCTGAGCGGTTAGGGAATCGCGCTAGTAATCAGAGGGTTGCCTGATCAATTCCCCGCTGTGCCAAATTACATTGTGTCCTTGGGCAAGGCACTTCACCCTACTTGCCTCGGGGAGAATGTCCCTGTACTTACTGTAAGTCACTCTGGATAAGAGTGTCTGCTAAATGATTAAATGTAATATTGTGGTTGAGATTCTATTGTTGCACTGTAGTCGAGATATTAGCCTTTTATTAGCCTATTATTATTGTCAAACGAATGTCAGCTAGGATGTCACTCTGACCACACACACAGTTAGAACTATGCATGATTCATGATTTTCTGCTGTAGTTTCTACAGCATATCTATTGTATATGGATAAAAGCATCTTGTGAATGAAGATGTAACTGAGAATGTAGTGTTGTGCTCACAGCTGCAGGGCAACAGCTGTGTCCGAGCTAGGAAACATACAAACAAACAGCTGATTGGTCACCCGTCTACCTGCTGAGCCAAGATGGTCCATTGCATCATGGAACTTGCAGTTTTTTTAGGTAACAGCAAAGTTTGTTTGAATGTGTGATGTGTGTGTGTGTGTGTGTTGCCTGCAGTGGAGCAGGGGCATCTCTCGTGTGTATGAGTTCATGATATCCTCTGGTAGGGTTGGTGCCCTAGGGACATATTCAATAGATTTTCAGTAGCCTCTCTAACACAGGGCATAGGCCTATCTCCTCTAAAAACACACACACACACACCCAGACACACACAGACACACACACACAGGCAGACACAGACATACTCAGACACAACCACACAGACATTTCAACACACACTACGCACACACCCAAAAAACACACAGACACACACATACTACGCACACGGCATAGACACACAAACTCCACAGACACACACAAGCCCAGAGACACACACACTAGGACAGCTCTCTCTGTGGGATGGGGGTGACATCCTGCCACTTGTTATTCCAGCTCTGAAAACAGGCCTCTAATGTCAACAAGAAGCTTGCCCGCCATCCGATGTCATGAACACGGCTGTCACTATTTAACATGTTGGCATCAGGGATAAGTAAAGCTGAGTGGTACAGCATTTGAATGCAAATCTTTGCAGATTTGAGACCCAAGTCTCTTTGGATAAAGCGTGTGTTAAATAAATACGTGATTATATCTTGTTGTCAGAATAGTTTGTTTTTCTCCTGATAGATTTCTGCATATCAATAGATACAAGGGATGAATCAACAGTCTATAATGTGAGCTTTTATTCTGAAGGACGAGAGTCCCTTAATTTAACACTTCCTGTTTCCTGCCTCCGCCTTGGCGTCCATCCTGTGCCAGCTCGTTTAAATATTAACTGCTTCTGGAGCACACTTTTCTCAGGAGAGTTCTTTGCACTAAGACTTGAGGCAGAAATCAATATGGAGGAGATGTATGACTGCATGTGCAGGACAGCAATGATGAAGCATATTAGTACTTCCTGTTACCCTGCGGCCAACAGCTTCCAAATAATGTCAGGGCTGCAGAGTGAGAAAAAACCTGAACTAATCATTCATTATTTTATTGTATTTATGAATTAGTAATAATAATTTGAATAGTGGGAATTGCATCACATCACCAAATTATAAGAAACATCTAAGCTATAATATCTGGTTCCACCTGATTCCCTTGTTTGCATAAACGGATGTTCTTGAAATATGGAAATAGTTTACATCGTTGTAATTATGCTTCAATATACGCTTTCTTTGAGTTTGCTTGTCTCTCTATGGTATGATAGTGCACGTGTGTTTGTGAGCCTTCTGGGTGTTGTCCCTGTGCTGGGGAGTTGACTGCCTCTAGTGGTCAGGAGTGAAACTGCCTCCTGGAATCCTGGGTGTCCCAGAAACATGGTTACACCATGAAGCTCCCTAATAACGTATCTATGGAAACAACCTTTTCTCGCCCTTAACTCAGTCAACTGGGTTAGTATTGTTAACCACAAATCCAATATGAGTGACGAATAGAGGAACACAGTTATTGAACACAAAAACAAGTTCTGCTCATAAATGCATTTCAGTTGAGCCAGAATGTAAACTAAGATACAGACCTGATGATTGGCTGCTTGGTCCCTCCAGTTTTGGTTCACATTGCGTGAGAGAACAATCTAGAAGATGAGAGAGAGTTGAGAAGAGCAGTTAGACAGCTTTCAGACTGTCTGACCAGGAGCAAGCGATCCTCCAGCCGGCACAATGACAGTGAGAAGGCTGCTCTGAGGAGCTTGATTCTCTCTCAGATTAAGCAGCATTAGACACACTCTCAGACACCATTCTCCATAACACTGTGGCACCACAACAGATCAACACAACAAGGACAATACCCTGACTGGGTATTCTCACTGCACAACTAATTATAACGATAATGCGTTCATTTAAAGTTGAATGTTATCTTATTGTCAGTAAGGTTAAACAGTTTTGTGGCCAGCGTTCACACAAGGCTGGAGTACACAGGACAACACAGAGCAAGTCCCAGAGCAGACGCTTTCATCCAACACAGAGCAAGTCCCAGAGCAGACGCTTTCATCCAACACAGAGCAAGTCCCAGAGCAGACGCTTTCATCCAACACAGAGCAAGTCCCAGAGCAGACGCTTTCATCCAACACAGAGCAAGTCCCAGAGCAGACGCTTTCATCCAACACAGAGCAAGTCCCAGAGCAGACGCTTTCATCCAACACAGAGCAAGTCCCAGAGCAGACGCTTTCATCCAACACAGAGCAAGTCCCAGAGCAGACGCTTTCATCCAACACAGAGCAAGTCCCAGAGCAGACGCTTTCATCCAACACAGAGCAAGTCCCAGAGCAGACGCTTTCATCCAACACAGAATACACGGGGGATTTGAACCCTCTTTGTCTGCAGTCAAATACTCTACCTACCACTGAGCTACATCCCTGCACCCATACTAAACATGTTCAAAATCTGTGAGGAAAGATCTCAACTTGCTCAACAGCCCCTAAGGAACTGAACCAAAGAACCACATTTGTGGGGTTCAAGCAGTCCTCGTCTTTGGTGGTTATTTTCTTCCATGTCAGGCAGGTCAGCTAATAAAACAGCCTGTTCCTCTTTACATCCGTCCCGCACATCAAATCAAATCAAGTCAAATTAATTTGTATAGCCCTTTTTACACGCAAGCATGTCACAGAGGGCTTCACATACGCCCATAGAACTGCCCCTCAACCAACCTAAACCCTCAAGGAAGACAAGGAAAAACTCCCAGAAAAACTCCCAACGGGAGAAAAAATGGAAGAAACCTTGGGAGGAGCAATTCAGAGAGGGATCCCCTCCTCCAGAGACGGTTGGCAAGAGAGAGGAGCAGAACACAAGCTAAACATAGTCATACAGTGTCAATGGGTTTTGAATGTGAGCATGGATTTGAGAGGGGGTGCATAAACTGCATTAACAGCCTAGCAAGCGATCGGTGAGTTTTGTTGACATGAAAAATGTATGCTTTACTGTAAGAACGCTTTTACTGTCATTTGGACAACCCTGCTGACTGGAGGTGGTACTGCAGTGCTCTTTCTGGGTCAGTGGAGCAAGCAGGGTGGCTTAACTCTGGCCCGATTCTTAAAAGACGGCACCAGCATTTGCTGCAAGGCATCATGGGCCAGCGTACTGTGATATCAAGGACTGCAAGTCATATCACACCGTCTCTACTGTCTCAAGGACAGGTGAGGAATCATTGGCATGTGACCATAATCTAGGCTCCCGTTCAGAGAATCCACAGCTGTACACAGTGTAGTCAGCCGTTAATCACCACTGGAATACCAAGCGTGTTTACTCATCTGAGACAGAGATATCCTGCTGTCTAAGTAGACCGAGGCCAAGTACACGCCTACTATACATCCAATCCAAACTATTTGTATTTCTACAGCCCTTTTTACACTCAGTGTCACAGAGGGCTTCACCTTCGTCCACAGAACTGCACCTCAACCATCCTGAACCCTCAGAGAAGACCAGAAAAACACTAAGGAAAAAAGGAGAAAAATGAAGAAACCTTTTAAGGAGCTATTCAGCGAGGGATCCCCTCCTCCAGAGCCACATGGCTCAGTGGAGCATCATTTGATTGCAGATCATGAGCTCAAAATATGAACTCTCCACAGTGCATTTATACATTGCATTAAAGAGGTCCACAGATTATACATGACAAGAGTTTTTTTTATATAGAACAACTCCTTTGTTTTCATTGGACATGGGGTTTGCACTCAAATAAATGCTATGAATGTTGAAGATAACACTGACACTTTCAATGCAGGTTAGAGAGCGGCAAATGCTAGACTGACTTCATGTCTCTTAAGGTGTCTAGTTTGTCTACCGAGTGATCTAGAACCTTCACCTACCCAGGCTGCTCCAGCTACAAAACCTAGTGATCTAGAACCTTCTCCCACCAGGCTGCTCCAGCTACAACACCTAGTGATCTAGAACCTTCTCCCACCCAGGCTGCTTTACCCAGTTCAGCTTGATGCCCCAGGATGACTCGATGGCTGTGAGCTGGGATCCTAACATGTTGTTTTCTTCAGAGGGAGAGAGGATGTTAGGCTGGAAGAGCACTTCCTGTTTGACAGGCTGTGCACAGCTGTCTGCTGGGGACAAGCAGCACAGGGAGCCCAGCTGAAGCAACACACACACATACACACAAACACATGCATGCAAGCACACACACACACCAGCACACACATGCACACACATGCACACTTTGTGGCCTCTTCCCCTTTCGCTAAGACCATATAAGCATTAGTGAATTGGCGTGACAAAATTGCATGGATCACAGGAGTGCCATCTTTTAAACGACACGTACAAGAGGACACACTGTGGAAATCTCTCTCCAAACTCCAGACTGCTAATACGTGTGAACCCCAGAACTCAGCTGAACTCAGTCCCTCCATTAGTGAAGAGACAGAGAGAAGATGTCTTCATCACAAGCCTCTACCTCAAGATCGGAGGGTTCAAGGTTCTCCCACGTGGACAACAGGGTTCTCCAACACGACCCAAGACTCCAGGTGGTCCCTGTAGGCTGCATGCCCACACCTCTCTGTGTGGCCTGCACAAACACCTCTCTGCGTGGCCTGCAGAAACACCTCTCTGCGTGGCCTGCAGAAACACCTCTCTGTGTGGCCTGCACAAACACCTCTCTGCGTGGCCTGCAGAAACACCTCTCTGTGTGGCCTGCACAAACACCTCTCTGCGTGGCCTGCAGAAACACCTCTCTGTGTGGCCTGCACAAACACCTCTCTGCGTGGCCTGCAGAAACACCTCTCTGCGTGGCCTGCACAAACACCTCTCTGCGTGGCCTGCAGAAACACCTCTCTGCGTGGCCTGCACAAACACCTCTCTGCGTGGCCTGCACAAACACCTCTCTGCGTGGCCTGCAGAAACACCTCTCTGCGTGGCCTGCACAAACACCACTTCCACTGCTGCTTGACTAAAACACCGGGGATTGTGGGACCAATATTGACGCATAACGTTTCACTGTTGTAGAAACTTATTTCCATCCATCCTTTCAGCCATCCATCCATCTTTCCTCCTTTACTGAGTCATTTGGTGACAAGTGGAAGTCATTTATGCTCCTTCTGACTGCATTAGGCTGCCCACTGTCTTTCAGGAAAGACATCAATCCAGCCTGTAAGAAGTCCTGCTCACTTCTCTACGTGTAAGACAGAGGGGGGGTGTAAAGAGAGGTGGGGGGGGGGTGGAGAGAGAGGGGGGGGGTGGAGAGAGAGGGAGAAGGTGAGGAGGAAGGAGGGGAGAAAGAGAGAGAGAGATAGGGGTGGGGGGTAGAGAGAGATTAAGAGAGGGGTAGAGAGAGATTGAGTGAGCGGTAGAGAGAAAAGAGGGGGTAAAGAGAGTGTCAGAGAGAAAAGAGACAAAGAGAGAGGGGTAGAGAAAAGAGAGAGAAAGGAGAAAAGAAGAAAGAGAGAGAGAGAGAGAGAGAGAGAGAGAGAGAGAGAGAGAGTGAGAGAGAGAGAGAGAGAGAGAGAGAGAGAGAGAGAGAGAGAGAGAGAGAGAGAGAGAACAGTCTGGGCAAAGATAGCTCAAATGCTCTTCTTGATCCGTGGAGGGGAGGAAGTGGATGGCGTGGGCGATGCCAGGCTGTCTCTGGGTCCTATTCTCTGCTTCAGCTTCCCCAACTGCAAATTATCCGGCCGGAGCAGAGGAGGGCTCAAACGTTTGCAGAGTACGCAAGACGCACTCCACCCTGCTCTCCACTCTCTCACATCTCTCTCTCACATCTCTGTCCTTTCTCTCTCTCCTTCTTGTAATGATTGTGGTGTGTCTGAACCCTATTACTGTAACACATTGTAGTTTCCTTGCATGACACTTTTCTCTATGTTGTGTAGGAACATTACACAGCAGTTTAGCTCCTATTGCACGATCTAAGAAAATGTCAACAACCCACAAAATAACAAGCTATGCGGACGATGTAAACAACTGCAAAAAAAAGTTTAGAGATAAATTGATTCAAAATCACCAAAAAAAGTCATATTTTATGTAATTTTACAACATCTAAACGGACTGATAAAAAGCATACATATAATACAATGCATGTTTCCTATTTCCTATTTCAGATAGATGGTCACTAGTGTAACTATGATAGTACTGACTAACGTTGTTATTACTAACAGAGGACAGAGGCAGCTGTGATCCGACACACCAACGGCCACAGACATGACCCCTGGCAAGGGAGCCCGAAGATACGTAGTGTAGGATGTAGTAGACATATGGCATGTAAAGAGAGAGAGAAAGGCAGAGAGAGGGAGGAAGAGAGAGAGGCAGAGGGTCGAGAGAGAGGGAGGGAGGGAGAGAGGGAGGGAGAGTAAGAGATGGTGGACAACACTTGTGACCAGGAGACACCAGGTGTCGTAAAGACAGCTGACGGTAGAGCAGATAGACAGCTGCACGGACGGCGTCAGTGGTGGTCTCCCTCATATTTTCCAACATTCTTAGTAAACAAGCGTCTAAACATATTTTTGCTTTTATCTGCCAAGTGTTGATTAGTCCATGTCTGTAGGACATTCAGACCAAATCGACCACGTACTGCCACTGTTAATTCACGTTAGGCCTTACGCAGTGTCCCAGACGCCTTAGATGCTGTGTCTGTGCGTGTGTCCGTTTTAAGATTCTAGAAATAACGCATCGGTTCATTCCACTGACAGTTTGTTGACACAATAATGTCCTCGATATGGGTTTGAGTTGGACTGGACTGCAAAGTATAAAAATGGGTTCACGTATGACGCAGAACAGCCTCCTTAATTACGTGTCCTCGCCTCAAAATGTTGATTCCTCCCAATAACACATAAGAAACGCATAGGCGTCATCTATTCCCTTTGAAAACGACATATTCTCTGTTAAATACGTTCATGAGAAGGCGCCTGCAGTCTATGTCTCTGAAATCCTTTCATGCACGCACACGACAATCACTGTCGGTAAACAGAGCAATATGCACAGCAACAATGTAACGGCAAATCGCCCACCGATGGCATGGGCTACAGCAACTCGCCCCTTTTTGACTTACCAGATTTGAAAAACGCCGCTATGTCGGCTGCATCATTCGGACCCTCATCTATCCCGTCGCCCGAGCTCATTGCTGGAATAACGTCACGTCAAAATATCACTAAATATTCGACTCCGTTAGATCTGCGGAAAGGCGGGTCAGCCTTACATTGAAAGTGCGAATATTGTCCCGCAACGGTCACGCTGTTGGGTTTCCCCTCAGTAGGCAATAGCCCTCCATCTTGACTGGAATAAAACGTTCTTATTGCCGATCTGCGGCGCTCCCAAGCCGCGCGGAGGGGAAGTCGATGCAGACTCCATCGGGATGGGGGAGGTCTACAGGGGAAAGATATTAAGCTACTTCATGATGTTAATTGCTCTTCCGAATGAGGGGCACCAGATCACAGCCTTACTTCTCATTAATTCAGTATTCTATCTGTTGATTCTTGAGCTGTATAGTAATATTCATCAATAAAACCTAGTCAACAATACATTGTCATGGTGTGATATATCAGACAGGAGTAACTAAAGATTGGGGTAGTTTGTCACTATACCTGACAAAATAATCCTATGGCAGGTATTCTATTTAAAAACACGTACATCCTGAAAAACAAAGTGTGATGCCCTGCCAGGACTGCTCTAACTCGTGATGATGTCGCAGCCTGTACTAGACTGCTGTATAGCGTAGCAGGCCAACTGGTTTGCGCGAGTGGACAGTGCCTCCTTTCGGTTTTTACGGAAACGTCCTCAAATGTATTTCATCTTCCATTTGAAAGGCTGCCTTTCATGTGGCCCTGCTATATCAAAAATTGAGCATTCGTTACGAATGTTAATTCATAACTATTAATTTGTCAATTATGTCATTAGTTCTTAAATCGTATTTATTATCTCTGTCCTTTGATTATTCTTAGCTAGTGTGTTATATGTTATTTTGTTGGCCTATGAAGATGGGTTCTGGATACTGCACTCACTGTGTGTTCTGTAGGACTGGGTTCTGGTTACTGTGTTTTCTGTAGCACTGGGTTCTGGATACTGTGTGTTCTGTAATACTGGGTTCTGGTTACTGTGTGTTCTGCAGGACTGGGTTCTAGATACTGTGTGTTCTGTATGACTGGGTTCTGGTTACTGCGCAGTGTGTTCTGTAGGACTGGGTTCTGGATACTCTGTGTTCTGTTATACTGGGTTCTGGTTACTGTGTGTTCTGTAGGACTGGGTTCTGGATACTGCACAGTGTGTTCTGTAGCACTGGGTTCTGGATACTGCACTGTGTGTTCTGTAGGACTGGGTTCTGGATACTGCACAGTGTGTTCTGTAGCACTGGGTTCTGGATACTGCACTGTGTGTTCTGTAGGACTGGGTTCTGGATACTGCACAGTGTGTTCTGTAGGACTGGGTTCTGGATACTGCACAGTGTGTTCTGTAGGACTGGGTTCTGGTTACTGTGTGTTCTGTAGCACTGGGTTCTGGATACTGCACAGTGTGTTCTGTAGGACTGGGTTCTGGATACTGCACAGTGTGTTCTGTAGGACTGGGTTCTGGTTACTGTGTGTTCTGTAGCACTGGGTTCTGGATACTGCACAGTGTGTTCTGTAGGACTGGGTTCTGGATACTGCACTGTGTGTTCTGTAGGACTGGGTTCTGGATACTGCACAGTGTGTTCTGTAGGCCATGAATTGTTCATGTTGACACTCGCCTGATCTCTGAAATGCTGTTAACTAGGTGGGTGATGGTCTTCTTGTGCCCAGGTACAGCTGTTAACCAGGTGGGTGATGGTCTTCTTGTGCCCAGGTACAGCTGTTAACCAGGTGGGTGATGGTCTTCTTGTGCCCAGGTACAGCTGTTAACCAGGTGGGCGATGGTCTTCTTGTGCCCAGGTACAGCTGTTAAGCAGGTGGGTGATGGTCCTCTTGTGCCCAGGTACAGCTGTTAACCAGGTGGGTGATGGTCTTCTTGTGCCCAGGTACAGCTGTTAACCAGGTGGGTGATGGTCCTCTTGTGCCCAGGTACAGCTGTTAACCAGGTGGGTAATGGTCTTCAGGTTATACATGGCATGGACCAATAAGTCACCTTGGTTGGTGCGTCAGACATTTTGAGGCTTGTAACAGGTCGGTCACATATTCTGACAACAGCTATCAATGTTTTTCAATCAAGTCCAGCAAGGACAGAAGTCACTTGAGTTGGTTTGGTTGGTGTGACATTATCAGCCATGTAACAGGGAGGTCAAATATTGTGACAACAGCTATCGAAATATGTGACCAGTTCCCAGAAGGCTGACATTTTGTCCCGATACAATATCAAATGAATGGCCAGTGTCCAGAAGGCTGACATTTTGTCCAGATAAAGTCAACTAATACACATACACACAGATATCAAATAAAAAACATCAAAATACATTCTAACAATACAATTCCAGGACAAACTATTAGAATTTGTTGTTTTTATTTGTCTCTGTCAACAAAACCAATTCATTATTAAAATACAACAATTTAACAGTAGGCCAGTGTAGGCTACCAATGGCCAAAACAACAAATATGCAAAATCAATAACAGAGTATATTTCATAAACAAAGGTTTATGTTCTCTGACATTTATTCGGCCAACAGCACTGCCAACTCGGATTGGATTCAAACCACGAACCACTCACTAGGGGTCTGGACCACACAAAAGGGAGGGGGTACGCTCGCACCCGGAGCAAGTGGTCCTGACATAATGGTACACATAATGGTGCCTCAGCGCACCCTTGTGTTTGTGTACTAAACTGGCTTCAATCCCTCTCAAAACTAGGCTACTCTAATAAAGGCAGAGCTGCCAGGGTCATTGAGACACTTCCAGCTGTATCAAGCACCAGACCTGCTGTTCCAAAAATGTATGTTGTAAATAAACTCTGCAAATTATGTCACACACGTAAATATTTTGCATGTTAAACTTTTATAGACCCAGATTATACAAGAAAAGTGACCCGAGGCTCTCCAGTATGTGGGTACAGTGTGTGTGTGTGTATGTGTTGGAGTTACAGTGCAGAGGTAGACACACTGGCTATTCTTAGAACATGTTTGTTAATTAGTTTGAGTGAAGTAACCCTAGTGGACCACACTAACCCGTTGAAGAACTCAGGTTTAAGTTAATGATCATTTTTACCTCCAATCATCAATCATATGATTCATTCCAGCTCCTTAGATACCAGACTAGGGTTACACACACAATCTGTCATGGTCAATGGACCCCCTAAAGTAGCCATGGCCACCCCGTAATATAATAGTCTGGTTCCGTCACTTGACTGGACAGGATGTATAAATCGACATTACAGTTGAATATAGCCTAGGTCTGCTAGGCTTATAAGCCAAGTAATTACCCTCCCTCTACAGTTTAAGATTGTTGGTAAAAATCGTTGCATGTGAGTTTGGCCAATAGCCAAGTTCTTTGCAGCTGTAGCCTAACACACTATGGGCGACAACCAACTGCTTTTCGAATGTATGCTAAACGCAAAAAACGTCCACTTTTCCCGAGAAACGCAATTTTTGTGTTTGTAGGTACATTAGAGAAGCGCTCTTTTCACACCCCCTGAAAGGATTCTGTTACCAAGGAAACCGGTCACAACACATTATTCGTGCCGAAAGTTTTTTTTTTCTGGATAGTGTTTATATAGGCAGAAGGCTCCGGCCTTTTACACTCAATTTTTTATTACGTGTAAGACTACTTTGCAAGAGAAAATCTATTACATGATTCAGTATTCACTTATTTTGTGCGAGGAAACTCGTGGTGGAATTGTATTGGGCTATGTCTTTCAGTTCTCGGTCTGCCAAAACCAACTTCAGAAACAGGTCCACTCTACCGTCAGTTCCCGTGGAGTCTATAAAAGATATGCAGGTTTGTCATTAACCGTAACAATGTGTTGAGAATTATTTATTCCTATTTGTCTGTTAATTCTCCTGGTTCCCGAAAGTGGGTGTTACTCGCAATAGCACTTTGTCAAGTGGAAACGTAAAGATGCGTACGGTAGAAAACATTTCAGATGAGCGTTAGACGCAAGTAAAACTCACACACAGATACACTATTACAACCACGAGAGTCACGAGAGGACAGAACCTCCCATGTCACATGCTCATGTGTTAACTGGAGGCTTAAATTATTCATTGGTCGTAAACAAATTAAAGCTTTGCGTTTTCCATCTCTAACTCATCATAGTTATCTCACATTTACTTCTCAACACAATTTGTGCCGTGCTGATCTGTGTTGTAGTCAAGACCACCTAAACCCTAACCAAGTCATGACCAAGACCAGTGTGAGACCGAGACGAGACCAAGATGTTGAGGGTTCGAGACCAGACCACTCAAAACACACAAGCAGTCGGTTTGACTTGGTAAAAAGTTAGATTTGATCTCTAACTTTGTATTTGAACTCAAAATTAGCACTCTTATAGTGATGTGTGCTTGTGGTCAGGCAAAGCGCCTATTATAAAAACAAAACATGTTTGTTTTGATTTTCTTAGAAGTGGAGGCGCATTAGTAAGCCTAGGTCTCTGCTTTCACATCTCTCTCTCTCTCTCTCTCTCTCTCTCTCTCTCAGTTCTGTTCAGTTCAGAATGCTTTATTGGCATGACAGTTCGGGTTGAACAGTATTGCCAAAGCAGTCCATATTGAAAGGACATTTTAACATATGTATCACAACATTTATGAGGAGTATAACAATAATAATATGGTAGTATACTATAACAGTAGCATAGTAATAGTAACAGTAACACATAAATGCATGTTAATATACAGACAGGTTTTAACAGTTGTACAGGGTTGGTTCACTGTCCCTCAGGTTGTGGCATTGAGAGACATATCTAGCGGCAAGGCTTGCAGTAGGCCCTTCGCCCAGAGATATCCTTAATTTCTCATTTATATCAAGCTCTGTGTAGTTTTCAATTAATTCCTTGCATTTTTCCAGATATTGATCTCTTATACTTTTATATTTGTAATATTTAAGTAGGAAATGTTTTTCTGTTTCAATTTCCCCTGATGTACAGTGTCCACAGATTCTGTACTTTTTAGGTAACCATGATTTTTATGTCTTCCTTTTTCGATTGCAAAGGTGTGGTCACTCATTCTGTTTTTAGTGAGCAGCTGTCTCTGTTTTATGTCCTTGACAGTATATAGATATTCAGTCATTTCATAGTTTCTATTCAGGCCCCGATAGCAGTGTAATTAGTTTTGTGTCTTGGTTTCTTTTTCCCAGTGTTCTAGGTAGGAGTTTTTGTTTTCTGTTGTGATTAGTTTAATTCTGTTTGGTGTTAGTAAAGGTGAAGAAGGTGTGCCGGGTGGTAACTGGTTTGTTAGTCTCATAACCAGCTGGCACAGGGGGCTACTCTCAGGGTTACCTTCATGGACTGCAAGGGCTTTAGATTGGAGGGTTTCCTCAGGACTGGCAGGAGGGAGGGTGAGGGGCAGCATGATGATGGCAGGCCGTGGTGTCTGAGATGGTGGTTTGGATCTGGTGGAGTTGATCCTCAAGGAACTGCAAAGAACTGATCATTTTGACCTCTTTCTTCTATGCATCTTCCTTCTGTTTTGACATCTGCTCATGTAGGAATCTGTTCTCTTCCTCCAGCTCTCTAAGTGTTCTTCTGAGATCTGGGAGTGTCGTCCGACTCTCTGTTTTGATTTGCTGGATCTCTACTTTGAGCTGCTGGATGGAGCTGCTTGACGGTTTAATGAGCCTGGCCTGGGTGAACTCTTTGAATTCAGCAAAGTTCATCTCAAGTAGAGCTTTCCATCACTTTTTTGGTGTCACTAGGTGGAGCAGGGTCGATCATGTTCGTGGTGATCTCTGTCACTGGGTCCCCGTCACTATCAGAGTCAGAGATGAGAGTTCCAGTTTGTTGATTTTCTACCTCTGCTTTTAGAGAAGAAAAACGGTTTCGAAATCATTCAGGTTGTCCTCAGTTCCCTGTAGGAGGACTGTACCCTTAGTGTAGTATGTAATATTCAGTACTGGGTTGTCAGTGGCCAGGTTCTCATCTTCACGTATTGTGAGACTACCACTTCTTCCAATGCCCTCTTTTAGTACACGTTGATAGTGTTTACATAACATTATCTTCCAGGCTTTAAAACATCCAGTGTAGAATATAATATTGTTCTTGGTCCTTCTATTATTTTGCTGGACGTAGTCGGCAAAGAGAGTGTGGGGATGGTCATGTAGAGTCTTTTCTTTGTGCTTTTTCCTAGCATTTAGACTTGTACAGTTTATAGGGTATTTTATCTCTAAGCTAGCTCCTGGACTGTGCTGTATACTGCTATCTGCATTGTTGGTTGTCATGGTAATCAGGTATTGTTTATGGTTCTCTAGCTAGCCAACTGTCAAAACTAGCAATGTTAACTTTTGCTTGTTCAATTGCTTGTTATATGTAGACCAAGAAAGACCTTTTGACTTTACCAGGTTTGACCAGGTTTCTGTTTGTCTTCTTGACTTCTGTGACAGTATCCTTTGGGTTAGGTTGCCACTGTTTGTCCAGTAACTGGCTGGTGATGGGTTTGTTGTCAGTTGTTGACACTTGAAAGTTGTTCTCTGCTCGAGCTAGTTTCTCTTCTTTTTTTAAGATGGGTATCTTTTTATACCAGTACTATAAGGGAGAAGGTTATACCCTTTCTATTATTTATGTTTTTAGAGTTATTTTAGAGTTATTTACGCTCGCTGTCTCACTTTTTGGTCAATTTTTTGAAGATTTTTAGGAGCTCATCTTTCTTGTGGCTGCTTCTTTTGAATGGAACTCTCTCTCTCACCCACGTGAAGGAGCGCAGTACAGCGAGGTTTAACTTAACTTTATTAAGTCGGCAGAGATCCAGGCCATGCAGCTGACTGACATGGGTTAACGTTGATGTAGCCTAAAGTAACATTATATTCATCATTAGCTACATCTTTATGTGGCCTGGCTCGTCATCACAAACAAAGTCTGGCAAGCAACTGAAACTAACGTCCTGAAACATACAGTATGTTACATTGCTAATCCTCGCTAAATCTCTTCGTGTAAAGGGGGAAGAGATTTCGGTTAAAGTTTGACGTAGGCCTAGTGCCAGCCGACTCAGTTAGCGTCCCTTTGCAGAATGTTTATACGGCTGTGTGTTTTCTTTTGGTCGTTATTGTAAACTCTTTGCGGTTCGTCGAACCAAATCTGATTTGGCCGACATCTTCAGACAGACACTGTTTCACCTATCGTCCTCTTTTACTTTTAGGGTACAAGGTTACAACATTTAATACCTGTCTACAAACAAATATCCCCTAGTGGGATTCCTTGTTATGTGCTAAATTCTTTTTGATATCAATGTTGCTCCAAGCCCCCCTGCTCTGAGGGGCAGAACCAGATGCAGTACTCAAACCAAGACAGTAGGAGGCAGTGTCTCCTCTATCTTACTAATGTGACTTCCTCTCTACAACAGTTAGGTCACGGAGTCTTAATTTAATATGATCATTGTTTGGTTTCCCGCCCTGACCAGGCTGTCGGCTCCACCTATGACAGTTCAATTTATGATTCCAGTTCTCAAGAATATGGGGAACATTTTGGGGGGGTGGAATGATTTGGAGGAATGAAGAAAATGCAAAAATGTTGGAGGGGGTGGGGGGGTGGAGGGATGGTGGGGGGGAGGAGGGATGGCAGAGGGGGTGGAGGGATGGCAGAGGGGGTGGAGGGGTGGAGGTGGTGGTGGGATGAAGGGGTTGGAGGTGGTGGTGGATGGAGGTGGAGGTGGTGGTGGATGGAGGTGGTGGTGGTGGATGGAGGTGGTGGTGGTGGTGATGGATGGAGGTGGTAGTGGGTGGAGGTGGTGGTGGATGGAGGGGGTGGAGGTGGTGGTGGATGGAGGGGGCCTCACGGCCGCAGGGAGTGTGTCGGTCCCACATTTATTATTTAGGAAGGTCTCTGGTTACTGGGCTGCTCCACATCAGAGGGTTCAGAAAACCCTGACAGGGAAATAATCAGGATCCAACTGCTTTTAAATGCAAAGCATTGCCATTTGTCTCAAATCAGATCTATCTGAGCTGTAGCTGTTCAAGCCTGTATGAGCCAGCAGCTTCTGTGTCTCCAGCCGCCACCAGGTGCTGTGACGGAATTTAAGTAGTCGTCGGTGTTTCCTGATTTGAAAAATGCTAGCAGTTCTGTGAGGACTGTATGGATGTTGGTGGCTGTATTTCCATCTTATGTCCTCATAGAGATGTCTTTGAGATTGAATGTGACTGCTGTCCTTCCTGGAGAAGGAGTGAGCCACTCGGTCAAGACTTGTCCCTGTTCCTTGAGTTTCACTTAATTTGCATACAGAGCCACAATCACCTGGGCAAACAAGACTTGGCATAAAAGCCCTGCTCCTGTCTGAGCCTTGGTTATCACAACATGCTAAACAACGTACACAGACAAACCCTCAGAGCCGTAGATGAGTCAGAAGTGATACATCTAAATTGCTGATGTTCTCTTTGTTTAGAGTTTTATTGAGACTTCCTGTGGACCACTGGGCTCCTTGGCAACCATCTGAGGGTTAGGGTGTATGTGTGTGTGTGTGTGTGTGTGTGTATGTGTGTGTGTGTGTGTGTGTGTTGTTGGGGTGCATCTGTCTTCAGAGCCTTATCCAGCTTTCGCTGGCCCATTGTGTAGAGTCTGTAAAGTGATAGCTGACTAGCCGACAGGTGGTCACCCAACACTACTATCTAGTCAGCAAAGCTTTTCAGTGGAAAATAATCAGATAATTTCAGGCAGTAAGGTAAGACAGTCGTTTGGACAGCTTAAGCAAGATGGCCAGCACTGCAGACCCGTTTCTTCTGTGTCCAAATTCAGTGATCTCATGAATAGTAATACCAATTAAGAGGCTGGAATCCGTGAAAAGACGGCTTTGTCGAGAGTGACGATGCTCAACTTTAAACCTGACTATCAAAACAAGGTAAGACGACCTGTGGTGCGCAGCACCGGGTTACAGCAAGACACCTACACCCTCAGACCCAATGCATTTTTAAAGAAACAAGGAATTGTATTTATCTAGATTGTCGTATCATCATACTGGGTTGTGTTCCAGACTTGATAGAAATATATCCATTGATCGTGTTGTCACAATACCGAGGGTGACTCTTTTTCTCATCTCACCAAACATGCCCCTGCTGTGTTGCAATCCCAGGGTTATTACCTTTTCCGCTGTATTTGTCAAAGAGAATTCCCTGTAGCTTGCAAGATAACCGGATGTATTGTCTAGGAGTTTTATACTAGGACCAGCCCTTTGTACTGTCTTTTAAAAGAATCTATATTTAGTTGTCAAACCAAATGACATTTGGTGCCATTTTATCAAGTGCAAAAAGGTATTCTGAGAAAAGCCAGGATGTGGTTTGTCTTCCAAATGCCACACTTTTAATCCTAGGATACTGTTTTAGTCCTGGATATTGAACAAAGACCATAGAAATAATACTGCAATACTGAAAGTATGCAGGGTTTGATGTGACGGTGTGCAGCTTCCTGTATGTAGTATGTCATTTCCTTTGGCTAATGTGCAGCTTCCTGTATGTAGTATGTCATTTCCTTTGGCTAATATGCAGCTTCTTGTATGTAGTATGCCATTACCTTTAGGTAATGTCCTAAACACATACTTGAAATGAGATGCAGAAGCGAGGTCCAGGAGGAAACCACTGTCTAGCAGTCAGTCCCTGCAGACAGACAGAGCGATGGAGAGGGAGAGATTAGCCTGTTCTCTCTTCATCTAGTTCACCAGCAGCACAGTGATCTGGAACTGAGGAGAAGGGAGAGGGCAATGCAGGGCGAGGCCAGCTCTCCGCCCACACCACCCCCACCTCCACCCCACCACCAGCCGTATCAAGGCCCTGGCAGCATGCCTGCGTCTTTAAGTTGTTTGAATAGTTTATGGGGAATCTTAACTGTCCTGATAGCAGTTGGCATTTCAATTCGAGCTTTCAAGTTCAACATCTGAGGCTTTCAGGTGCTTGGTAACCTGTCATGGCTAGCTCTTCCAGGTGCTTGGTAACCTGTCATGGCTAGCTCTTCCAGGTGCTTGGTAACCTGTTGTGGCTAGCTCCTCCAGGTGCTTGGTAACCAGTCGTGGCTAGCTCCTCCAAGTGCTTGGTAACCTGTTGTGGCTAGCTACTCCAGGACGCTGCAGCATAGTGCATCGCCTGCATCCAGGGACTGGGGAGCGGAGGACCGCGGGTGGGTCCGAGGGTTTGTGATGTCGCGGCCGTTTAGAAAGCAGCTTTGGAAGCAGAGTGTCTCCAGGGTGATCAAGGTAAGAGAACTGATAAGATAACTCCATACTTTTACGATAATAAAAGGACTGATAAGATAACTTCATGCTCTTACTGTAATACTATAACTGATAACTTCATAGTCTAATAAGACTAAATAACTCTGCACTCTTACTGTAACAAGAGAGTTGCATTCTGATAGTGGGAATGTCAACATGGGACGTAAAGTGTTGTCACGTTATGGACAACAGTCTGATAATAACTTTGTTATTCAGTTGGTCTCACAAACTATCCATTAAGATAACACTTCTTGGTGAAGCAGAAGTTGTTTGCAGTTGACTGTACAGACGATAAATGCCCAAATGATCCTGTGTACTGTGAGGTGTTTACAAACATAATGTTAACGGTCGGAATGGGAACAGCAGTTGGATGCTGAGCAGGAACCCACAGCAGCCTGTGAGAGCGTCCAGGAAAGAGTCACAAACGGAAACATGGGCAACAAGAGGCAAATGTTTGTCTCTGGCACAAGGTGCACAGGTGACATGGAGGATATGTCGGATGAATGATGGCTTTAGTGCTTGGTTAATGTCTCGTATGACAAGTACCACAACAGAACAGACAGTGAACAGAGTTAAGCAGGAATGACCTTGGTTCACCCTAACCGTTCAGTTCACTGTAACCAGTATACTGTAATTGCCAAGTGTGTGGTCCTGCCTCCTGACTGAATCCTGCCTCCTGACTGAATCCTGCCTCCTGACTGAGTCCTGCCTCCTGACTGAATCCTGCCTCCTGACTGAGTCCTGCCTCCTGACTGAGTCCTGCCTCCTGACTGAGTCCTGCCTCCTGACTGAATCCTGCCTCCTGACTGAATCCTGCCTCCTGACTGAGTCCTGCCTCCTGACTGAGTCCTGCCTCCTGACTGAATCCTGCCTCCTGACTGAGTCCTGCCTCCTGACTGAATCCTGCCTCCTGACTGAATCCTGCCTCCTGACTGAGTCCTGCCTCCTGACTGAATCACCTGGAGTGTGCGTTCTTACAATTAAAATGTAAAAAAAACGTTGATTTGGACTGCTATAGCTATTCAATATGATTTTCCTGTCTACAAGGCAGGCCTGCATTTGTCATCGCTACACAGGGTTTTGTGATTCCCTAATGAGCATCTGTTGATACCAGGTGTTAGTGTTTACCGTTGAGGCTGTCCTTGTGTGTCCATTTTTCGTCTTTGTGTGAGTGAGTGAGTGAGTGAGTGAGTGAGTGAGTGAGTGCGTGTGTCTTTGCTGTTGTTCAACATGATCCATGAGAGAGAGCAGGTGAGATATGACTGGTTGCTCGGCAACCGTTAGCTTGGTTGGAATTATGGTTTTGCTGGAGCTCTGTCAGAGAGGGTTGGTGTGTGTGTGTGTGTGTGTTACAGAAGTGCGTTCGTGTGTGTGTGTTAGAGAAATGTGTGTGTGTGTGTTACAGAGGTGCGTGTGTGTGTGTGTGTTTAGAGAGGTGTGTTAGTGTGTGTGTGTGTTAGAGAGGTGTGTGTGTGTGTTCGTGTGTTTGAGAGGTGTGCTAGACCAGCATCTAAAGTGACTGGCTGCCGTCAGCTCATGGGTCAATAGATGTGTTTGCTCTTTCCTGTCCAGGCTTGTTGACTCCTCTCCTGCTGTCTCTCATGTGTGACCTGCAGGCTTGCTACAAACTAAAACCTTCTGTATCCACTCCACCCTCCCCTCCTTCCCTCCACCCTCCCCTCCACCTTCCCCTCCTTCAACCCCTCCCTCCACCCATCTCATCTCTCTCCCCCTCCCCTCCCCTTTCCTTCCCCAGTCCCTCCCTATGTCAACCTGTCCCCTCCCTCAAATCCAGATCGTCTTTTCCAGCCGGGACTGCTGTGATAATTTTTCTGCATTTCCTTCTAAAGAAAACCTCACAAACCTCAACACGCCCCCAAGATAACACTGTTGTAACCATAACGTTTTTAAGTTATTCATTCAGACACTTTCATCCCACAAACACAACACCAAACTGAAGAGAACAAAGAGTCCTTGTTTATTAGCTTTCTGTTCGGTTACCAAGCAGCGGTGCCAAGCAACCAAGCAGTGGTGTGTTATACCAGCCTGGCCAGCTCAAGCCTCCAGAGCACTGCAGGCCGGCTGGCTGCTCAGCTGGTACAGCTGGGGCAGACAGCCCGCGGGCTCAGACCGTCTCTGGACTGGAAGTCTTCAATGAATAATTCAACACGTTGTCATACTAACATCATATTCAGAAGCCTTGTTCTGGTCGGGGATGGTAACTTGGCTGGACAGCAGCCACAGGGAAAACACAGAACCTGTTCAGATTGTTCATTTTGTTAGCTGTCTTTTATTTGGGAACTTACGGTTCGATTTATTCATATTAATCATAGAACCAATTATAATATTTAGTATTCACGCTAATTTTAAATCTCTTTTTTTTTGGGGGGGGGGGGGGGGTGGAGATATCTCCTCAAAGTGAACTAACTCCGGATTTTGTGCTAATGTTTGGAAACCTCACAACACAAGTCATTGTGGATATGACATAACTTTATTTCTGCATGTGTGAATGATTGTGTGTGGGTACGTGTGTGCACGTGTTGTGTGTGTGTACAATGTATGTGTGTGCATGTTGTCTGTATGATGCGCGTGTGCATGTGTGTGTGGTGTGTGTATATGTCTGTGTGACGTACGTATGTGTGTGTATATGTCTGTGTGTGTGTGTGTGTGTGTACGTGTGTTTACATTTAGCAAAAGCTGAAGGAGGAGCGTGAGGCCAAGCGAGCGCAGCTGGACGGCAGACATGACTACGTGCTCAGCATCGTGGCATCCTGCCTGGGCGTGGAGAAGGCCGAGGTGGAGGACGCCATCTTGGAAGGAGCGCAGGTAGGCGGCCATCTTGGAGGGAGGGCAGGTAGGCGGCCATCTTGGAGGGAGGGCAGGTAGACGGCCATCTTGGAGGGAGGGCAGGTAGACGGCCATCTTGGAGGGAGGGCAGGTAGGCGGCCATCTTGGAGGGAGGGCAGGTAGGCGGCCATCTTGGAGGGAGGGCAGGTAGGCGGCCATCTTGGAAGGAGCGCAGGTAGGCGGCCATCTTGGAGGGAGGGCAGGTAGGCGGCCATTCGGAGGGAGGGCAGGTAGACGGCCATCTTGGAGGGAGGGCAGGTAGGCGGCCATCTTGGAGGGAGGGCAGGTAGACGGCCATCTTGGAGGGAGGGTAGGTAGACGGCCATCTTGGAGGGAGGGCAGGTAGGCGGCCATCTTGGAGGGAGGGCAGGTAGGCGGCCATCTTGGAGGGAGGGCAGGTAGGTAGGTAAGGGACGTTCAAGAACTAAAGGTTGAGTGTAGCTCAGTGGTAGAGTTTCAACAGTCTGCAGGTCATGAAATTGCAGGTTCAAATACACCCCATCTGAGAATGCCATTTTGACCAAGAGTTTCAACAGTCTGCAGGTCATGAAATTGCAGGTTCAAATACACCCCATCTGAGAATGCCATTTTGACCAAGTCTGTTAAATGAAAACTCTTACTGTCATTAAGAGTTGGGTTCTATACTGCAACTGATCTCATTTGGGATAAGTGAGGTTTGGTTTAGTTAAGTCTAGATAGGTAGTGAACCAAAGGGTTAGGCTTAGCTAAGTCTAGATAGGTAGTGAACCAAAGGGTTAGGCTTAGCTAAGTCTAGATAGGTAGTGAACCAAAGCTCTCTTGTTGAGGAAGGATGAAGGATGGAGAAAGGAGCAGTTACCATGGTGATGACACTCAGTTTATAGTGACAAATGCCTTAAATACTGACTTGAAACACTGTAATGACCCACCGTTTTGCCCCCTGCTGACAGATTGAACGAATGGAGAAGTTCTTTGTAGCAGATGGCCTTCCACACCTCATGTTCTACCACCAGGAAGTAGAAACCACAGAAGAAGGTGAAAGAACAGTCTGTATGCACAAAGCCACAACACCGCAGAGAAACACTGTAACGTCAAAGATACAGAAACGCTTTGGATATTAAAAGCGTCTGCTCGATGAATAAAATGTACACTGACTAGGAAAGATCATGTCGCACGCATGCAAGTACCCACACTGGATTTCAAAGTGTGAATGGAATCGATTCACTTTTCTTAATTCCAGATTCTTGGAGTTTCAGTGTGTTTGTGTGTGTCCCCAGCCACCGCCTCGCCTCTGGTGCGGGGCAGCAGGAAGACCAAGGTGTTTGTGACCGAGGGGGCGGACGCGGCCCTGACGGGGGTGTGTGTGTTCTTCACCAGACCCAACACCTCCAGGGCGGTCACCTCCGAGAACATCCACAGGGTGAGCATCCCCTCCGAGTGCTGTTAATATAATTATGTATGTCTACACATATATATATATATATGCATATATATGCATATTATAATATCATATTATGATTCATAATAATAAAGATTTCTATTAGATTTGTAAAATAATTATATGATAACAATTATTATCATTATTAGTAATATATTTTTTTGTATTATTATTTTCACATACATACAAAACACCTTAAGGAATATATTACTGCATTGTGATGGTGTGGTAGAAACATGTTGTGGCTTTTGTAGAAAACCACACCCAAAGAGCACCGCGTCCGATTGGCTGACTGACCTTCAGCTCCTCCTGAATGAGACCTGTGAACGTCTGACTAGCTGCTGTATTCAAGATGGATGATTAAGACACACACTGTATTATGTAAATGTATATGGAAGAATATCTAAACATCTGACATGATCGGGGAAGCTTGTTTTCCCTTTGGCACAAGCATGACCTTTGTCTCCCGTCCCCATGGGCAATGCTAGTCCGTTACGGAGACTCCTGTGTCTGCTGAATGTGAGGAGAAGCAGGGAGAGGCAGGGAGCGAGGAGAGGCAGGGAGAGACAGGGAGACGCAAGGAGAGGCAGGGAGAGACAGGGAGAGGCAGGGAGACGCAAGGAGAGCCAGGGAGATGCAGGGAGAGGCAGGGAGAGGCAGGGAGAGGCAGGGAGAGGCAGGGAGAGGCAGGGAGCGTCTGGCTGTGAGGGGATCGATCCCTCCTCAGGCCCTCCGCAGACCTAATCAGCATCACATGCACACAGGCATGATTACTGCACACCTGTCTGCTGCCGGGAAAGCATCGACCGCGGTCCCCCACGGTCCCCTACGGACCGCCATGGCGTTTCCTTCAGGGGGAAAATAAAAATCCTTTCAATAAGGATGGTTAAAAACATCCTAGTGGTTTGGTACCTGCAGCCTAATGATCATCCCTCTGGGTTCTATTGTCTTGTCATTAGTAACAATAACATAGTTGATTAATCTATGACAACCAAGCATCCGAAAGGCAGTTCAGGGATATTTGTATCGTTGCTGCTTGTATTCAGTAACAATTTGCAAGAATTAGTTACAAACATTCAAGCATTAAATACAGAACACAAGCCGAGTGGAGCCTAACTTCATCTCCTTGACTCAAACGGAGGGCACAGTTAAGTGGTTAGAGCATGTCACAGCAGATCAAGAGGTTGCAGGTTCAATTCCCCTTGATATCTTGCTTTGGATGAAAGCATCTCTTCTGGTACCGGCTCTGTGATTTCAGTTTTTCAAATCTCCTGCGCTACGCGACCCTTTGGATGTATACAGGATATACAGTCCATGTTTTCTGCAGAAGGACCAGACACACACAAAGGACACGGGGTAGAGTGTCAGTCTGATGAAGAACTCCCTCAAAGACAGGCCCTTCATACATGGAGACTGCAGACACCGGCACTCAACAGCTTGTTCATATTTGTCAGAAATAGAACCTGAACTCACTATAACAGCAACTTACATTACATTACATTACATACAGTATATGCATATATACATGTGTATTTACATTTTGTCATTTAGCAGACACTCTTATCCAGAGCGACTTACAGTAAGTACAGGGACATTCCCCCCGAGGCAAGTAGGGTGAAGTGCCTTGCCCAAGGACATGTCATTTTGCACGGCCGGGAATCGAACCAACAACCCTCTGATTAATAGCCCGACTCCTTAACCACTCAGCCATCTGACCCCATGTATATACTAGAAGAGTATGCTAAATGAATGATAATGTACTGTTCCGGCCGCAGGATGTGAACTTCAACATGCTGGACACCAGGGAGGTGGGCTTGCTGAGGAGTGTGGAGCAGCTGCTGTCCGAGGTGTTCATCCCCACCCTGAGGAAGATGAGCCAGGGCTGGGGGGAGCCCGACAGCCCCCAGGCCCGGGCCGTCAAGCACGACTTCATCAGCTCCCTGGACAGCTTTGTGTCAGTGCTGGCCGGGGCACAGGAGAGCTTGCAGGAGAAGGTGATGCACTGAGTGGGGAAACAAGATTATACTTTAAGTATACTAAGTATACTTAAGTATACTTAAAGTATACTTACAAAGCATGAGTACGAACATACTTGTTTACTTGTTGTTTTGGGGTGTGGGGGGGGGGGTAATTTCTGTGTTGTCATGATAAATGTGTTGGTGACGCTTGATGTTATTTTCAGGTGAACCTGAAAAAGTGTGACACGTTCGACCTGACGACTCTGAAGGGGCCTTCTGACTACCTGGCTGCGTCCAACAGCACTGAGACCACAGAGAAAATCGAGCTCTGCATGAAGGGCTGGATCAAACAGATAGAGCAGGTAAGACCAGGGCCTTCTGGGGATCAAGGTCTTACTTCTTTGGAGTTGAAATCTCATTAAATGTAAATGTTTATTTGTTTACTGTTACAGATGCTTCAAATAGTGCATATAGAGAATACAGTAGTCTATCTAGGATCAGAAGTGCGTAGTTCTAACAGTATTTCGTCGGTCAGAATCAATCAACAATCTGTGTTTCTGAGCCTCATCGGCCTGTGGTGTTCCGGTAACGCTTCAGGTCCTGGCAGAGAGCGACCAGCTCAGGAAGGAGGCTGACGACCTGGGGCCCCGGGCAGAGCTGGACCACTGGAAGAAACGCACGTCCCGCTTCAACTACCTGCTGGACCAGCTGAAGAGCCCGGAGGTGAAGGCCGTGCTCGGGGTCCTCATGATGGCCCAGTCAAAGCTCATCAAGGTCAGTGTGGATCCTGGTGCTCTAAGCTCATCAAGGTCAGTGTGGATCCTGGTGCTCTAAGCTCATCAAGGTCAGTGTGGATCCTGGTGCTCTAAGCTCATCAAGGTCAGTGTGGATCCTGGTGCTCTAAGCTCATCAAGGTCAGTGTGGATCCTGGTGCTCTAAGCTCATCAAGGTCAGTGTGGATCCTGGTGCTCTAAGCTCATCAAGGTCAGTGTGGATCCTGGTGCTCTAAGCTCATCAAGGTCAGTGTGGATCCTGGTGCTCTAAGCTCATCAAGGTCAGTGTGGATCTCGGCCCTCAACACGGCTGGGTGTATTTGGTTGTACAGTACTGTGCAAAAGTCTTACAATGATCAACATACACTTTTACACTACATTCTATAGATTACACTCTGCTGTACAAATACAGAAAATACATAGTCAAGAGACAATATTCACGTAAAACATACTGGGTGTTTAATACTTTTGTAGTCGTAGTGTATTTTTATCTGGCATAGCATGATTCCTGAATTATTCAGATTTGTTTTTTTCAACATCAACACCTAGGATCATGATATGGTGAGACCTTTGGCACCTCAAAGGCTGTATGATGCATTCCAGCAATATCCTTTAATCAGCTTTATTTATCTCGCCTTATCATTTCAAACTGACTGACCGAGCTGAGATGCAGTTCTCTCAAACTACTACCTGTGGTAACTACTTCCTGTGGTTTGTTTTCCTCTGTGGTCCCTGTAGCCGTGGCGACTACTGGATACGAGAATCACAGACTCGGCCAACGAGGCCAAAGACAACGTCAAGTACCTCTACACCCTGGAGAAGTTCTGCGACCCGCTCTACAACAACGACCCTGTGAGATGTCCAGATATATCTGTGAAATATCCACTAAACCAAGTATCTACTAACTAATAAGTGGTTTCCCTGGAGTACATTCAATTTAAATCATACTAAAGGATATTTTATCTGAATTTAAACCTTCAAATACTGTTGACAATAATCCAATTGACCTTTTGAAAAACCCTTCCCCCAAACGGTATTGTCCAATAGAACCTTACGGTTAACAGTAGTACCTGCTATATGAATAAGTGCAGCTTGACAGGCTAGCAACAGTAACTAAGGTGGATGGGGCTTTTGCTAAAGGTCAATTCATTCCCTGGGTCCCAGATCACATGTTGTGCTGGTCAAGGTTTTGGAACTCTAGCATCATAACCCTAATCCATCATAGCAGCCCTGGACAGCCAGACCTCCTCCAGCTCCATGTAGTGCGTACTGGATCGTGTGACGTGTGGGCATTCCACCCAGGTGTCCATGGTGGAGGCCATCCCCGGGCTGATCAACGCCATCAGGATGATCCACAGCATCTCCCGCTACTACAACACCTCAGAGAAGATCACCTCTTTGTTCGTCAAGGTACAAACCCCAGCATCACTGAGTAGCTTACTGGTACACACCCCAGCATCACTGACTAGCTTACTGGTACACACCCCAGCATCACTGAGTAGCTTACTGGTACACACCCCAGCATCACTGAGTAGCTTACTGGTACACACCCCAGCATCACTGACTAGCTTACTGGTACACACCCCAGCATCACTGAGTATCTTACTGGTACACACCCCAGCATCACTGACTAGCTTACTGGTACAAAATGGACACAAAATGTAGATGTGCATGCAAGGCTGTGCCTTAACCCTACCTGTGAATCATTATCTTAACCCAAAGCACCATACCCATTGATCTAATGTTGTTAGCAAAAACACTGGATCTAATGTTCCTAGGTTACCAACCAGATGATCACAGCCTGTAAGGCCTACATCACCAACAACTACTCTGCATCAATCTGGGAGCAGCCCCAGGAGCTGCTGTCTGAGAAACTCAGGGCAGCCATCCAGCTGAACCAGGTACAGGTTCCTCCACCTTCACAGGCTCCAGACACTCACAGACGGTCTGAAGAGGGAACGGTTTGTGGTTGACAAGATAGAAAGAGTGTTATTCTGTTTCTTCTACAGGAGTACCAGAGATACTTCCACAAGACCAAGGAGGAGTTGGAGCAGAGTTCTTCAGAAAGACATTTTGACTTCAGTGAGATGTACATTTTTGGGAAGTTTGACACGTTCCAGCGACGCCTGTACAAGATCCTGGAGATGTTTGACACCATCAACACGTACTCCACTCTGCAGGACTCCAAGATAGAGGGCCTGGAAACCTTGGCAACCAGGTTTCAGGTTAGGACACGCCTCCATGGGTTTGATGTCTACTTTTCTTTTTATTTAATCTACAAAATCAAGCACATTCTTATTCGATACATTTACTTACACTTTCAAGCCTGAATTCTTGAATGTCAAATACACTTTACAAGCAGATTTACATTGCAGTTTGGATGTAGCTGTATGTATTCAAATAGGTTGACTTTGTGTTGGACTTTCTAAGTGTAGTAACGTTAGCCAATCTGCTCTCTCTGCTGCTCCTGCTGGACAGACTGCAGAAATGCAGGGGAAATGGGAGGTAATCTTTGTCTTCCTTTCATAAAATACATTTATTTCAAACATGTAAAAACATGTTTACTTTTCCATCGTCTATGTTTCATTCTATGCATGCAGCCATTTTAACTGTTGGCACACAAACATAAAACTCACAAACACAAAACCCTCTTTTAACAAAGAAATACCTTTAGTTTGACTTCAAACATTTTGTCTTCTATAATGTTGCAAATCTAAAGTGAAATTGTAGTTTCTGTCCATACAGTCTGATAGAACACAATTGAGTTTTCCGGTCTCAAGTAACCAAACAAAAGCTGATTACGATCAATTACAAAGTCTTGGCAAACCATTTGTTCACAGGGTATGCATATTTTAAAGTAAGCTGCATGGTAATTACCACTATTATACACTCTGTCACCTGCTTTTGTAACTGCCTCGAGTATCTCCATGAAGTCCTGCCGTCACCTGCATGAGATTTAATATCCAGGATACCTTCCCATCCTCACTGCAGAACTCACATAACCATTCAGCTGAAACACTACCTGAGGCAACTGTTAAACATTAGGGTGTGGAGTCATAGTGGGTTTGGTGACTGTGTGTGTGTGTGTGTGTGTGTGTGTGTGTGTGTGTGAAGGCACTATGCTGATCATGCTACTCTGTGTCTGTGTGTGTGTGTGAAGGCACTATGCTGATCATGCTACTCTGTGTGTGTGTGTGTGTGTGAAGGCACTATGCTGATCATGCTACTCTGTGTGTGTGTGTGTGTGTGCGTCAGAACACTCTTCTGATTATTGATCATCCTACTCTGTGTGTGTGTGTGTGTATGGATATGTGCTTGTGTTTGTTTTTGTGTATGTCTATATGCTTGTGTGTGTGCATGTGTGTATGTCAGGGCATTGTGCTGACCATGAAGAAGAAACACTACAGCTTTCTTGACCAGAGAAGAACAGACTTCGATCTGGACTATGAGGAGTTCTGCAAGAACACCACTGAACTCCATGTAGGGCTATGATTCTACACTGAAACAGTTTCATAAACGATTATGATAATTGATCTGAACAATTACAAAATCAATTTCAGAGTTTATTGCTGTTTGTCATTTCAGAACCAGCTGAAAACCTTCATGGATAACACATTTGATAAGATTCAGAGCACAGAGAGAGCTTTGAATGTACTGAAAAAATTTGAAAGGTACTTTCTTTGGTTAATTGATCTATATTTTCCTTAAATGCCCCATTAGTCAAAAATATATATTTACATTTATGCATTTAGCAGACGCTTTTATCCAGAGCGTCTTCCAAGAGAGTTTTACAAAAGTGCATAGGTCACTGATCATAACAACGAGATAGCCCCAAACATTGCGGGAAGCCAAACATGTAGCATACATTGTGAAACAAAACATTTATCCTAACCAAACCAAACACTTATATAAAAAGATACAAAGTATAAATACTTCATGAATAATCCTTAACATCCTTCACAGAAACATACACAATATGCTACTCCATACAGTCCATTAAACACCCATCACACCCCCATGTCAAACCCCCTCCCTCCCCTTCCTCTCCCAGACTGGACATCCCTGACCTGGGTGTTGAGGAGCGGTACCAGAGCATCCTGCAGAGCTACGGCCGGGACATTGAGATGGTGTCCCGCATCTACACCAGGCAGAAGACGGACCCCCCCGTGGGCCGCGACCTGCCCCCGGTGGCGGGCAGGATCCTGTGGGCTCGCCAGCTGTACCGCCGCATCCAGGAGCCCATGGAGCTGTTCCAGCAGCATCCTGGCGTGCTCGCCACGGCAGACGCCAAGCGCATCATCAGGAACTACAACAGGGTGTCCCGGGTGCTCCTGGAGTTCGAGATGCTGTACCACCAGGGATGGGTGAAGCAGGTGAGGGGAGGGGGGTTTGAGCAGAGGGGAGTGGGAGAGGATGGTACAGGGGAGAGGGCAAGGGTTCTTTGCAGCAGGTGAATGTCTGGCTGTGGGGGCCTGGGGGTTGGGGTTAGGATAAGTGTTAAGGTTAGGGTGAGGCTTTGAGCACTCTGAAGGACTCACCTTTGGTTGATAACGTGTCACGTCATGGTTCTTCAATAACAGTCTGATTCACAACGTTATGGAAACTCGAGGTTCTTAAGATGTCCTCCTCTTCCCCAGATGGACGTGGCCCGACTGGGTCTCCAAGCCTCTCTGCTGGTCAGGTGTCCAGACACAGGCCAGCTGTACGTCAACTTTGACCCTGAGCTCCTGGCTCAGATCAGGGAAACTGATTGCATGACCAGGATGAGGCTGGACGTGCCTCCCTTTGCCGTCTTCCTGCAGCAGAAGCAAGACTCCCTCAAGCAGAACTTCAACAAGCTGCAGGTCCGATTCACTGTTCTGCTGCCACAGGCCTGCAGCACTGAGCAACAGCATGTCTCCCTCTGACCTGGCTCTGACAAGGAGATCAGAGTCACTGGTTCTGTCTAACTGTAGTTGATGCTGACTGGTTCTGTCTAACTGTAGTTGATGCTGACTGGTTCTGTATCCCTGTAGTTGATGCTGACTGGTTCTGTCTAACTGTAGTTGATGCTGACTGGTTCCGTATCCCTGTAGTTGATGCTGACTGGTTCTGTCTAACTGTAGTTGATGCTGACTGGTTCTGTCTAACTGTAGTTGATGCTGACTGGTTCCGTATCCCTGTAGTTGATGCTGACTGGTTCTGTCTAACTGTAGTTGATGCTGACTGGTTCTGTCTAACTGTAGTTGATGCTGACTGGTTCTGTCTAACTGTAGTTGATGCTGGATGAGAACTCCAGAGTGAGGGGAAAGATCCAGAGTGCCTTTGAACAACTGATCACACCACACGTAGCAAAAGTGGATGAGGCGCTGCTGCCAGGCCTCACTTCCCTGAGCTGGACCTCCCTCAACATAGACAAGTACCTGCTGCACATCAACACTGCTCTTGGTAAGATACACACCAGTTGTGTGTGTGTGTGTGTGTGTTCTCTGTGTGTGTGTGTTCTGTGTGTGTGTGTGTCTCACATCTCTCCCCCTCCAGAGCACCTGGAGCTGTTAATAGACAGGGTGAATGACCTGGTGGAGTTCAGGATTGATGCCGTGCTGCAGGACATGAGTGGCGCTGTGCTGTGCGTGCTTCCTGACGATCCTCTGCCCTGTGACGAGTTTGTTCAGACCACCAAGGTATCCCCCGACAACCAGTACCCAACAGTCTGCTAACACTGGGACCCAGCCTAACCTTAATGAACTGCTGGAACCCTGATTCCTGGTTCAGATCCCCCCCCCCATCGTACAGTACATCACTCTGAAAGATTATCGGTTATGATATGCGATACGATATATACGATATAGGATATCTGTAATATATGATTTTTACAGTTGCTGCAGTGTGCGAGTTGTGACAGTCTGAGTGGCCGTGTACTTGTCAGGAGCTGTGCATCCGAGGGGCCCAGAGCCTCCACACCAAGAGCACGCTGGTGGAGGAGGCAGCCAACGAGCTCATCAACATGCTGCTGGACTTCCAGCAGGCCAGGGAGGAGGCGGAGGAGCGCAGAGGGGACAGCAAAGCAGCGCATGAGGAGGATGAAGGTCTGGCACTGGGAGTGTCTGCCTGTCTGTCAGCCAGAGGTATGACAGAGGTGTACGACCTCTGTCATACCTCCAGTATGTCTCTCTCTAGGTGAGGAGGAGGGCCGTGTGGAGGGCCGTGTGGAGGGCCGTCTGGAGGGCCGTCTGGAGGGTCGTCTGTTTTCGCGCAACACCACAGTGCCCAGCGCCGCGCCCAGCATCGGGGCCAGCGCCTCCTCCCCTCTGGCCAGGAGAAAGAAGAAGAGGGATCTGATGGAGGTGATGGAGGAGGAAGCACAGGAGCTGCTCTCCCACTTCAACCACCGCAACATGGACGCCCTGCTGCGACTGACACGCAACACCCTGGAGGGCCTCCGCAAGCGCATCCACGCCTCGTCCCTCTCCCACTTCCTGGGTGAGCCCTCGTCCCTCTCCCACTTCCTGGGTGAGCCTTCGTCCCTCTCCCACTTCCTGGGTGAGCCCTCATCCCTCTCCCACTTCCTGGGTGAGCCCTCGTCCCTCTCCCACTTCCTGGGTGAGCCTTCGCTCAAACACACAGAGGTTGAGACAGCGGCGTTGTTAAAAAAGGGGACGTTTGGATTTGGGCTTGAATGTTCCAAAGGGCTTAAATGTACCCCCGCAAACAAACAATTGTAACCCAATGTCAAACGCTGTGTTTCTAACCCGACAGCCTGTTCCCTAACCCGACGGCCTGTTCCCTAACCCGACGGCCTGTTCCCTAACCCAGCGGCCTGTTCTCTAACCCGACGGCCTGTTCCCTAACCCGACGGCCTGTTCCCTAACCCGACGGCCTGTTCTCTAAACCGACGGCCTGCTGTCTAACCCGACGGCCTGTTCCCTAACCCAGCGGCCTGTTCCCTGACCCAGCGGCCTGTTCTCTAACCCAGCGGCCTGTTCCCTAACCCGACGGCCTGTTCCCTAACCCAGCGGCCTGTTCTCTAACCCAGAGGCCTGTTCCCTAACCCGACGGCCGGTTCTCTAACCCAGTGGCCTGTTCTCTAACCCAGCGGCCTGTTGCCTAACCCAGCGGCCTGTTCCCCTGCAGCAGAGAGCGACCCTGGCTCCAGAGGGAAGGGAGGAGGCCAGCAGCCTATCTTCAGGGCCAGCGTGACCTTGTCCATCCCCAACATCTTGATGGTGCCAGGCCTCGACGAGGTGCAGCAGGCCCTGAACCGGGCGGTGGAGTGTGTGGTCAGCGTGAGCAGGGGCGTCGGCCAGTGGAGCAAGGAGAGGATCTCAAAGGTGGGCTTGACTCTGCTGCCACACAGCCACAAACTGGAGCATGGAGTAAATGAAGTAGAAATATGGAAATATATTTATATTTTTAACACAGTTGAAAACTAAAAAGAATGTTTGATGCATCAAATTTAGTTTAAATTCCCTGCACATGAAGTGGGCTTTTATTTTGTAGTAATGAAAGTTAACTCTTACCCCACAGAGGAAGATGAGCGAGCAACGCAGGGCTGCTCTCAAGCAGGACAGCACTGACAGCCAATCAGAGGATGGAGAAACGTCTTACCGAAGCTTGGCAGGTACAGAAACAGCCATTCAGAAACAGCCTCTGAGAAACAGCCAATCACAATGAGCCTCTCAGAAACAGCCTCTCAGAAACAGTCTCTCAGAAACAGCCTCTCAGAAACAGCCTCTCAGAAACTCTCAGAGCAACAGAGGATGGCTGTCAGACTAGAAACCGGCAGCAAATTTCACGCACGCTTAAACAACCCCATTTAAGATGTCACAAACTACATCCAAGCTGTTTCATCAGGCTGCTACTGTCTTGCAGCTAATGTAGCAAAGTCATAGGATGAAAGAGATTTTGCTATTTTACAGCTTGCCAGGCAAAGCAAGTCACATGCATGACTTTATAAAAAATATTCTAAGAAAATCCAACCTGGGGTCCAGTGGATTTATCCAATTAGTGTTTCTGTTTGTGGGAGTTTCAGAATGTCCCTAAAGAGTATCAGGAGTGGTGGGTGTGTGAAAGCTCATTCTGGGCATTAGCTTCATTTTTTAGGTCTTCATGAAGATGAAATGGAGCTTTTACATGGTAGAAATGATTGATCCCTTTTTCTGCTAAACTGGTCTACTTTGCCCAAACACTGGAATGATTTTAAACAGTAATCATTTTCACTACAAAACATTGTTTAGATACTCCCTTTCTATTCATTACTATGTTACACAATATGTGTACCAAACCATCTGTTGAATCAGGTTCCTCCTCAGCATCCCACCACAGTAAAACGCTATGGACACGTCCTTTCTCCGAGTTTTGGGGCAGTTTCTCCTTGTTTCGTTCAAAGGGTTTCGCTTGGTCGTAGGTGCTGATCAGTGGGAAGCCCTTTGTGACATTGCTAGTGAAAGGGGCCATACAAGTACTGTTCTGTTTGATAAGAGTTGTTTTCCACGGCAGATGAATGTGCTTGTTCCCCAGATGGCAGCACCTCTGACGTGTCTGTGAACCAGGCCCTGCCCTTCCAGGCCAGAAACTACTACAAGAGTGTGTCTGAGAACAAGGAAATTGTCAAGCTGGTGTCCGTCCTCAGCACCTCCATCAACTCCACCAAGAAGGTACATGCATGGACGGAAGGAGGGAGGGAGTATGGAGAGAGATCAAGGAGGGAGGGGGTATGGAGGTAGAATGGAGAGAGATCAAGGAGGGAGGTAGAATGGAGAGAGATCAAGGAGGGAGGGAGTATGGAGGTAGAATGGAGAGAGATCAAGGAGGGAGGGAGTATGGAGGTAGAATGGAGAGAGATGAAGGAGGGAGGGGGTATGGAGAGAGATGAAGGAGGGAGGGAGGGATATGAAGGCAGAATGGAGGGAACATAGAGGATGAATGGAGGGACATTATTTTATTTATTAATCCAGCAGATGTTGTTGTTCTAGCGGCCCCTACATGCTGTTCCCTGTCCCTCCTCCAGGAGGTGCTGACAGCCCTGGAGCGCTTCGGCCGCTACCACCACATCTGGAGGCAGGAACGTGAGGAGACCCTGTTGCGGTTCTGCCAGGGGAACCCTCTACTGTCTGAGTTTGAGTCCCAGATGCTGTACTACCGAGACCTGGAGCTGGAGATCAACGCAGAACCGGAGTACCTCAGCGTAGGAGCGCTGGCTCTCTATACAGGTGACGTCACCTGTTCATCTCAGTTTAGGGTGCTTACATGAACAAAAGGTAATGTGATGATTTAGCCGATGCTTTTACCCAAAGCATTGGCTGTACTGTACCTGTATCGGTGCCTGGTAGCTGGATTGTGGCAACACAGTAAATTTGGCTGGTGAATACAGGCTGATCCTTGACTCTGACCACTGAAATACTGTTACAACCACACACATCTGATTTTTGATATTGAGTTCTGTTTCTGTGTTGTTTTGTTCTTTCTGACGTCACTATTCATATGTCACTTTGGATACAAGAGTTTGCAGAATGCGGAAATGTAATGTATTCTTATTTGGTTTGGTTTCCAGCGGACCTGAAGTTGTCCCTGACAGCTGAGACAAAGAGCTGGATGGTGGACTACGGTCTCCACTGCAACAGGAAGTACCGGTGTGAGATGGAGAAGATCTTCCTGTTTGTGGACGAGGCAGGAAAGAAGCTCAACAGGCAGATCAAAGATCTGGACGATATCCGCATCGCCATGGCATCGTTGAAGGAAATCCGGGAGCAGCAGATCTCTATTGACTTCCTAGTGGGGCCCATAGAGGTACAGTGTTACTGCATTACCCAGTTGTACCACATTACCCAGTGTTACTGCATTACCCAGTGATACCACATTACCCAGTGTTACTGCATTACCCAGTGATACCACATTACCCAGTGATACAACATTACCCAGTGTTACTGCATTACCCAGTGTTACTGCATTACCCAGTGATACCACATTACCCAGTGATACAACATTACCCAGTGTTACAACATTACCCAGTGTTACAACATTACCCAGTGTTACTGCATTACCCAGTGTTACTGCATTACCCAGTGATACCACATTACCCAGTGTTACAACATTACCCAGTGATACTGCATTACCCAGTTGTACCACATTACCCAGTGACACTACATTACCCAGTGGTACCCCAGATTAAGGCTAGGTGTGGCCCTGACCATGTCAATAATCAGTCCCATCCCCCTGTCTGTAAAGGAGTCGTACGCTGTCCTCAACAAATACGAGCTGTCTGTGGCCAAGGAGGAGGCGGAGAAGGTGGACACCCTGCGCTACACCTGGGAGAAGCTGCTGGGCCGCAGCACGCAGGTGCAGAACCAGCTGGGGTCCCTGCAGCCCGACTTCAGGGGAGAGCTCATCAGCAACGTGGAGACGTTTGTGGAGGACTGCCATCACTTTTACCAGGACTACGACAAGGTGCAGGCAGACACGCCGATGCTCCACGCACACGCACACACACACACACACAAACACACACAAACACACGCACACACACACACGCACACACAAACACACGCACACACACAAACACACACGCACGCACACGTACACACACGGATTGACCTCTCCTGGACTCTCATGTAAGTGAGATATCGCACTTCATGTAGTCTTGCGTACTGTTCCGTGTTGCACCATGGTCCTGAATAAACGCCATTTTGCATGATACATAGAGGAATGACAACAAAATTCCACTTGACTTGACTTCTTCTTTTCGTCCGCCCAGGATGGGCCCATGGTTGCTGGGCTGGCACCTCAAGATGCCAGCGACAGGCTTATCATGTACCAGGTTTGTTACAGTATACATTCTCAAGGATGCAAAACCAATCCATGCCAACGTAAACCAGATGTGTTACATATTCATAGAATACAAAACCAATACACAAATACATAAAATACATCATACATGAAATCAAAACGCTCTAAAGTGGTTCAGTTGTGTGAAGTTTAACGCAGGTTGAAAACTCGGCCTACATTCAATATACAATTCAAATATTACAATTCATTTACACAACTGGAGGGGTGGCTGGGTTTATGGATGATTGGATGGAGGGATGAATGGATGGAGTAACTTAAACCTCTCGTTCCTCAGAATCGCTTTGACAACCTCTTCCGCAAGTACATCACGTACACGGGAGGGGAGGAGCTGTTTGGCCTGGCCGTGACCCCTCACCCTCAGCTCCTGGAGATCAGGAAGCAGCTCACCCTGCTGCAGAAGCTCTACGGCCTCTACAACAGCGTCATCGACACGGTCAACGGCTACTACGACATCCTCTGGGCCGACATCCACATCGAGAGGATCAACAACGAGCTGTTGGACTTCCAGAGCAGGTCAGTGGCTCCGCTCCCCTCCTGCTGGCTGATGCTGGCTCCAGGGTGCTGGGGACTGTTCATGGGATGTTTCTTTGAAAGACGTTGAACGCTCAGTGCTTCGTCCGTCTGTGGTACATAGCAGCAAGGGAAGATAGGGAGTGGGGTGATGTATCTGGGGGAATTTAGATGCGGAGCATGGAGGGGAGGGAAGAGAGGAGGTGAGGGGTCCCAGAGGACCAGGGTTAAGAAAAGCTGCTCCAGCTCGAGCTCTTGCTGCGAATGAACACATGTTTTAAAATGATCTTCTCCCGCAAGATGCCGCAAGCTCCCTCGCGCTCTCAAGGAGTGGAAAGCGTTCCTGGACCTGAAGAAAACCATTGACGAGTTTAACGAGTGCTGCCCCTGCTGGAGCTGATGACCAACAAGGCCATGATGACGCGGCACTGGAGGCGCATCACAGAGGTGACGGGACACAGCTTTGAGGTGGAGACGGATGCCTTCAAACTCCGCAACATCATGGAAGCGCCGCTGCTCAAATATAAAGAGGAGATTGAGGTGAGGCCCTGTTGTTACTGTGGACCAGTGTAGCTGACATGGTGTTGCTGCTTTGTAGTCGTAGGGGTGCCTACAGGCAGGTAGCTGTCCAGGAACAGGGTTGGACATCCCTGATAAAGGAGAAACCCCGGCTCTGAGAGGTCCGTGTGCATGCAGAGTGGATGTCGACCGCAGTTTCACGAGCAGCTGTCTGTCTCGCAGGACATCTGCATCAGTGCCGTGAAGGAGAGAGACATCGAACAGAAGCTGAAGCAGGTGATCGCTGAGTGGGACAACAAGACGTTCACCTTCGCCAACTTCAAGACGCGTGGGGAGCTGCTGCTGAGGGGGGACAGCACGTCTGAGATCATCACCAACATGGAGGACAGCCTGATGATGCTGGGCTCGCTGATGAGCAACAGGTGAGCAACATGGGGCCATGGACCAGATGACATGACATAGTACCTTAGACCAGATGACATAGGGCCATGGACCAGATGACATGACATAGTACCTTAGACCAGATGACATAGGGCCATGGACCAGATGACATGACATAGTACCTTAGACCAGATGACATAGGGCCATGGACCAGATGACATGACATAGTACCTTAGACCAGATGACATAGGGCCATGGACCAGATGACATGACATAGTACCTTAGACCAGACGACATGACATAGTACCTTAGACCAGATGACATAGTACCTTAGACCAAATGACATAGGGCCATGGACCAGAGGACATGGCATAGTACCTTAGACCAGATGACATAGGGCCATGGACCAGATGACATGACATAGTACCTTAGACCAGATGACATAGGGCCATGGACCAGATGATATAGGACCATAGACCAGATGACATTAGTATCCTAGACCACCTATTATTACATTGTACCATAGAGCTGATGGCAATGAACTGAACAATTTTCACAAGCACTACAGTTTTTGTTAACACTGTTAGCACACTGATTGAACAGCTGTTCAGTTCCAATTTAAGCTTGATAGCTTGTACAATGAAGGGAAAGACTGGAGCGAGATAAATTAACAGCAAAATAATAATAATAATTATTTAGATGACATCATGATTAGATTAGATTACGCCATTCCAGTGGTGCAGTGATCGGACTGTGAGGCTGTGGTCTTTCACAGGTACAACACCCCCTTCAAGGCCCAGATTCAGAAGTGGGTTCAGAACTTGTCCAACACCACCGACATCATAGAGAACTGGATGACGGTGCAGAACCTGTGGGTCTATCTGGAGGCAGTGTTCGTAGGAGGAGACATCGCCAAGCAACTGCCCAAGGTGACATTAGACAGGCGGCTGGGAAGAATGTTAACATTATTTTCTAGTTACAGAGTATGTAAAGGGCACTTTCTGAGTCTACATGTTTCCCCCATAAGACCTGGCCATGCACTTTTGGTGGTTCGCTCATGCTATTCATGACCTATTAGTTTGATGTGCTTATTTACAGTCTATGTAATGGCATTCTTTCTAAACTGCCTTGGCAATGCTAGGAGGCCAAGCGTTTCTCCAACATCGACAAGTCGTGGGTGAAGATCATGATGCGTGCCCATGAGATGCCCATCGTGGTGCAGTCCTGCGTGGGCGACGAGACCATGGGCCAGCTGCTGCCTCACCTGCTGGAGCAGCTGGAGATATGCCAGAAGTCCCTCACTGGGTAAACACACAGGGCAGTACAGGGTCAACACACAGGGCAGTACAGGGTCAACACACAGGGCAGTACAGGGTCAACACACAGGGCAGTACAGGGTCAACACACAGGGCAGTACAGGGTCAACACACAGGGCAGTACAGGGTCAACACACAGGGCAGTACAGGGTCAACACACAGGGCAGTAGAGGGTCAACACACAGGGCAGTAGAGGGTCAACACACAGGGAAGTAGGGGGGTGGTGTTGCCAGACCATGATGGTGATCTGTCACCACTGTGCTTGTGGCTCCAGCTACCTGGAGAAGAAGCGTCTCCTGTTCCCTCGGTTCTTCTTCGTGTCGGACCCGGCCCTGCTGGAGATCCTGGGCCAGGCCTCCGACTCCCACACTATCCAGGCTCACCTGCTCAACATCTTCGACAACATCAAGTGTGTCCGCTTCCACGACAAGGTGCAGCCCCCCCTCCACCCACCCAACACACACACACACACGCACACACACACACACACATGCTCCTGTGTGATGGGACATTTGAGTGAAAGGTGTTGTGAAACACCCTTCATTTTTGTTTTGAAGTTTGAACCTCAAACAACCTGAATGTGTTCACTAAGCAGACATTCTGTATCCGAATGGAGGGGGTTTCAACCTCTGGCCTTTTGATGAGTCAAATGTTCTGCTCCTGAGATTTGCCCCTCCTCCAGATACCCTAACAGTTAACGTGTGTCTCTTTGTGTGTGTCTGTGTGTCTGTGTGTGTTTCTGTGTGTGTGTGTGTGCGTGTGTTAGATGTATGATCGTATCATGGCTATCTCATCCCGGGAGGGAGAGACAGTGGAGCTGGACCGTCCGGTTGTTGCCGAGGGCAACGTGGAGGTGTGGCTTAACGCCCTCCTGAAGGAATCCCAGAGGTCTTTGCACCTGGTGATCCGACAGGCGGCCTTGACCATTCAGGACTCGGGCTTCCAGCTCATAGACTTCCTGGATTCCTTCCCTGCCCAGGTGAGTGCTGCTTACACTGCTTACACTCTTCTCGCTCGATGCCTTGCATTTGGAGTCTGATCTATCTATCTGGCCTTGATCTATCTATCTGGCCTTGATCTATCTATCTGGCCTTGATCTATCTATCTGGCCTTGATGGGCTTCTGATGTCTATTGTGCTGTTTTCTGTTTTCTGTAGTGTAGTTGTTATTTAGTGTCTCCTTGCCCTGAGACAACAGATGTCAAATCAGCTGCTAGCTAACTCCGGGGTGATTACTTTTAAAATCGTGCGCTGTCCCTGTGAATTGTACAATGAATGAAAAGGCCACACTCTGGGTTATTCATCATCGAAAAGTCAAATGGATAAAAATGTATTATTTATTGACACCCTTTCATCCCTTGATATGCTGTCAAACGAGCTATCCCTATCACACTGCTGCTTTCCACTGACAATTTAAATGTGTTGACTTCTTGACTAAGTACAGTTAAACAATGTCACAGCAAGGATTTCTAACAGGACCAAAATCTGTATTATGAAAGACTTCAGATAGGAACCACCTTCAGCGTTCTGCCCACACAGCAAGTCTTCATGAAGCTGATGCTTTCATCCAGAGCAGCGTTCTGGTCTTCCTGAAGCTGATGCTTTCATCCAGAGCAGCGTTCTGGTCTTCCTGAAGCTGATGCTTTCATTCAGAGCAGCGTTCTGGTCTTCATGAAGCTGATGCTTCCATTCAGAGCAGCGTTCTGGTCTTCCTGAAGCTGATGCTTTCATTCAGAGCAGCGTTCTGGTCTTCATGAATCTGATGCTTTCATTCAGAGCAGCGTTCTGGTCTTCATGAATCTGATGCTTTCATTCAGAGCAGCGTTCTGGTCTTCCTGAAGCTGATGCTTTAATTCAGAGCAGCGTTCTGGTCTTCATGAAGCTGATGCTTTCATCCAGAGCAGCGTTCTGGTCTTCAAGAAGCTGATGCTTTCATCCAGAGCACTGTTCTGGTCTTCATGAAGCTGATGCTTTCATCCAGAGCAGCGTTCTGAGGAGGGACTTGGACTTGCACAACCTCTTGACTTACAATCCAATGCTCTAACCACCGAGCTCCGTCTGTCGTACCGTGTCCAGGTGGGTCTGCTCGGGGTGCAGATGATCTGGACCAGAGACTCGGAGGAGGCCCTTACCAACGCTCGCTACGACCGCAAGATCATGAACAAGACCAACCAGCTGTTCCTGGAGCTGCTGAACACACTCATCGACATGACAACCAGGGACCTGGGCGTTGTGGAGAGGACCAAGTACGAGACCCTCATCACCATCCACGTCCACCAGAGGGACATCTTCGATGACTTGGTGAGTCCCGAACCATTCTTGCTGAAATTGTGTCGGCCTGTTTCAGTGACACCAATGTGAAGGTATTGCTATTGTAATATTGCAATCAGGGGTTGAGGACATTTTGCGTACTTCATTGGATTATACGTCATTATTTCAGTTTCCGTCCACTGCTCCAATCTGCCCACAACTAATCCATCCCTACTCCCTCATCCCCTCTTCGTCTACTTTCTTCTTCCTCTCTCCTCCCTCATCCCCTCTTCTCCTCCTTCCCTCTTCTCCTCCTCTCTCCTTCCTCTCTCCACCCTCATCCCCTCTTCTCCTCCTCTCTCTCCCCCTCCTCCCCCCTTTCCTCCTCTCTCCTCCCTCCTCCCCTCTTCTCCTACTCTCTTCTTCCTCTTTCCTTTTCCCCTCTTCTCTCCTCCCTCTCTCCTCTACCTCCTCTCTCCTCCCTCCTACCCCTTCCATCCTCTCTCCTCCCCTCTTCTCCTACTCTCTTCTTCCTCTTTCCTTTTCCCCTCTTCTCTCCTCCATCTCTCCTCCATCCTCCACCCTTCCCTCCTCTCTCCTCCCCTCTTCTCCTCCTCCCTTCTTCCTCTTTCCTTCTCTCCTCCCCTCCTTGCTCTCTCCCCCCTCCCAGTGTCGCCTGCATGTCAGGAGTTCTATGGACTTTGAGTGGCTGAAGCAGTGTCGTTTCTACTTCAACGAGGACTCTGACAAGATGATCATCAATATCACTGACGTCAGCTTTGTCTACCAGAATGAGTTCCTGGGCTGTACAGACAGGCTCGTCATCACCCCACTCACTGACAGGTGTGTGTGCCTGTGTGTGTGTGTGTGTGTGTGTGTGTATGTGCCTGTGTGTGTGCCTGTGTACCTGTGTGTGTGTGCCTGTGTACCTGTGTACCTGTGTGTGTGTGCCTGTGTGCCTGTGTACCTGTGTGTGTGTGCCTGTGTACCTGTGTGTGTGTACCTGTGTGTGTGTGTGCCTGTGTGTGTGTGTTGACCTCAGGCCCTGTGCCTGTATTTTATCATGAGTCATTTCTTCGTTGTTTTTCTGCTTTTTTTGAGACATAATGTCAGTGTCCATTAGTGCAAATGAACCTCTTTATGTATTTGGAAGACGGAAAAGCATTCACTGGTGTGTGTGTGTTTGTGCGTGCGATCGTGTGTATGTGCGTGCGTGTGTGTGTGTCAGGTGCTACATCACCCTGGCCCAGGCTCTGGGCATGAGCATGGGGGGGCCCCAGCTGGGCCCGCAGGGACGGGGAAGACTGAGACCACCAAGGACATGGGCCGCTGTCTGGGGAAGTACGTGGTGGTCTTCAACTGCTCCGACCAGATGGACTTCAGAGGACTGGGCAGGATATTCAAAGGTAGGAACTCCCTCCATTACATTATAGAATATTTAACAATGTCATAGAATATCATATAATACATGTAATGTAATAAATATAATGTCATGTCACATAATATGATAGCCTATTTATTAGTATAATGAAATATAATATAGTGACTTGATGGGATTACTGTAATACATAATAGTAAATACTTTATATTATTATATAATATATAGTAATGTTATAGAGCGCAACATAATATCACATAATACATAATAATAAAATGTATGTATTTACAATATTGTATAACATAATTAATATAATATTTAGTCATTCTAATAAATATTATATAATATAGCATGTGATGAAACCATAATGTCATGCAATTCAATGTAATGGGATGCTATGTGATGTGATGCAGTGTGATGTGATGTGATGCAGTGTGATGTGATGTGATGTGATGCAGTGTGATGTGATGCAGTGTGATGTGATGCAGTGTGATGTGATGCAGTGTGATGTGATGCAGTGTGATGCAGTGTGATGTGATGCAGTGTGATGTGATGCAGTGTGATGTGATGCAGTGTGATGCAGTGTGATGCAGTGTGATGTAATGAAGTGTGATGTGATGCAGTGTGATGCCGTATGATGTGATGCAGTGTGATGTGATGCAGTGTGATGCAGTGTGATGCAGTGTGATGTAATGAAGTGTGATGTGATGCAGTGCGATGCCGTATGATGTGATGCAGTGTGATGTGGTGTTCCTGCTGTGGCAGGCCTGGCCCAGTCCGGCTCCTGGGGCTGTTTTGATGAGTTCAACCGTATCGACCTGCCGGTGCTCTCCGTGGCGGCTCAGCAGATCTCCATCGTGCTGACCTGCAGGAAGGAGCGACGCGCCAGCTTCATCTTCACTGACGGAGACAGCGTCGACATGAACCCTGAGTTTGGCATCTTCCTCACCATGGTGAGACAGCCAGGGAAAGGATCCCAGCACTAAACACTTTACATTCAAATGACCTTAACTACCATGTAAGTTACATGCTAGTTACATGTCCCTCCTGTGGCTGGACCAATCAGAACCCAGGCTATGCAGGACGGCAGGAGCTCCCTGAGAACCTGAAGATCAACTTCCGCTCAGTGGCCATGATGGTTCCCGACCGCCAGATCATCATCCGGGTGAAGCTGGCCAGCTGTGGCTTCATAGACAACATGGAGCTGGCTCGCAAGTTCTTCACCCTCTACAAGCTGTGCGAGGAGCAGCTGTCTAAACAGGTGACCTCAGTGAACAACAACACGACTTTGACAGGGTCGGGTCAGGGATCAGGGGTCAGGGGTCAGGGGTTAGGGTAATGGGTGAGGGTAATGGGTGAGGGTCAGGGTTTGGAGTCATGGGTGTTGTATTGGGTTGTATCAGACTGCAAGTCTGATAGTCAGACTGTCTCGCAAGTATGAATATATGTGAATGTAAGTCAGCTTGATAGATGAGCCAGCTGATTTCCCTCATATCTTCATATAGTTTACTTCCTGTTTACTTCCTGTTTACTTCCTGTTTACTTCCTGTCTACATACAATGTACTTTCTGTTCCCTTCCTGTTCCCTTCCTGTTTCCGCAGGTCCATTATGACTTTGGGCTCCGCAACATCCTGTCCGTTCTGCGCACCCTGGGAGCAGCGAAGCGAGCGAATCCCACCGACACCGAGTCCACCATCGTCATGAGGGTGCTGAGAGACATGAACCTGTCCAAACTGGTGAGCAGCAGGCTTGAAAAAAGAACATGGTCATTGAAAATGCTGGTAAAAACCCAGCAGTACCATATGCATGTGTCTGTGTGGAACAGATCGATGAGGATGAGCCCCTGTTCCTGAGCCTGATAGAAGACCTCTTCCCTGGGATCCAGCTGGACAAGGCAGGCTACCCCGACCTGGAGACAGCCATCGACAAACAGGTGAGTGTTGTGCCTCTTGCTTTGGCAATACGGTTATAATGACTCTTATGCTAATAAAGCTCAATTGAATTAAATTGAGAGAGAGAGAGAGATAGAGAGAGAAGGGGGGGGAGAGAGAGAGAGAGGGGGAGAGAGAGAGAGAGGGAGGAGAGAGAAAGGGGAGAGAATGAAAGACAGAGAGAGAAAGAGAGAGAGAGAGACAGAAAGACAAAGAGACAAAGAGAAGAGAGAGAGAGCTCTTTAGAACTTTTCTCTGCGTGCCTCCAGGTGTCGGAGGCTGGCCTGATCAGCCACCCTCCCTGGAAGCTGAAGGTGATCCAGCTGTTTGAGACCCAGAGGGTCCGTCACGGCATGATGGCCCTGGGGCCCAGCGGAGCCGGGAAGACCACCTGCATCCACACCCTAATGAGGGCCATGACAGGTAAACACACCTGCATCCACACCCTGATGAGGGCCATGACAGGTAAACACACCTGCATCCACACCCTGATGAGGGCCATGACAGGTAAACACACCTGCATCCACACCCTGATGAGGGCCATGACAGGTAAACACACCTCCAGGCTGCTGCCAGCATCAAAGATACCTGAACCGATACAGTCATACTGGAATATCACTTGAATAAAGGGAGGATGTTGTTGTAGTGTTTGTAATATAGGGGAGTCAGGTGGCTGAGCGGTCAGGGAATCGGGCTAGTAATCAGAAGGTTGCTGGATTGATTCCCGGTCGTGTCAAATGACATTGTGTCCTTGGGCAAGGCACTTCACCCTACTTGCCTCGGGGGGAATGTCCTTGTACTTACTGTAAGTCGCTCATGATAAGAGCGTCTACTAAATGTAAATATAATGTTGTATTTTTATGGGGACTGTTTTCTATTTAACTTTGTGATTTTTGTACAATTACGATATTCTGATTCAAACTGTAAAAACTTGTCACAGCATATCGGAATGACATCTTCAGTGTCAAAAGCGTGTTGACTGAATCATCTCTGCATGTGTGCGCTTCACAGTGTGTGTGTGTGTGTGTGTGTGTGTTCAGACTGCGGCCAGCCCCACAGAGAGATGCGCATGAACCCCAAGGCCATCACCGCTCCCCAGATGTTTGGCCGACTGGACGTGGCCACCAACGACTGGACTGACGGGATCTTCTCTACCCTCTGGAGGAAGACCCTCAGAGCCAAGAAAGGTAGGAGGGAGGAGGAAGAGGAAGAGGAGGAGAGAGAGAGAGAGAGAGAGAGAGAGAGAGAGAGAGAGAGAGACATAGAGTAGATAAATGTCCTCTGCACTGAGATGTGGTTACTTTACACTGTGTGTTCCTTTGTACCACAGAAACGCTGTTAGGACACTGCAGTTCTAATCCTTGATCTGCTGTACTCTATATGCTCTGTTTGAATGTTGCTTTGGATAAAAGTGTCTGTTAAATCCATTAAATGTCAAGTGTCAAATGTGGCAGAAGACCTGTTTATTGAGGTCTGTCCATCTAACAGTTAGTGTGTGTGTGTGTGTGTAGTTGGAGACCTTATTCCTCCTTGAATCATAGTGTGACCAGCGTTCATGTTGGTGGCGTGCTCAATAGAACTTTGTTATTGTCAGGGTGAGAGGTAGGGTAGGACCCAAACGCAGGAGAGACGCGAGGCATCGCTTCGAACACAGGGTTTAATGATCAGAAAACGTGAAAACAGCTAGGGTACACACAGACAGGATTAGCAACAAGGACAAGACAAAAACACTGGACACTAAACAGGAACCCAAATACACAGAACCAAACGACACACAGGTGGACACAATGAAGCTAACGAGACAGGTGAAGACAATGACAGGGGAACACTAGGACAGGGCAAAAACAAACACAGGGGCCACGGCTGTGGCCGTGACAGTTATCATACAGTGACTAAAATGTCTCAAGGCTGTGTTCCCTTCTTCATATTTAAAAAGGCATGCTTCATCCATGAGCCCCTGTTTATAAACAGAGTTCATGGGAACGTTCTCATTTTCATCCAAAGAAACAAATAGTGCTTAGAGAGCACAGCAGACAACGGAAGAACAGAAGTGCCCTGTTCAGTGTCTATCTCTCGCTTTGGTAAAGGGTTACTGCTTCAGGAAAACCACCCAGATACCATTGTGCAGACACAAGATGTCCTTTGGTTGGCTGTTCAATGGCCCAGGCACGAACCTGCGTCATGAAGGGTGCGTTGTACAGCTCCTTCCAGCCGGTATGATACACCTTTGGGAGACGTCGACTTCAAAGCAAGAACAGGCTCCAGGGTTGTCTACACCCCTAGATGAAGAGAGTTGTACTTTTCTTTCACTCGAGTACAGACCCCTTTCATCTTTAATGCATCTTATCCTCTTCTCATCAAAGAAGGTGATTTGCAGCTTTTTTTTTTAAGGGTGGTTTCTGGGGTTTAATCTTTAGCTTCCCCCTCTCAGAGAACAGCTATCTCCTGCCTCCTCTCACACTCTGTGCTCGTGTTCTTGCGCAGCTTTGAAGAAGCAGAGAACCTTCTTTTGGAAGTCAGTCTCCTGCATAGTTTAGACCCTGACCGAGGGAGATGAAGGAACCTCAACTACATGAAACATATGCATTGCAAAGAGACGCCGTATTCACATGAATTATTCATCGAGTCTGCACTGCACACCGGGTACATGCTAACAAAGCACAGTCTCCATGGAGATGGGAGCTGGGGGAATGTCTGAACGTCTGTGGATGTCGTTTGACCTCAGGCTTTTATTTTTGTATCCATGTTTTGTTTTTATAATTTATTTAGCAGTCACTCAGTTCTCTGGTACTTATCTCTGTGTGGGAAAACTTGTAGATTCTTTTTTTTGTGTGTTACATTTGATTAATAGTGACATTTACAATGTGTTAAAATGTTAACATGTACAAATAATTTCCATTATTAAGTAGTCAATATTCCTACTTCCTACGAATATTCAATGACTCTGATGGACTGGTTGGTTTGAGAATATCTCAGAGCTAACCGTGACCAGGCAGGACAGCATGCGTCGCAAACTGCAGTAAAAACACGCAAACTCTGAATATGCTGTAGACATGTGCAAGGAACACTCCTAAAATCCAAATCATATCTGCCTATCCTACGTCTTCATTGGAAGATACTACATTCGTAATATGTCCCAATTCATAACATCCAAATGGAAAATACTGTTTACATGTAAACAGTATATTTAGTATACTATATATATAAGTATACTTACAATGTAGTTCATGTAACCCAAGTGTAAAGTGTTGCCATGTAGTTACATGGTAGTTCATGTGTAAAGTGCCGCCCCATCTCTGTACAGGAGAAAACATCTGGATAGTTTTGGACGGGCCAGTCGACGCGATATGGATCGAGAACCTGAACTCTGTCCTGGACGACAATAAGACCCTAACCCTTGCCAACGGAGACCGTATCCCCATGGCGCCCTGCTGCAAGGTGCTCTCGACCATGACCCATGACCCCTGACCCCTGCTGCAAGGTGCTCTCGACCATGACCCCTGACCCCTGCTGCAAGGTGCTCTCGACCATGACCCATGACCCCTGACCCCTGCTGCAAGGTGCTCTCGACCATGACACCTGACCCCTGCTGCAAGGTGCTCTCGACCATGACACCTGACCCCTGCTGCAAGGTGCTCTCGACCATGACACCTGACCCCTGCTGCAAGGTGCTCTCGACCATGACACCTGACCCCTGCTGCAAGGTGCTCTCGACTATGACACCTGACCCCTGCTGCAAGGTGCTCTCGACCATGACACCTGACCCCTGCTGCAAGGTGCTCTCGACCATGACCCCTGACCCCTGCTGCAAGGTGCCCCTCGACCATGACCTCTGACCCCTACACGGCCTTACACCCTCACCCATAACCTCTGACCCTCACCCATAACCCATAACCCTCACCTTACACCCTCACCCCTGACCCCTGACCTTCCCATGCCCCTCCTCTTTGTAAAACACATAAATAATGACACATTGTGTTTTGTATGTTAACCTGCAGGGTGTTGTTCCTGCAGGTGGTGTTTGAGCCGCACAACATCGACAACGCCTCCCCCGCCACCGTATCCAGGAACGGCATGGTGTTCATGAGCTCCTCCGTGCTGCCCTGGAGCCCCATCCTAGAGGTCTGTTACACACACACACACACACACAGGCGCATACACACACACACACTCACACACACAGGCGCATACACACACAGGCGCATACACACACACACACTCACACACACAGACACACACACTGGCACACGCACACACACAGACACACAAACAAATACACACTCACACACACAGAAACACACATACACAAGCACAAACACACATACATGCATACATACATGTAATACTGTAGACAGTCAGCTCATGCTAAATACTGAAGCATACTCCATCTGCTATTCCTTCACTGTAAGTCCCATTATATAGAAGACTCTTAACTGGATACAACTGCTTTCATAAGGAAAGTGGAAAAACATCTGAAGGCGCTTTATTTTTGCTTGTATTATGTTTTTTCTTTTTTTTGATGTTGCTCCAGACATTTCAAAGCTAAGCCATGTTCAAAGACCAATAGAATACACACAGAGAGGACAAATCCTAAAGGGAGTTGGACCTGAGTCCAAGCCCAGATGTTCCTAAGAGAATCTTACTCCACTTTCATCTGCTTGTGTCTGTATGCATGTGCATAAATATGCTGTTGTATATGCGTATACATGCGTCTGTGTATGTGCACTTACAGTTGAACACGTTTGTTTGTGTGCATATTTATTCATGCGTGTGTGTGTGCGTGTGGAAGTGGAACTGAGTATTTACCTGTATTCCTTCTGTCGGATTTTGGCTACTGGACCTTCAGATATTGGTCACTTCAGCTTCATGCCCAATCTGTGTTTTTTTGTATCAGTTCAGGTTGATTTTTATATTCATATGACATTTCACTGCAATGTTTATTATATGTTCCTGTCCTTTTATTATTATATCCTGTGTGTTGGCTTTTTGTGTTGTTGTTGTGAGTCAAACAGTCAATAACGTAACTATCTATATATATCTGTGTGTGTGTGTGTGTGTGTGTGTGTGTGTGTGTGTGTGTGGCTGTGTGTGTGTGGCTCCCAGGGCTGGCTGAAGAAGCGCTCTCCCCAGGAGGGTGAGGTGCTGAGACAGCTGTTCTCCTCATCCTTCCCTGAGCTCTATCGCTTCAGCGTCCATACCCTGGACTTTAAGATGGAGATGCTGGAGGCCTTTGTGATCATGCAGAGTATCAACATGCTGCAGGGTCTCATCCCCCCGAAGGTAATGAACACCACAGGGAATAACCTCAACCCTAACCAACCTCAACATCCCCAGCCCCAGCCCCAGCCCTAGTCCCAGCCCCAGCCCTAGCCCCAGCCCCATCCCCAGCCCCAGCCCTATCCCCAGCCCCATCCCCAGCCCCTAACCCTACCCCCAGCCCCTAACCCTACCCCCAGCCCCTAACCCTACCCCTGTGCAGGAGCAGGGAGTGGAGGTGTCTCAGGAGCACATGGAGCGCCTGTACGTGTTCTCTCTCATGTGGAGCATCGGAGCCCTGCTGGAGCTGGGTGACCGCAGGAGGGTGGAGGCCTGGCTCCGAGCCCACAGCAGCCTCCGCCTGCCCCACATCCCCCCGGACAGCGACGACACCATGTTCGACTACCACGTCACCGGGGATGGTGAGCGCTCTGGCCTCTGCTGATGGACCCTCCCAATATACACATACTCTATATATATATATATACATATACAGCTTTTCATTCATATTAGTTTTTTTATGATATATAAATATTTGTATTTTATGTATTTATTGTTAAGTGGTTTTGTGAAAAGTGTCAAAAGAAGAAAGTAGATCCAAACTGACCACCCTGAGCTCAGCTCTACCAATGCTCAAACTTTGTGTTTTGTTATGGATGCTGTTGATGATGGTAGACCAACCATGCAAAGATGCTGTAACAGATCTCTATGTACTGGAATTAAAACCTGAGCTGAATCCTCATATAATAATGTTTTTATGAGACACAGGAGTATACCAGATGTGAAAGTCAGCTGGAAGCTGGAAACTGTCTGCACATTGCTGTAAATAATATCATATACGTAACAACCCTAGATAACTGAGTAGAAGCCTTGATGGAGCTGTTTGGCTGTTCACAGGGCAGTGGGTCCACTGGAGTACCCGAGTGGAGGAGTATGTGTACCCCTCAGACTCCACCCCTGAGTACGGCTCCATCCTGGTCCCTAACGTGGACAACGTCCGCACAGACTTCCTCATCCACACCATATCCAAGCAGGGCAAGGTGGGGACTTACAGCCCGTTTGTAACCAGAGCAGGATTGTACTAAACACATTTCATCTTGAACTTGGACCGTTCTCAGAAGACAATGAACATATGTTCTTGGTGTGACGTGGTTACATTTCATGTATGTTCCGTGTCTCCTGCGTTGAAGGCTGTGTTGTTGATTGGAGAGCAAGGCACCGCCAAGACCGTCATCATCAAAGGGTACATGTCCAAGTACGATCCTGAAGCACACATCGCCAAGAGCCTCAACTTCTCCTCTGCCACCACTCCGCTCATGTTCCAGGTACCACACACACACAGACACACAGACACACACACAGACACACACATACACACACACGCACACACACACACAGACACACAGACACACACACAGACACACACATACACACACACACATGCACACACACGCGCACACACACACAGACACTTTACCACACACACACACATTCTGTCCTACAAACGCAGTTTGGTTTTACTATCCTAGTGAGGACCGATAATTCACTCACATTCAAAATTGTGTCATCCCCAACCCAAACCCCCCACCTCAGAAAGGTATTTAGACAAGACCACAGATTCACATACACACACAAGCTCACTTTAACACACACACACTCATACTCTTCCCCAGGAACATTGCTTCTCCATGAAAATATCAAGGTGTGTGTTTAACCTTTTGTGTTGGATGTAACAGTGTGTGTTGGAGCTAATGTCCTTCTCGTGCTGTATTGATCGCCCCCTCTGGCTAATCTCAGTCATGCAACGTGAATGTCAGATTTTTTTTTTCTTTCTTTGGCATGTCAAAATGAAGTATTGATTTGGACGTCACAATTGATGATGTCTGTATTTGTGTGAACATGGAAGAGATCAGAGTGTGTGTTCCCCAGAGAACACTGTAGAGAACTGTGTGTGTTCCCCAGAGAACGTTGGAGAGCTATGTGGACAAGAGGATGGGCACTACCTACGGACCTCCTGCAGGGAAGAAGATGTCCGTCTTTGTGGATGACATCAACATGCCTGTCATTAACGAATGGGGAGACCAGGTAACATCAACATGCCTCTCATTAACGAATGGGGAGACCCCCCCCCCCCGAGACCCCCCCCCCTCTTTCTCTCTCTCTCTCTCTCTCTCTCTCTCTCTCTCTCACACTCTCTCTCTTTCTCTCTCTCTCCCTGCTACGCTGGGGTTGAAAAGTTACCGGACTACTTGCGGAGTGCTACGAAAGACGTGAATCCGAGGCAAAAAGGCCACTTCGTAAAAGGCCGCTGTGTAATGAAGCATGACTCATGTCATTAAAAAACAAACAAAAAACAAACCCTGTTTAACTGTGCACGTCACACTGTGTGTTGTCCTGTTCTATCTTAGGTCACTAACGAGATTGTTCGTCAGCTGATGGAGCAGAATGGGTTCTTTAACCTGGAGAAGCCAGGTGAGTTCACCAACATCGTGGAGATCCACTTCCTGGCAGCCATGATACACCCTGGGGGCGGACGCAACGACATCCCCCAGAGACTGAAGAGACAGTTCTCCATCTTCAACTGCACCCTGCCCTCTCACGCCTCTATCGACAAGATCTTCGGTGAGCTGTCGGCATTCAATAACAGCCACGATGACAACAGCAGCGTTGAATTCATAATATTAATGAGGACTGTCATCTTGAATTGCAAAATTGAATTGTAACTGCTCAATTTCACATGGCCGCTAATGCTTTCCATTAGTTGGGGCATGTCATGTATTCAATTAGCAGACACTCTAATCCAAAGCGAAAGGGACAATCTTTTGATCTTCTGTCTAATGCTCAAACCAATGCGCTATACCCATCCCCGAATAGTAGTGATCCCCTCCGATAATAGTGCATCAGTAGCAGTGATAATAATGGATCAATAGCAGTGATAATAACATATCAATAGTAATAGATGATAATGCATCAATAGTCATGAGTATGGCTCAGTATCTGTGATGATAATGCAACAACAGCAGTGCTGACACCCTCCTGTGCCTGCAGGAGTGATTGGGAAGGGCCACTACTGCGCGCGGAGGGGCTTCAGCCCGGAGGTGACCTCCCTGGTGCCCAGGGTGGTCTCCCTCACCAGGCTGCTCTGGCAGAACACCAAAGTGAAGATGCTGCCTACGCCAGCCAAGTTCCACTACATCTTCAACCTGCGCGACCTGTCCCGCATCTGGCAGGGCATGCTGGGAACCACGGCCGAGGTGGTGCACTCCGTACCGGTGGGTCTGCAGCTGGAGGAATAACACAGCAGTCATGTTCCACTCTGCTCCTGATGCATGGCTGTGTTCAGGCTGTGTTCAGGCTGTGTTTGGGCTGGGCTCTGCACCTCTCTGTGCTCCTGATGCATAGCTGTGTTCAGGCTGTGTTCAGGCTGTGTTCAGGCTGTGTTCAGGCTGTGTCCAGGCTGTGCTCTGTACCTCTCTGCGTCACTACGGCTCCTTCTGAGCTTTCCTCTATTTTCTCTCTGAGCTTTCCTGGGAGTTTTTCCTGGTCAACCTGGTCAATATAATAATTCAATAGAATATGGTGCAGGGGCATAGTTGTGGCATGCATGAGTTTTGTTGTTTTCAAATGTGTGTTGGAAAGTTTTTTTCAATATCTGAGGATGCTGCCGTTAAATATCATATCACTAAATAAATGCGGGTGGGACACACACACACACACTAACCCTTTTATCGTTTTTTATAACCGAGCATGTGTGAAATCCAATTTCCTTCATGAAATGTGAAGAAACACTTTTCTTTACCGAGGCTGCAGCTGTTAAATGTTAAATATCCTGGTGTTCCTCTCCCTCAGGTCCTCCTACGCCTCTGGAAGCACGAGTGCAAGCGCGTGATCGCGGACCGCTTCACCACGCCGGCGGACGTGGTGTGGCTGGACGGCGCGCTGGCGCGGCTGGTGGGGGAGGAGCTGGGCGACGAGGCCCGGGCACTGCTGGACGTGGGAGAGGACGCCTACTTTGTGGACTTCCTCAGAGACGCCCCCGAAGCTACAGGTAACGGCTTGGTGGGGGCGGAGCAAGGCCAGGGCACTGATGGCTGGGCAGTGTGTGTGTGTGTGTATATGGGGGTGTGAGTGTATGTGTGTGTCAGTTGGCGTTTGTCTGCTCTAAACTGCTCTATAGTATGAGTTAATATATATACATGGCATGATCAGTATCTGCTCTAAAACGACTCTCCCCTAACTAACACCCACACTGTAAAAAAAAAGAGAAGACGACATTACCGCACTTTTTCACTTTACCGTGTTTTTTTCTGTATTTCAGAATTATAGGAAATACATATAGAAAGACAATGGCAAACAGTAAATTATAAATGTACAAAAAAATTACTGCCAAATGTTGTTACTTCAAATACAATAAAATGTCAGGTTTTTTTAACAAATATTAATAACATTTATTAATAACATTTTCACGGAAATGTTCTGTTAAAAGACATAACTTCACTTCATCAAAACTAGCTATTTTAATAGTTATCTAGCAGATATTTACTTTCATCACACGGACAAATGCCTTTAAATAATGTTTTGTTTAGACATAGGAACAATCCCAGCATGCACCAGTCAATATCAAAGACCTGAGCCTGCAAAAGCCTTTTTGGGGCTATCTCGTTGTTTATGATCATTGACCAATGCACTTTTAGTAAAGCTCTCTCTTGGAAGTCGCTTTGGATAAAAGCGTCTGCTAAATGAATAAATATAAAGATTCCAGAGTAAGACGAAGGAAAGTTGATTAGATAGTTGTGTAGCGGCAACGCTCCTGTTACCCAGGCTAGCTTAAAAGCTATAAAGTTAAAGGTTTAAGCTTAGTTTGATGAGCATTGTTTGGAGTTTTGTTATTGTGTTTGTTCTGTTTTGAAATGTGCAATGTGATGGTCTGTAGTTTGGATAAATTAAGTGTTCACCCTGAGTGTGAATATTGTCCAGTTAGATGGAGATCTAGCCTGTTTTATAAGACAAAAATATCTAGTTACTGATTACAGCATCGGGATGCTGTATGTTGTGGACACGACTTCTTTTGAATGACCATGTTAAATCGTGATATCTTATTTTGGCTTCATATAATATTTTTATTTATTGAAAATGTTGTATTATTACACTGAAGATTAATTAATAAAAGCAGTATTTACAGGTAAAGAACAGCCTGTAATGTAATATCACATATATATCTTGTAAAGTTGCTACTGGAACGTGTCATCACATGGGTTTATAATGTGAACATACACAACACACACGTTTGTACAATCACAAATCGTTTTTTCCCCAGCAAATCTGGTTTATTCAGGATAATAGTACATTTTTTTATTTTTTTTATTTTTTACAGAGAAGTTAAATTAATAAAAGTCGTATTTACCATCAGAGAACAGCCAGTAATGTAATATCACAGATATATCTTGTACATTTGGTACAGGAAAATAAACATTATTTTACGGTTAATTAATGTTAATTAAAATTGTTATACTGTAATTTAATGGGTTTAATCTGGCGTCCCAGCTGCCAGATTGTTCCAGTTTTTTTACTATGTTTTTTTTTTACAATGCAGACACACACAGAGTGATGGTGTTGTAAACATTCAGCCTTCCTTCCCCCAGGCGAGGAGCCCGAAGACACAGACTTCGACCTGCCCAAAGTGTACGAGCCCATCCAGTCCCTGGAGACCCTGACCGAGCGTCTGGACATGTTCCTCAGCCAGTACAACGAGAGCATACGAGGAGCAGGGATGGACATGGTGTTCTTCACCGACGCCATGATACACCTGGTCAAGGTGTGTGTGCGCTCCTACCCCAGTGTGTGTGTGTGTTCCTACCCCAGTATGTGTGTGTTTTTACACGTGTGTGTTCCTCCAGGTGTCCAGGATAATCCGGACCCCCCGGGGTAACGCCCTCCTGGTGGGCGTGGGGGGGTCGGGCAAACAGAGCCTCACCCGGCTGGCCTCCTTCATCGCTGGGTACAAGATCTTCCAGATCACCCTGACACGGTACGTCTCTTCACCTCTCACCTCATCCTCTCACCTCACCCTCTCACCTCACCCTCTCACCTCACCCTCTCACCTCACTCTCTCACCTCACCCTCTCACCTCACCCTCTCACCTCACTCTCTCACCTCACCCTCTCACCTCACCCTCGCACCTCACCCTATCACCTCACTCTCTCACTTCACCCTCTCACTTCACCCTCTCACCTCACTCTCTCACCTCACCCTCTCACTTCACCCTCTCACTTCACCCTCTCACCTCACCCTCTCACCTCACCCTCTCACCTCACTCTCTCACCTCACCCTCGCACCTCACCCTCTCACCTCACTCTCTCACCTCACCTTCTCACCTCACCCTCTCACCTCACCCTCTCACCTCACACCCTCTCACCTCACCCCTTCTCACCTCACCCTCTCACCTCACCCTCTCACCTCTCACCCTCTCACCTCACACCCTCTCACCTCACCCTCTCACCTCACCCTCTCACCTCACCCTCTCACCTCACTCTCTCACCTCACCCTCTCACTTCACCCTCTCACCTCACCCTCTCACCTCACCCTCTCACCTCACACCTTCTCACCTCACCCTCTCACCTCACTCTCTCACCTCACCCTCTCACCTCACCCTCTCACCTCACCCTCTCACCTCACCCCTTCTCACCTCACCCTCTCACCTCACTCTTTCACCTCACCCTCTCACTTCACCCTCTCACCTCACCCTCTCACCTCACACCTTCTCACCTCACCCTCTCACCTCACCCTCTCACCTCACCCTCTCACCTCACACCTTCTCACCTCACCCTCTCACTTCACCCTCTCACCTCACCCTCTCACCTCACACCTTCTCACCTCACCCTCTCACCTCACCCTCTCACCTCACCCTCTCACCTCACACCTTCTCACCTCACCCTCTCACCTCACCCTCTCACCTCACTCTCTCACCTCACCCTCTCACCTCACCCTTTCACCTCACCCTCTCACCACACCCTCTCACCTCACCTTCATCTTGTCATGGTCATGATGATCATGACGAAGGGGGGTGTTACTGTCCTGCTCCCAGTTCCTCAGCATCTTAGTGCACTCTGCTTGATTAGTCTGCTCTGCGTCGCTGTTTGTGTCTTTACAAAATAGGAAAGAACAGAAAGTCTTCCTCTTCCAGTCTGGTTATATGGTCCTTCCTCTTGGCTTCCTGTTCAGACATCCCAGTCTGTATTCTGCAGCGTTGGCAGTGCTGCAGCTGTGTGTTTGTTGATGGTGATGTGAAGGAGACTGTGTGCTCTGCTCCTCTGATCTCTCAGGAGACTGCAGGAGGCTGCTGGATCTCTAGACAACACAAGCTGCTCCACACACACACACCTACACACACACACCTACACACACACACACACACCTACACACACTCACACACACACACCTACACACACACACCTACACACACACACACACACACACCTACACACACACACACTCACACACCTACACGCACACTGCAAGACTCATAACCTTCTAAGATCCAACAATAGATTCACGTGCACTATAGAGGAGACTGGATTTGATGTAGTTACTCTGCAGCCAAACTGCTGTTTGTGTTTCCTTCTTCAGTCCACCTGAGAGAGAACACCCTGGCCATTATGACGACACACAATCTGTGGTCGACCTCAGAACAGCCACAGGATTCTAGTCACAGCTCCTAAATCCCTCCCCTCAGTGTGTGTGTGGGTTCCTCAGCTCCTAGATCCCTCCCCTCAGTGTGTGTGTGGGTTCCTCAGCTCCTAGATCCCTCCCCTCAGTGTGTGTGTGGGTTCCTCAGCTCCTACAACACGGCCAACCTGATGGAGGACCTGAAGGGGCTGTACAGGACGGCCGGCCAGTATGGCCGAGGCATCAGCTTCATCTTCACCGACAACGAGATCAAGGACGAGTCCTTCCTGGAGTACATGAACAACGTCCTGTCTTCTGGACAGGTCAGAGGTCACACACACACATGGCGGGCTTGCGGGGTGGGGGGGGGTGGACTGCTGCCATTTGGTGGTGCGTTTGATTTTGGGTGCAGTACAGGGTGAAGTTATCACTGACAGGAGTGCAGCGCTCGTCTCAGATGATCACAAGTGTGTAAATGATGAAGATAAACCATTCTGAATGTAGTGGTATAGTGTGTCATATTATAATTGTAGTGTTTGATTTCCATATTATACTACTTCTATTGCATATTTTATATTGTTACACTACTAGCATTGCAGGAGACAATTGCACAAGTTTGTCCGAGGGTGGGGATATTAGAACCCAGACTGTGACCCCTGACCCCTCACCTGACCCCTCACCTCACCCCTCACCTCACCCCTGCCCCTCACCTGACCCCTCACTCGAGGTATCTTCCATCTTCCCCAGGTGTCAAACTTGTTTGCTCGAGACGAGATCGATGAGATTATCAGTGACCTCATACCAGTCATGAAGCGGGAGTTTCCACGGCGACCACCGACCAACGAGAACCTGCACGAGTACTTCATGAGCCGCGTGCGTCAGAACCTGCACGTGGTTCTGTGCTTCTCTCCTGTGGGGGAGAAGTTCCGGAACCGAGCACTGAAGTTTCCAGCTCTCATCTCAGGCTGCACCATGGACTGGTTTAGCCGCTGGCCCAAGGACGCCCTCATCGCCGGTCAGTATCATAGCAACACAGGAAGAATTGTTAATGTGGTCATTTTGCATATATATATATTTTTTTTTTCTTTGACCTCATTCTGCTGTCAAATGCTCTAACTACTGAGCTAAGCTCTCCTTCATGCCACATTCTCCATGTACATAAATTAAAGTCATAAAAACTATGTAACTGTACCAAAAAATACAAAACATCATTCATTTGAACCTGCAAAGTGCACAAATGTTTTTTTCTTGTGTTTTGGAGAGTTAAGACCTATTTAGTAGATACTGTACCCTGTGTTCAAGCCTGGACTAATGTACCAATCTGTTACCAAATTGATACAAATTAAAATTCAAACCTTTAGTACATGCAGTCCATTAAAGGAAATGCATAAAAAACAGCAACAACAACAACAGGTAATTGGTATTTTGATGTCCTCTACTAAGTGTCTGTGCTTAAGTTTGTGTGCATGCGCATGTTCACCTTAAACATGCATCACTGTGTAGTTAAGAGCAAGCATAACAGCAACCACGCTCTACCTCTCTCTCGCCCCTTTCTCGCCCCTCTCTCGCCCCTCTCTCGCCCCTCTCTCGCCCCTCTCTCGTCCCTCTCTCGCCCCTCTCGCCCCTCTCTCACCCCTCTCTCACCCCTCTCTCACCCCTCAACCCCCCAGTCTCACAGCACTTCCTGTCCCAGTACGACATCGACTGCTCTCCGCAGGTGAAGGCTGAGGTGGTGCAGTGCATGGGCTGCTTCCAGGACGGCGTGGCGGAGAAGTGTGTCGAGTACTTCCAGAGGTACCGGCGTGCCACCCACGTCACGCCCAAGTCCTACCTGTCCTTCATCCAGGGATACAAGACCATCTACAGGGAGAGACAGGCCCAGGTCCAGACCCTGGCCAACAGGTACCTGACGCTGGATTCATTACTATCATCAATAATGTGTTGATTTAGCACATTCTTCTGTTTAACTTGACATTTAAGGGGCATTTGAACCTGTGATTTGTTGATCTGCCGTCAAAAACTGCACCCCTATACCCATGAATGATGTGGCTGGTAAATAAAGACACTTTTGTGGGATTTGAACCCACAATCTCTTCATCTGCAGTCCAAAACTCGCCCTGTGGTCACCCCTAGGTTCATGTGGGCTCTAAGTGCTGTGGACAAGAGGTGAATCCGTCTGTGCCACTGCTTGTAAACAGTGCAGTACATTGAACTGAGAAGTGCCGATGTTGCCTCTCCCAGGATGAACACAGGCCTGCAGAAGCTGAAGGAGGCATCCCAGTCAGTCGCTGGGCTCAGCATGGAGCTGGAGGTCAAGGAGAAGGAGCTGCAGATCGCCAACGACAAGGCCGACATGGTGTGTGTCTGTGTGTGTGTGTGAGTGCGTGTGTGTGTCTGTGTGTGTGTGTGTGTGTGTGTGAAAGAGTGCGAGTGTGTGTGTGTGTGTGTGTGAGTGCGTGTGTGTGTCTGTGTGTGTGTGTGTGAGAGTGCGAGTGTGTGTGTGTGTGTGTGTGTGTGTAAATGCGAGTCTGTGTGAGTGTCTGTGTCTCTACCTCCAGGCTACTTCAATCACAAAGTGTCTACGTGTTTGTGTGTGTAAGTGTGTAAGTGTGTGTATGTGTGTGTGTATGTGTGTGTGAGTGTGTGTGTCTCTACCTCTAGAACATTGCTGTCTTCAATCACAAAGTGTCTACGTGTGTGTGTCTCTACCATTGTTGTCTTCAATCACAGTGTCAGGCATTGAGCGTCCACTCAATAAAAAGAGCCTCCAACTCACCCAGTCTCAAGGCTCTGAGTTGACAACATGAGACATGAACGAGCTGACGGTGTGGGCGTGGTTAAACCTGAGCTCCTGTTCTCTTCAGAACACACGCTCAGGGATCTGCCATCACGTGTTCCACCTCCCGTAGGCTTGATGTCATGCTCATACGGCCTTCTGTAGGTGGTTGCAGCTCATTTGTGCTTGTTCATTATCAAATGAACCTTTAGCTCTCAGAGGAAAACACAGCACATATCTGTCTGGTGTGTTTTGTTTCTCTGAATCTTCATGGAGATCTGGGAGTTATGGGGCTCCATGTACAAATCAAGGCTCAACTACAGACTGTTTACACTGCTACTCACAAACTACAGACTGTTTACACTGCTACTCACAAACTACAGACTGTTTACACTGCTACTCACAAACTACAGACTGTTTACACTGCTACTCACAAACTACAGACTGTTTACACTGCTACTCACAAACTACAGACTGTTTACACTGCTACTCACAAACTACAGACTGTTTACACTGCTACTCACAAACTACAGACTGTTTACACTGCTACTCACAAACTGCCCAATACATCGGTGATGGGCGATAGAAGCAGCGATGGTAGAAGATGTGCTCCTGTCACAACCCTGGTGTGTGTGCCCCAGGTGCTGAAGGAGGTGACCATAGATATATATATATATAAAGGCTAGATGTCTTACGGCGGAGACTACAACGTCCTTTGCCACTGCATCTTTCTATTCTATTTCTTTTTTAATTACATAATTATTCATAAGTATGCAGTGGCATAGCTTCATCTCTGACGTTGATAACAAACCAAACCGTTTAAAAATTGGTTGAAAATTGAGCAAGTCATGGTAATTTAAAAAGTACATGTAGCACCAACATGATGTTATGGGTGAGCGAGTTGACTGTAGCAAGATGGCCGCCATGTGCGGACGTTTGACTCGGTTGGCCAGCAACGCGGACGAGACATCTAGTGTTGATATGTATCTATGGAGGTGACCCTGTCACAACCCTGGTGTGTGTGTGTGTGTGTGTCCCAGGTGCTGAAGGAGGTGACAGTGAAGGCCCAGGCAGCAGAGAAGGTGAAGCTGGAGGTGCAGAAGGTGAAGGATAAGGCCCAGGCCATAGTGGACAGCATCTCAGCTGACAAGGCCATCGCAGAGGAGAAGCTGGAGGCCGCACGGCCGGCCCTGGAGGAGGCAGAGGCTGCCCTGCAGGTATAGAGACTGGGGTAGAGGCTGGGGCTGCCCTTCAGGTGTAGAGATTGGGGTAGAGGCTGGCGCTGCCCTGCAGGTGTAGAGGATAGGGTAGAGGCTAGATGAGGCTGGGGTAGAGGCTGGGCTGCCCTGCAGGTTAGAGACTGGGGTAGAGGTAAGTCAAAGCATGTCCTATTTTTCCAGATGTGTTTACAGTCTTGAGGGTTGAAGTTGGTTTAGGTGTAGTTATATGGGTGTATGTACTACAATACAACCCTTCCTCCAAACCTCTGACTATCTCCTCCCATTCTCAACCTTGTGGCCCGTATCAACTCCTCCAGACCATCAAGCCCTCAGACATCGCCACGGTGCGAACGCTGGGCCGCCCCCCGCACCTCATCATGCGCATCATGGACTGCGTGCTGCTGCTGTTCCAGAGGAAGGTGAACACGGTGAAGATCGACCCCGAGAAGAACTGCACCATCCCCTCCTGGCAGGACTCCCTCAAGATGATGACCGGTGGGAACTTCCTGGGCAGTCTGCAGGTACGTGCTGGGGGTGGGAACTTCCTGGGCAGTCTGCAGGTACGTGCTGGAGGTGGGAAATTCCTGGGCAGTCTGCAGGTACGTGCTGGAGGTGGGAACTTCCTGGGCAGTCTGCAGGTACGTGCTGGTGGTGGATGGAGCACCGTGTTAGAGCATGTGACGGCTAAGATCGTGAAAGTTGTTGGATCAAAGCCCCAACTCCTGTACTGTATGTCGCTTTGGATAAAAGCGCACACAGATTACAACACACACACACATTATTACACGCACACACAGATCACTGCTCCAGCCAGCACCGCCCAGACGAGCCATCTGTCCTGGTGATGTGGCTGTTTAGGTGGCCTGGCTCTGACAATCCCAGTCTCTCTTTGCTTTTCATGTCTTTCCTTCGGCCTCCTCTTCTAACTACTTTCTTCCCCTCCTCCTCTCCCTTCACCCTCCTCCTCCTCTCCTCCTCTCGCCTCACACCCTCTTCCTTCTCTCCCCTCCTCCTCTCCCCTCACATCCTCTTCTTCCTCTCCCCTCACATCCTCTTCTTCCTCTCCTCTTCTTCCTCTCCTCTCACATCCTCTTCCTCCCCCCCTCTTCTTCCTCTCCCCTCACATCCTCTTCCTCCCCTCCTCTCCTCCTCTCGCCTCACACCCTCTTCCTTCTCTCCCCTCACACCCTCTCCCGCCTGCCCGTGGCAGCAATTCCCTAAAGACAGCATCAACGAGGAGATGGTGGAGCTGCTACAGCCCTACTTCGACATGAGCGACTACAACATTGAGACGGCCAGGCGTGTGTGTGGCAACGTGGCTGGTGTCTGCTCCTGGACCAAGGCCATGGCCTCCTTCTTCTCCATCAACAAGGAGGTGCTCCCCTTGAAGGTGAGGAGGATGTTTCTGAAGGCTTTCTGAGTGGGACTGTGTCAATGGTTTGTGAGGTGTAACAGGACATAGTTCAAAAAAGCAACAATTCCAAAATGCTAGGTGACAAGATAACATAAAATGGGTACTTTAGTTTCAGTAGAGATGCAGTGAATTTGATCTCTATGTTACTGAATTAAAATGCTTACATTCACTCTCTTGACAACCCACCACAAACATTACTGTCCAGGGTGTGTGATCGCACAGCGCTGTGCTTCAGAGCTGGGCTGTTGTAATGCTGTTTGTGCAGCAGGAAAAGAGCCCCCTTGCGGTGCCCCATTTGAGAGATGCTGCGGTCACTCTTCTCCCCAGGCCAACCTGGCGGTGCAGGAGAGCCGACTGACCGTCGCCAACGAGGACCTGCGTGAGGCCCAGGCTGAGCTGGACGACAAACAGGCCGAGCTGGACGTGGTGCAGGCAGAGTACGAGAAGGCTCTGACAGAGAAACAGGTGAGGGCAGGCAGGTGAGGGCAAGCAGGTGAGGGCAGGCAGGTGAGGGCAGGCAGGTGAGGGCAGGACAGGTGAGGGCAGGACAGGTGAGGGCAGGCAGGTGAGGGCAGGCAGGTGAGGGCAGGGCAGGTGAGGGCAAGCAGGTGAGGGCAGGCAGGTGAGGGCAGGCAGGTGAGGGCAGGACAGGTGAGGGCAGGACAGGTGAGGGCAGGCAGGTGAGGGCAGGCAGGTGAGGGCAGGGCAGGTGATGGCAGGACAGGTGAGGGCAGGCAGGTGAGGGCAGGCAGGTGAGGGCAGGGCAGGTGATGGCAGGGCAGGTGAGGGCAGGCAAGTGAGGGCAGGAGAGGTGTGGGCAGGATAGGTGAGGGCAGGATAGGTGAGGGCAGGGCAGGTGAGGGCAGGGCAGGTGAGGGCAGGACAGGTGAGGGCAGGGCAGGTGAGGGTAGGGCAGGTGTCACAAAACACACCTTTATGTGGAGTGCATTTATTTTGAGAATACAAATCAATAATACAAACAACTGGTGCCACACTTATTGGCACCCTTACTGCCAATAACCTTCACTGGCATCCTCCCTTTGCCAGTAAAACAGCACCAAGCCTTGTCCTTCACTTCTACAAAGGTTGGAGAATACAGAGCTAGGGGGTCAAAGAGTATTCCTCTTTAGGCAAATGAGAATCAGTATACCCAAAGCTGCACACTGGGCTGTCTGTCAGTGTGATGAAGCACTTGTGGAGGTAGAGCTGCAGCCACCTGCACTCAACAGCCTCTTGTTCATAAGCACACAGGCTTACACCACACAAGGTTACACCAAACAAGGTTCCACCACACAAGGTTACACCACACAGGCTTACACCACACAATGTTACACCACACTAAGTTACACCGTACAAAGTTAAACCACACAGTTACAGCTTTCTCAGCATCTTAACTAGACACTTGTAGTATAAAGGTATCAACTATCACAGTGGCATTATCATCCAAGTTGAGGGTGAAAACAAACACAGTTTTTGTGGGCAGACATTTTATACTAAAAAGGGTCCAACCCTAACCCTGGATGGCTCCTCCCCCCTCAGACGCTTCTGGAGGATGCGGAGCGCTGCAGGCACAAGATGCAGACGGCGTCCAGCCTCATCAGTGGCCTGGCTGGCGAGAAGGAGCGCTGGACAGAGCAGAGCAAGGAGTTCGCTGCCCAGACCAAGCGACTCGTCGGTGGGTTCACTTTCACCCCTTTTCTCGCCTTCATGTTCACCGCAGAGAAAACCTACTACCTAGATCAGTTTTCGACATGGCATAGAAAGGAATTTACAGAGCAGACTAGAAAAGAATAGAATGAAACTTGAATGTCCACCCAAGATGGACGTTTTTCTTTGGCTTCCCATTGACAAGATCTCAAACACACACAATCTGCATTCGCTAAATACACTCTGTGTTAATTCTAAACATTCACTAAAACCTTATAGTGTGTGATTATCCTCACTCACAACCAACCTGTCCTGTCTGAACATCGACATGGCAAACGCTGAAACTGATCAACTGTAAAGATATATTATGGGCAGTTTATAAGTGAAGTTTGATAGGAAAGGCAGGGAGAGAAAGGGGAAGACATGCCACAAAGGGTCCAGGCAAGATTCGTACCCGGGCCACTGCGGTACCCTTTCTTATCCTGTAAGCTACCAGGGTGCCAACCAATCCCCTTCTTGCAGGTGACGTTCTCCTGGCCACTGCATTCCTGTCCTACTCCGGACCTTTCAATCAGGAGTTCCGGAACCTTCTCCTGGGTGCTTGGCAACGGGAAATGAAGACCCGGATGATCCCGTTTGGCAGAAACCTCAACCTGACAGACCTGCTCGTCGATGCACCCACCGTGAGCGAGTGGACCCTTCAGGGCCTCCCCAACGATGACCTATCCATCCAAAACGGGATCATCGTGACAAAGGCTGCCCGCTTCCCCCTCCTCATCGACCCCCAGACCCAGGGGAAGATTTGGATCAAAAACAAGGAAATACGAAACGAACTACAGGTTTGAGACCTTTTGTTTTCAGTCAGGTACTCTAGACCTGACTACAGCTTTGAGACCTTAACTGCTTTTTGTTGATAGATGAGTGCTTTCTCTTCCCATCTAATTAATCATTAAGACAATATTCTAGAATGTTCTACAAGTGTTGTCACCAACACTGCTTCTTCTTGCTCCGCCTTCCACATGATACCTCAAACTTTTTCAGTTTTTTGGTACTTGAACGAACTTCCTGAATGGACTGTGTTATAATGGAACACAACCCAAACCTCGGTTCCAGATCACCTCGCTGAATCACAAGTACTTCAGGAACCATCTGGAGGACAGCTTGTCTCTGGGTCGCCCCCTGCTGATCGAGGACGTCGAGGAGGACCTGGACCCAGCCCTGGACAACGTGCTGGAGAAGAACTTCATCAAAACTGGCTCCACATACAAGGTTCAGTCAACGTCAATGGATTGATTGATTTATTTTGTATTCACTGGTGATCGACACGGCCCTTTAAAGCACAGTCTATTCATTCTATATAATAAAAATGGTCTGATTTGTTAATAAAAAAGACTTGTGCGAGGAAAAAAGTGCAGGAAGCACAATTGTATTTTTATCTGCAGCATGATGTTTGTAAGTTCTTAATATGGGTGAAAACACACCTTTAATATACCGGCTGGATCATGTGTCGCTTCTGCTGGTTTTTACACAATACATCCATTTGTTTTTCCTAACAGGGAGTATTTATATAGACTTACAAAACAAAACATGTTTACCAAACGAACAAATGAATGGCACTAAGAAAAACATAATTTTAAAATCTATTGTGTGTCTATTTTAACATCATTGAAAGAGGTTGTTCCCATGATTCAGTGCGATGGAAGTGGGGGCTGGTCTGTAGACGACAAACAAACAGGACGAAGAGTATCTTCCTCTCCACTCTTTGGGTCATTATTTCAACAAATAGCACTTTTCATGTCTGCATAATGTCCCTGATAGTTACAAAACACACAATTACAATGTCTTGTATGCTCAAATCAGACCTATCATTTTGCCCTGCGATGCATTATCGGAAATTGCCGTTCTGAGGCTGAATTGAGTTTAATCCTGGAGACTGCAGGAAATGGAAATGAACGTGTTGCAGGCAGTCTTTTCTAATTTGATAGCTGTGGCTTGTAAAACATGTTAGCTCTGCGCAGGCCTGGCTGTGTAGCTCACCAGCACGCTGCAGTGTTCCTGCTACGCCTCTTAGTTGGAAGCGCGCAAGTGACGGGGCCCTGCTGGTGATGACGGCCTGATGCCAGATGCCTGGGGAAGTGACTGAAGAGTGACAGACTGTCCTATCTGGAGGCACGGCTCTCCATCTCATTATCACTTATCCAGCTCAGCCTGCAGTCTTAGGCTTCCAGTAACCAGAACAGCTGCCTCCCTCACACTCACAAACTGAAAAACACACAAATAGAGCAAAGACATCATGGAGGAGGGAGCCATTGCTTCTGACAGCTGTGTAACTCTGTAAATATACAGGGGTGTGAAAAGAAGCAGCTGTGGTACGATATAAAACCCCCCCAGGCTTCTGAAGTGTTGATGATGAGTGGCAGCTAGTGGCGCTGTTTATCTGCCTGTTTTCCACAACTTTTGTGTTCGAGTCAGAGTATAGGTTGGCCACTGTTTAGCTGAATAAACATGTAGCGTCTCTGCTAATTAATATGCCAGTACATCTCTGTTTAGAGCACTTTAAAAAAATTAAACTTTCATAAAAAAAATTGGCTTGGGTTTAGAATGAACAAATGTCAGTCCGAGTTTAGCTTATATAACAAGTTGAGAACGTTTCTGATTGGCTGGCCATGACCCCCAGGTCAAGGTTGGAGACAAGGAAGTGGACGTGATGCGAGGCTTCCGTCTGTATGTGACCACGAAGCTGCCCAACCCCGCCTACACCCCCGAGATCAGTGCACGCACCTCCATCATCGACTTCACCGTCACCATGAAAGGCCTGGAGGACCAGCTGCTGGGCAGAGTCATCCTCACAGAGAAACAGGTGAGACAGGGTCATGCAGAGGAGACAGGGTCATGCAGGTGAGACAGGGTCATGCAGGGGAGACAGGGTCATGCAGGTGAGACAGGGTCATGCAGGTGAGACAGGGTCATGCAGGGGAGACAGGGTCATGCAGGGGAGACAGGCTAGCCAGGGTCATCGCATTCTGCTGAGATTGTTGAACATCCTCCTATAAGGTACCCACCTCACCTGTACCACATGTGTCCTCTGTGTGACTCAGGAGCTGGAGAAGGAGAGGACAGACCTCATGGAGGACGTGACGTCTAACAAGCGTAAGATGAAGGAGCTAGAGGACAACCTCCTGTACCGCCTCACCAGCACGCAGGGCTCCCTCGTGGACGACGAGAGCCTGATCGTCGTCCTGGGCAACACCAAGCGCACCGCCGAGGACGTGACCCAGAAGCTGCAGATCGCGGCCGAGACGGAGGTCCAGATCAACAGCGCTCGGGAGGAATACCGGCCCGGTACGATGGCTGTCCACGACAGGAAGTCCAAACATAAAGCAGAACTACCCTCTGGCTAACAGGCTAGCCACAAGGATAGTGAAACTACCCTCTGGCTAACAGGCTAGCCACAAGGATAGTGAAACTACCCTCTAGCTAACATGCTAGCCACAAGGATAGTGAAACTACCCTCTAGCTAACATGCTGGGTATAAGGATAGTGAAACTACCCTCTAGCTTACATGCTAGGCACAAGGATAGTAAAACTACCCTCTAGCTAACATGCTAGCCACAAAGATAGTGAAACTACCCTCTAGCTAACAGGCTAGCCACAAGGATAGTGAAACTGCCCTCTAGCTAACATGCTAGCCACAAAGATAGCACAACTACCCTCTAGCTAACAGGCTAGCCACAAGGATAGTGAAACTACCCTCTGGCTAACATGCTGGGTATAAGGATAGTGAAACTACCCTCTAGCTAACATGCTAGCCACAAAGATAGTGAAACTACCCTCTAGCTAACATGCTAGCCACAAAGATAGTGAAACTACCCTCTAGCTAACATGCTGGGTATAAGGATAGTAAGACTACACTCTAGCTAACATGCTGGGTATAAGGATAGTAAGACTACACTCTAGCTAGCAGGCTAGGGACAAGGATAAGAAAACTACCCTCTCGGTAACAGACAAGGTACAAAGGCAGAAACAGCACAGTGGTAGAGCACTTGACTGTAGATTAAGAGGTCACATGTTCAGTTTCCCCTTTACTGTACATGGAAAAAAATGTCTGCTGAATGAATGCGTAACAAAACCATGACATTAATAAGGATAGTAACCCTAACAGACAAGGATATCAATTCAGTATAACACTACACATGGGTGTTTTCATTTGATATGAGATTGCAAAAACAGTCAATTAATGTGTGCAGCTTTAATGTCCTTACATTTTTTATTATTCCAATTAGTTTCATGTGGAAATTATTCACCACAATTATGTTTACCGTCCAATGTGTGTTCTGTACAGTGGCCACCAGGGGCAGCATACTATACTTCCTCATCACTGAGATGAGCATGGTGAACGTGATGTACCAAACCTCGCTCAGACAGTTCCTGGGCCTGTTTGACCTGTCTCTGGCCAGGTAAGGTTCTTCCACAACCTTATGTCACACAGACAATATTTGGTTCAGCTCAGTTTTTACTATGTTTCATGTATAGACTAGTCTTTGAACTACGACCTGCACACACCACCCCTAAATCAGTGGAGATATTTGGGGCGGTGCTCAGATTTACCTGCTGTACTGATTCATGTGGGGAACATGCCCTGGATGGTACTCTGTCCTTTCATGTACTCACAGCTTGTGTTAGTCGGACATTAAGGGCCAAATGTATTGCATGCTGATGATAGCAACCAGACGTCTGACTGCTCTCTCCATACAGGTCATCGAAGAGTCCAATCACAAGCAAAAGGATCGGCAACATCATCGAGTGCATGACCTTCGAGGTCCACAAGTATGCTGCCAGGGGGTTATACGAGGAGCACAAGTTCCTGTTCACCCTGCTGCTCACCCTCAAGATCGACATGCAGAGCAACCGCATCAAACACGAGGACTTCCTCACGCTCATTAAAGGTCGGACGTCCTCTCTCTGTTTCCGTCCCTCGTTTGTTTCACACAAACTCCCACTTGACTCCTCCCCTCGGAACCCCATCCCTCACTTGACTCCTCCCCTCGCAACCCCACCCCTCTCTTCAACCATGGGCCGATTCTTGTGTTTCCCATTTTTTGTACTCAGACAGACTGCCCTGACCCTGTGCTGTATCCAGGAAGTGCTTCTCTAACCCTGTGCTGTATCCAGGAAGTGCTTCTCTAACCCTGTGCTGTATCCAGGAAGTGCTTCTCTAACCCTGTGCTGTATCCAGGAAGTGCTTCTCTAACCCTGTGCCGTATCCAGGAAGTGCTTCTCTAACCCTGTGCTGTATCCAGGAAGTGCTTCTCTAACCCTGTGCTGTATCCAGGAAGTGCTTCTCTAACCCTGTGCTGTATCCAGGAAGTGCTTCTCTAACCTTGTGCCGTATCCAGGAAGTGCTTCTCTAACCCTGTGCTGTATCCAGGAAGTGCTTCTGTAACCCTGTGCTGTATCCAGGAAGTGCTTCTCTAACCCTGTGCCGTATCCAGGAAGTGCTTCTCTAACCCTGTGCTGTATCCAGGAAGTGCTTCTCTAACCCTGTGCTGTATCCAGGAAGTGCTTCTCTAACCTTGTGCCGTATCCAGGAAGTGCTTCTCTAACCCTGTGCTGTATCCAGGAAGTGCTTCTGTAACCCTGTGCTGTATCCAGGAAGTGCTTCTCTAACCCTGTGCTGTATCCAGGAGGTGCTTCTCTGGACCTGAAGGCTTGTCCTGTAAAGCCAGCTAAGTGGATCCTGGACATGACTTGGCTGAACCTGGTGGAACTGAGCAAGCTCTGGCAGTTCTCTGACATCCTGGATCAGGTAGCTTCTGTAGCTAGTGCTATGTTACTGCCTTCCACTAACATCTACACTCTAGTTACACAGAGTACTGTACGTACACTCATTCAATCCTAGATAACCTTCAGATTCAGATAAACAAATACCTTGAACAACAAAGGAACAGCTGATTAACTGTGTGTGTGTGTGTGTGTGTGTGTGTGTGTGCGTGCAGATCAGCCGTAATGAGAAGCAGTGGAAGGCCTGGTTTGATAAGGAGGCCCCAGAGGAGGAGGTGGTTCCTAACTCGTATGACCAGACGCTGGACTGCTTCCGTAGACTGCTGCTCATACGCTCCTGGTGCCCCGACCGCACCATAGCTCAGGTAGGCCTCACCTGCCCTCACCTGACCTCATTATAGCACAGGTAGACCTCACCTGACTGCACATGACCTCACCATAGCACAGGTAGGCCTCACCTGACCTCACCTGACCTCACTACAGCACAGGTAGACCTCACCTGACCGCACCATAGCTCAGGTAGGCCTCACCTGACCTCACCATAGCACAGGTAGACCTCACCTGACCGCACCTGACCTCACCATAGTACAGGTAGGCCTCACCTGACCTCACCTGACCTCACTATAGCACAGGTAGACCTCACCTGACCTCACTATAGCTCAGGTAGACCTCACCCGACCTCACCATAGCACAGGTAGACCTCACCTGACCTCACCTGACCTCACTATAGCACAGGTAGACCTCACTTGACCTCACCTGACCTCACTATAGCACAGTTTGACCTGACCTGACCTCACCATAGCACAGGTAGACCTGACCTAACCTGACCTCACTATAGCACAGGTAGACCTCACCTGACCTCACCATAGCACAGGTAGACCTCACCTGACCTCACTATAGCACAGGTAGACCTCACCTGACCTCACCTGACCTCCCCATAGCACAGATACTAGACACATTGTTTTGATTGCCGTCTCAGGCCAGGAAGTATATTGTGGACTCCATGGGGGAGCGCTACGCCGAGGGGGTGATCCTGGACCTGGAGAGGACATGGGAGGAGTCAGACCCCCGCTCTCCCCTTGTCTGCTTCCTGTCCATGGGCTCCGACCCCACTGACTCCATCACGGCCCTGGGCAAGAGGCTGAAGATGGACACGCGCTACGTGTCGATGGGCCAGGGCCAGGAGGTGCACGCCCGCAAGCTCCTGCAGCAGACCATGGTCAACGTGAGTACAGGAACTAGGAAGACCCTGCTGTTCGTACGCACTGGAGCTCTGGAGATAAGCGTCTCCTGAAGGAGTGAAATGGATGCGTTGTATGTGCGGGGCATAGCTTTCGTTAGACGCTTTTGAAAACGTTCTGTTCCCATCAGCATTTTTTATTAAGAATGTTATTTTTCACGACTACATCCTCAGTGATTAAAAAAAGCTGTCTAAAAGCTGTTTGAAAACAAACCTGTTCTCTGTTAATGGGTACAACACAGTGCTGTAGCACACCTTCAGCTGGAGGAAGCAGGTATAGTGGTGTAGCTCACCTTCAGCTGGAGGAAGCAGGTATAGTGGTGTAGCACACCTTCAGCTGGAGGAAGCAGGTATAGTGGTGTAGCTCACCTTCAGCTGGAGCAGGCCAGCAAGTCAACATGTGTTTGTGGGTAGACGGGGGCTGCTGTGCTTTCTATAAGCACTGTTTATATATTATATGTATACTGTATATTATATGTATATTATATGTCACTTTAGATTAAAACATCTGCTACATTAATAAAATGTAAATTATTATTATTATTACTATTTTTTAATATTTCTATTAAAGTGAACAGGCAAGGCTGAGAATGTGTCTCTGAGACTAAACTTCAGAGCTTTTATACATGAAAATAAATTTATACTTACAGTATACTTTGAAAGTATACTTTTAGTATAACATTCTTGACAACTTTAATACATGCAAATGCATTTGTACATACGGCAAGCTTTGAAAGTGAACTTGAAATATGATATTTTCTGGCTCGGGAGATGAGGGAGTGTTAGCACTGGGGTCCTCGTGCCTTGTTGACGTCAGTGCTGCTGTGGTGTGGGCCTGCAGGGCGGCTGGGCTCTGCTCCAGAACTGTCACCTGGGCCTTGACTTTATGGATGAGCTGATGGACACCGTCACGGAGACGGACGCCGTCCACGACAGCTTCCGTCTCTGGATGACCACGGAGGTGCACAAGCACTTCCCCATCACCCTCCTGCAGATGTCAATCAAGTTCACCAACGAACCACCGCAGGGCCTGAAGGCGGGGCTTAAAAGGACGTATGGAGGTGAGGCAAGATCGCGCGCACGCTGTGGGAAAACACCTCACACTCAGAGCTGAAGCTTTAATAGAATAGATTAGATGTATCCAGTCCATTCAAATTGAATACATTTCTAATAATGATAATATGATGATGACATCATAATATTGACCGCTGCCTGCCTCTGCCCCCTGCCTGCCTCTCCCCCTCTGCCCCCTGTCTGCCTCTCCCCCTCTGCCCCCTGCCTGGCTCTGCCCCCTGCCTGCCTCTCCCCCTCTGCCCCCTGTCTGCCTCTCCCCCTCTGCCCCCTGCCTGCCTCTCCCCCTCTGCCCCCTGCCTGGCTCTGCCCCCTGCCTGCCTCTCCCCCTCTGCCCCCTGCCTGCCTCTCCCCCTCTGCCCCCTGTCTGCCTCTCCCCCTCTGCCCCCTGCCTGCCTCTCCCCCTCTGCCCCCTGCCTGGCTCTGCCCCCTGCCTGCCTCTCCCCCTCTGCCCCCTGCCTGCCTCTCCCCCTCTGCCCCCTGCCTGCCTCTGCCCCCTGCCTGCCTCTCCCCCTCTGCCCCCTGCCTGCCTCTCCCCCTCTGCCCCCTGCCTGCCTCTGCCCCTCTGCCCCCTGCCTGCCTCTCCCCCTCTGCCCCCTGCCTGCCTCTCCCCCTCTGCCCCCTGCCTGGCTCTGCCCCCTGCCTGCCTCTCCCCCTCTGCCCCCTGCCTGGCTCTGCCCCCTGCCTGCCTCTCCCCCTCTGCCCCCTGCCTGCCTCTCCCCCTCTGCCCCCTGCCTGGCTCTGCCCCCTGCCTGCCTCTCCCCCTCTGCCCCCTGCCTGCCTCTCCCCCTCTGCCCCCTGCCTGCCTCTCCCCCTCTGCCCCCTGCCTGCCTCTGCCCCCTCTGCCCCCTGCCTGCCTCTGCCCCCTGCCTGCCTCTCCCCCTCTGCCCTCTGCCCCCTGCCTGCCTCTCCCCCTCTGCCCCCTGCCTGCCTCTCCCCAGGCATCAGCCAGGACCTGCTGGACGTCAGCACCATGCAGCAGTGGAGGCCCATGCTGTACGCTGTGGCCTTCCTCCACTCCACCGTGCAGGAGAGGAGAAAGTACGGCTCGCTGGGCTGGAACATCCCCTACGAGTTCAACCAGGCCGACTTCAACGCCACCGTCCAGTTTGTGCAGAACCACCTGGACGACATGGACATCAAGAAGGTTCAACCAGGGCCGTGGGCTGGTTTTCACATGTGGGCTGGCTGTTCTTCATAACTGAGGATGCGGCCGTTAAGTTAGATTAACCGCATGTATAATTAAACCTATGTCCCTGGGTTTAACATACAACAGTAAAATGTTTGATTGATGATCAGGGATTGTAAAGGTTTTGTTGCACCCCAGTGGATAGTTGATCTGTTGGTAATAGTTTCATTTTCTTTAGAAGTTCTCTTCTGGAAGTGTGTGTGGAAGTGTGTCGTGTGTTGTGTGTGTTGTGTGTTGTGTGTGTCGTGTGTATTGTGTAGTGTGTGTAGCATGACGTGGTCTGTCCTCTCCAGGGCGTGTCAGTGTGTGTAGCATGACGTGGTCTGTCCTCTCCAGGGCGTGTCGTGGCACACGGTGCGATACATGATCGGGGAGATCCAGTATGGAGGCCGAGTGACAGACGACTACGACAAGCGCCTCCTCAACACCTTTGCCAAGGTCTGGTTCAGCGAGAACATGTTCACGCCCGACTTCCACTTCTACAAAGGCTACAGCATCCCCAAGTGCACCAACGTGGACCTGTATCTCCAACATATTCAGGTGGGTGGGGTGGGGTGGGGTGGGGTAGTGTGGGGTGGGGGTAGTGTGGGGTGGGGGTAGTGTGGGGTGGGGGTGGCTGGTGTGGTGTGGGGTGGTGTGGTGTGGGGGTGGGGTGGGGTAGTGTGGGGGTAGTGTGGTGTGGTGTGGGGTGGTGTGGGGGTGGGGTGGGGTGGGGTAGTGTGGGGTGGTGTTAAAATGTGTTTTAACTATCCAGCTCACTATAGCACCATAGAATATGAAAATGTATATAGGGTATATGGTATATGATTGTTGCATTATATATAACTTCTAAGCATATGCGTGTCTCTTTGGTTGCCTGCAGCATGCGTTTGTGTGTGTGTGTGTGTACAGAAGTAGTGTTGGTGAAGGTAGTTTAGTGTTCCGGAAGCTGCAGTGTATTTGAGGCTTGTTCTGTTTTTAGACGGCGCTCATTAGAGGTGCAAGCCACACAGGCAGACACTGATTAGACGAGCTTGGCTCTGGGAAACGAATGCAACCATCGCTCTGGGCTCATGTGTCTATGTGTCTTCAAGGGGCAAAGAAGATAGTTACAATAAAATTAAATCCCTTCAAGAATTTACTGCAATGAATATGAATAAACAAGCAGAGAAAATAGTCAATAGTTATAATTTTTTTGCATCCAGTTAAGACAAACTGAGGTGGCTTGTAATGTAAGTGGAACAGATTACATCCCTGTTCCAGCAGGAGTTCTCAGTGTCTGGTTTGTTTGTAAATGTCTACTTGTCAGCACTGTCGGGGAAGCCTTAAAGTCAAGCATTTCATTGCAAACAACCGGATTTCCTTTCACACCAACCCCTATGTTGTGGCCTCAGAGCCTGCCAGCGTATGACACCCCCGAGGTGTTCGGCCTGCACCCCAACGCTGACATCACCTACCAGAGCAAGCTGGCCAAGGATGTCCTGGACACCATCCTGAGCATCCAGCCCAAGGATAGCTCCAGCGGAGACGGGGAGACACGCGAGGCCATCGTGGCCCGCCTGGCTGACGACATGCTGGACAAGCTGCCCCCGGACTACGTCCCCTTTGAGGTCAGGGGGAGGTGGTCAGGGGGAGGTCGTCAGGGGAGGTGGTCAGGGGGAGGTGGTCAGGGGGAGGTGGTCAGGGGGAGGTGGTCAGGGGGAGGTCGTCAGGAGGAGGTGGTCAGGGGGAGGTGGTCAGGGGGAGGTGGTCAGGGGGAGGTGGTCAGGGGGAGGTGGTCAGGGGGAGGTGGTCAGGGGGAGGTGGTCAGGGGGAGGTGGTCAGGGGGAGGTCGTCAGGGGGAGGTGGTCAGGGGGAGGTCGTCAGGGGGAGGTGGTCAGGGGGAGGTGGTCAGGGGGAGGTGGTCAGGGGGAGGTGGTCAGGGGGAGGTGGTCAGGGGGAGGTCGTCAGGGGGAGGTCGTCAGGGGGAGGTCGTCAGGGGGAGGTCGTCAGGGGGAGGTCGTCAGGGGGAGGTCGTCAGGGGGAGGTCGTCAGGGGGAGGTGGTCAGGGGGAGGTGGTCAGGGGGAGGTGGTCAGGGGGAGGTGGTCAGGGGGAGGTCGTCAGGGGGAGGTCGTCAGGGGGAGGTGGTCAGGGGGAGGTCGTCAGGGGGAGGTCGTCAGGGGGAGGTGGTCAGGGGGAGGTGGTCAGGGGGAGGTGGTCAGGGGGAGGTCGTCAGGGGGAGGTGGTCAGGGGGAGGTGGTCAGGGGGAGGTGGTCAGGGGGAGGTGGTCAGGGGGAGGTGGTCAGGGGGAGGTGGTCAGGGGAGGTCGTCAGGGGAGGTCGTCAGGGGGAGGTCGTCAGGGGGAGGTCGTCAGGGGAGGTCGTCAGGGGGAGGTGGTCAGGGGGAGGTCGTCAGGGGGAGGTCGTCAGGGGGAGGTGGTCAGGGGGAGGTGGTCAGGGGAGGTCGTCAGGGGGAGGTCGTCAGGGGGAGGTGGTCAGGGGGAGGTGGTCAGGGGGAGGTGGTCAGGGGGAGGTGGTCAGGGGGAGGTGGTCAGGGGGAGGTGGTCAGGGGGAGGTGGTCAGGGGGAGGTCGTCAGGGGAGGTCGTCAGGGGGAGGTCGTCAGGGGGAGGTGGTCAGGGGGAGGTGGTCAGGGGGAGTTTTCTGGGATCCGTTCAGATTTGTTTCGTTTGTGTGTTGTGATAAGTCTTGATTAGATTTGGGTCCTTACGTAGGTTCCATATCTGGGTTCCAAAACTTGAGTTCCGAAACTGGTGTCACATCCTGCAGTGGGCTGTGTGGATGTGTCACATCCTGCAGTGGGCTGTGTGGATGTGTCACATCCTGCAGTGGGCTGTGTGGATGTGTCCCATCCTGCAGTGGGCTGTGTGGATGTGTCACATCCTGCAGTGGGCTGTGTGGATGTGTCCCATCCTGCAGTGGGCTGTGTGGATGTGTCACATCCTGCAGTGGGCTGTGTGGATGTGTCACATCCTGCAGTGGGCTGTGTGGATGTGTCACATCCTGCAGTGGGCTGTGTGGATGTGTCACATCCTGCAGTGGGCTGTGTGGATGTGTCCCATCCTGCAGTGGGCTGTGTGGATGTGTCACATCCTGCAGTGGGCTGTGTGGATGTGTCCCATCCTGCAGTGGGCTGTGTGGATGTGTCACATCCTGCAGTGGGCTGTGTGGATGTGTCACATCCTGCAGTGGGCTGTGTGGATGTGTCACATCCTGCAGTGGGCTGTGTGGATGTGTCCCATCCTGCAGTGGGCTGTGTGGATGTGTCCCATCCTGCAGTGGGCTGTGTGGATGTGTCACATCCTGCAGTGGGCTGTGTGGATGTGTCCCATCCTGCAGTGGGCTGTGTGGATGTGTCACATCCTGCAGTGGGCTGTGTGGATGTGTCACATCCTGCAGTGGGCTGTGTGGATGTGTCCCATCCTGCAGTGGGCTGTGTGGATGTGTCACATCCTGCAGTGGGCTGTGTGGATGTGTCCCATCCTGCAGTGGGCTGTGTGGATGTGTTACATCCTGCAGTGGGCTGTGTGGATGTGTCCCATCCTGCAGTGGGCTGTGTGGATGTGTCCCATCCTGCAGTGGGCTGTGTGGATGTGTCCCATCCTGCAGTGGGCTGTGTGGATGTGTCCCATCCTGCAGTGGGCTGTGTGGATGTGTCACATCCTGCAGTGGGCTGTGTGGATGTGTCACATCCTGCAGTGGGCTGTGTGGATGTGTCCCATCCTGCAGTGGGCTGTGTGGATGTGTCCCATCCTGCAGTGGGCTGTGTGGATGTGTGTGTGCGGTTCATCCAGATGAAGCGTTCTGTTGGCAGGTGAGAGACAGGCTGGTGAAGATGGGTCCCTTCCAGCCAATGAACATCTTCCTGCGGCAGGAGATTGACCGCATGCAGCGTGTCATCGTCCTGGTCCGCAGCACTCTCACAGACCTCAAGCTGGCCATCGACGGGACCATCATCATGAGCGAGAACCTCCGAGATGCTCTGGACTGCATGTACGACGCACGCATCCCTGCCCGCTGGAAGAAGGTCAGGCTGTTCTCACACAACACGGTCTCACACGTGTGTGTGTATTCAGAGGGTGTTTGTGTGCGTTCAGAGAGAGAGAGAGAGTGTGTGTGTGTGCGTTCAGAGAGAGAGAGTGTGTGTGTATGCGTTCAGAGAAAGAGAGTGTGTGTGTGTGCGTTCAGAGAGAGAGAGTGTGTGTGTGTATGCGTTCAGAGAGAGTGTGTGTGTGTGTGTATGCGTTCAGAGAGAGAGAGAGAGTGTGTGTATGCGTTCAGAGAGAGAGAGTGTGTGTGTGTGCGTTCAGAGAGAGAGAGATAGAGAGTGTGTGTGTGTGTGTGTGCGTTCAGAGAGAGAGCTAGAGAGTGTGTGTGTGTGCGTTCAGAGAGAGAGTGTGTATGGTCAGACAGCGCAGCAGATGTGTGTTCTCTATCCAGCAGCTGACACATACCGTGAACATCATTTAAATAACATCTCAGTTCTCACCAGCGCTCAGGAAGGACAATAATATGTTTATCAGACAGATGGCAAGAAATATGACATCACGTTAAACTGTCAAGGCTACATTTTTTTTATTCAATCAGCGGGGGGAAAAACGATCCAAAAGTCGATGGGGATTATTCGAAAGAAATCAGAATGTTAAGGTTGCCCTGGCTGTTCTAGAACTCACCATTGAGTTCTGGGCGTTGGCTCTGCGGTGCATGAGTAAGCAGGTCTGAACGTGCACCTGTGGCCTGTGTTCCAGGCATCGTGGGCCTCCAGCACCCTGGGCTTCTGGTTCACAGAGCTGCTGGAGCGGAACCGACAGTTCCAGGCGTGGGTCTTTGAGGGGCGTCCCAACTGCTTCTGGATGACGGGCTTCTTTAACCCCCAGGGCTTCCTGACAGCCATGAGACAGGTAGGAGGCCGCGCTTCCCCTTCACTGAGGAGTAGAGGCAGGTCCTGGTACAACACAGTCCTATAATAGACTACACTCTGTTTAGTTCAAGAAGGCACTTCTCATGCTTGCGATGTTGGGGGAGGGGGGCATGTACTTTAAAGTTCGATTTTTAGTGAGGTCATCAGTCAGGGTCTGGATGGAGTTATCCACGTCCAAGCTAAACTGTCTAACCTCTTCTAAACTGTCTGACCTCTTCTAAACTGTCTGACCTCTTTGAAACCAAATAAACCCCCGTCTAAATCATCTAACCCCCTCGAAACAGTTTGACCCCTTCTAAACCGACTGCCCCCCACCCCCACCCCTCCACAGGAGATAACCCGAGCCAACAAAGGCTGGGCCCTGGACCGCATGGTCCTGTGTAACGAGGTGACCAGGTGGATGAAGGACGACATCACCCAGCCTCCGTCCGAGGGCGTGTACGTGTATGGCCTGTACCTGGAGGGGGCCGGCTGGGAGCGCAGGAGCTGCCGGCTGCTGGACTCCAAACCCAAGGTCCTGTTTGAGATGATGCCCGTGGTGAGGATGTACGCCGAGAACAACGGTGAGCAGGGCGGCCGAGGGGAACGGAGGGGAAGCTTAGTGGTTAGAGCATGTGCCTGTAGGTAAAGTGGGTTGCAGGTTCAAGTCACCCCCCTCCTTTGGATAGAAGCATCTGCTATATGGATTGTGTTTGTTTGGCTGCTATAGAGGCAGGAGGTACAGTTCCTTATATACTGCAGTGTCAATATAACAAGCAGACTGCAGCATGCTGCGTAACCACGCGCCACACTGATACTGCCATATGACAAACCCAACCCTTGGGATTTGGACTCATCTGAGCGCTGTCACAGCTCAGTAGCTCCAGTCAGCTGTACTGTAAGGTGCCCCACAACTAGCATCTCCCCATAGAACTAACACTGACCTTAGAAGCTATTGAAATGATCAGAATTTATTAGCTTAGTCATGTTTCTTGTAAATACAAACTGTTCTTTGACTCTGACCACCAAAACACAGTAGAACTACAGTGGAACTATGCACTTCTGATCCTTGGTCTGCTGCTGGATTTTCTATTGATTCTATTATTTTTAATGAATTATAATATTGTATTGCTGTAATCACTACTTGGACGTCGCTCCGGATAAAAATGCGTACCCGCCTGTCAAATAAAATATTGAATTATTGCCACATATGTCCAATTGCAGGTGTGTTTGTGAGCTTGTGTAATATGTGCCGTCTCCTCCCAGGACTCAGAGACCCCAGGCTGTACCCCTGTCCCATCTACAAGAAACCTGTGAGGATGGACATGAACTTCATCGCTGCCATCGACCTGCGGACGTCTCTGCCTCCTGAGTACTGGATCCTCCGGGGCGTGGCGCTGCTGTGTGACGTCAAGTAGCATCCCAAGCTCCGCGGCCCCTCCACGCAGGAAACATCTCTACGTTTTTCTATATGTTTTGGGCCTTTATGAGCTTTTGATTGTTTTTTATTGATAGTTAGAGAGAGATGGGTAAGCAGGGAGGGGGGGGCATGCAGGAATTGGCATCAGTGGGATTTGAACCCAAGCACCTGCCTCAGGCATCAGCTTTAATGGTACGTGCAGTCATTCACACATCTGGACAGTTTGTAAGTGAAATGTGACAGGAAAGGCAGGCAGGGAGGCGGAGAGGGAGAGTTGGGGAAGACGTTCAGGAAATCTCTTAGGTGGGATTTGAACTCCTGCGTTAACCTAGCTTTAATGGTACGTGGGGGACCCCTCTACAACTGAGATGTCCTGGCGATTTTCTAACAGGGTCCTGTTCACCAGTTAACCCATGAGAGACAAAGACAAAAAAGCTTTAAAACTTTCACGTAGCTCTGAGAAGAAGAAAAAAATGAAACCTTTGCACATTAAATACATACAAATGTTTATTTACAAAAACAATGGCATTAAAGCATCATAAAACATTTCTGGTTGTCTTCTCTTACAAAAACAAAAAATAATTCCCAAATAAGTCCAGCGTCAAGACCACACACACGTTCACAAAAAAATGTTTTTCCCCGACGGTACTGGACTGTGCTAACTACATCCTGGAGTGTGAGCCTAGCAAGGGACCGGGCAGAGAGACCGACAGGAACAAACACAGTCTCTCTTCACTGCTGGCTCCGCGGGGCCAGTTGCCATGGCGTGCTGTGGGGCCGTGAGGCGATGAGGCCGTGAGGCTGTGGACACGAGGCTGCGGACACGAGGCGGCGTCTCAGGGCATGAGGTTCCCCTGAGAGAGCGAGCGGCTCATCTCCGTGTGGACGTAGTAGGTCTTCAGATCTCCTTTCCCCTTCACGTTAATGACTCCTCTGCAGGAGCAGGTGTAGCCCAGCGCCCGCAGGACCCGGCCCGTCTCCTCCGTCACCTGCAGGGGGCGCGCGTGTGGAACGCGTGTCATACACATGCTGACGTTCATCACAACCAGTACAGCAGCTAGGACCTTACCATCTGATCATGTATCATGTCCTAGTGTCCGTTCATATGCGTGTTCCTGCTGTAAGGGAGTTGGGTTCTGACGACAGCCACAGTTCAAGGACGTATCTGCCAGCCTGTAATAGCACCTATTGGCTGTGTCATGTTTGTTTTTCCCTACTCCGTCCTCTGACCTTCATGCCTCAGGGAGGCTTTACCAGGACCGCTGTGTCTGAACTGGTTATTGTGATGTCAAGGTGTTGGCTAAACCCTCTCCAGTCTCCAGATTGCTAACGCTCTAAAGCCCTGAAGGCAAATGATCTCTGTCCCTCCGTTAGTGAAGAGCCAGACAGAGCTATTTGTCTCGTAGCATGAACATGTTCACTCAGCGGAGGCTTTCATCCAACGAGACGTACGGGGGATTCGAACCTGCAATCTTTTGATTAGCAGCCGCTGAGCTACACCCTCCCAGACTATGTACTGGCTGTCTTTAACCTCACTAAAACTTAAATGCTGGTTACAGGCTGATTGTTACAGGCGTTTACTTCACTAATCATTAGTTACTCTGAAGTGAATTCAAACTGTGCACTGACACCAAACATTCTTGGGGTGTATATCTTAGGAAATACATCATCACGAAAACGTTCTGTGAGAAACTGGTCGAGAAAAGCCTACAAACTATCTGTAATGAGCTTAAAGAAACCGAATGTATAAAGTAGGTCAATAACGATGCAGGTTTCATATCAGGGACATATCGGGCAGGTAGTCAGTCACCTGTATTTTGCCCAGGACCCCGGTGCTGTCCATCCTACTGGCTACATTCACCGTGTTCCCCCAGATGTCATACTGGGGTTTCTGGGCTCCGATAACTCCTGCGATGACCGGCCCGTGGTTGATACCTGAGGGAGACAGAATGTGTTCATTTAGCCCGCCCTTTCATCAAGCGACGTACGGGGGGGACTTAAACCTTGTAGTCAGGTGCTCTAACCACTAAGCTACACCTATCCTGATCCATCAGACAGTCATGCTTATGTAACATGTTTTACTGCTATGGTTCACTATAGTTTTTGATTCCAGGGTACTTAATTAACATGCTTTAATACTGTCATTATAACAATAACATGTTCATTTAGTAGCCGCTTAAATCAAGAGCGACGTATAGTGGGTGTCGAACCTGTGACCCCTTGATCTGCAGTAAAAACACTCTAACCACTGAGCTATTATGATCCCCATCGTTAAACCATGTGTGTGATGCTCACCAACTCTTAGTTTGAAGTCGTTGAAGGAATGCTTGTTGATGACGTCAAGCTTGCCCACCAAGGCAAAGGCAAACTCCACCATGGTACCAATGTGCATATACTGTCTGTCATCCTGGAACAAACACAACTACACCTTGAAGTAAGGATCTTATTTGTTTTCTAAACTTTTCAAGGAAATTAAGGATCATGAACAATACATGCATGTATTAAATTTTTCATCAGCAGGTGAACCTAGCATTTTAACATCCTAGGATTTCAACTATTTTGCTAACTAGTGTATTAACCAATTGGTGTCCTAATTGAGATGGAGGTTACCTGTGTGTGTTCAGGTCCTAATGATGGAGGTTACCTGTGTGTGTTCAGGTCCTGCTGATGGAGGTTACCTGTGTGTGTTCAGGTCCTGCTGATGGAGGTTACCTGTGTGTGTTCAGCTCCTGCTGATGGAGGTTACCTGTGTGTGTTCAGGTCCTGCTGATGGAGGTTACCTGTGTGTGTTCAGGTCCTGCTGATGGAGGTTACCTGTGTGTGTTCGGGTCCTGCTGATGCGTTCAGTCCAGTGGCAGCCATGTACGTGCTTCCGATGGTCTTGATCTTCTCCACACCGCTGAACTTGGGCTTGGACAGCAACTGAAACAAAGTTCTCTGAAAGGTTACTAATCGATTATGTCCTTTGATAATTACAAAAAAAAACACATGAATACACATGGATTAGTTTACCTCATCAAAATCTGCAATGATCTCATTGAGTAATCTGAGGCATTCCAAGCCTTCCTTATTAACATCTGACTCAGTGTAAAACTCCTTGAAGTCCGGGATGGAGGCAAACAGGACGCACACCAGGTCATATGACTGATGATACAAATCCTGAAAATACAAAGGCATCAAAATTGTAAAGACACATAATATGAAGACATCCATATCGAACTGCTACATTTTCAGTGGTGTTGCTGGCCAAAGCAGTGTTTATAAAAAGTGGTCGTTGCAAAGTCATTCCGGCACCATCTTCCCTCACCTCGTTCTTCCAGTTGCGCGCCAGGAAGTGTTCCGCGACGTGGGCGGGTAGGACGTTCTCCAGCAGAACCCTGTTGAGGTTCTCCATCGTCTCGATCTCCTCACACTCTCTCTTGAACTTGTTCTTCCACAGGAAGTCCAACCTACAGTAATATTCATTCTGTTACAAGAGGACAAGAGAAGAGACTGAAGCTCATGACAGCAGCTCGGTTAGTGCACACCACAGCAGCAGAGCAAAGGGGTCGCTTATCAACAACTCTCCAACTCTCCTAACCAGACTAGCGAGCAACCGTTGTGACACAACCGTTCCTTCTGTTCATTTGTTAGAAAAGATTAGCAGGAGCGAGAGGAGAGGGGAGAGAGGAGCGGAGAAAGAAAGTACTTTTCTGATATGTATTCACCTGCTATTCCATGTATGCCAAATTACAGACTCCTTTAAAGTTTAACTATATAGACAAGCTGTTAAATCATGTGTCTTGTGCAGTGTCAGATGATAATGGACCCCTTTACACGAGTTCACACAGTTTATAATAATGAGAATATATTTATTTTGCAGACCCTGTTATTCAGAGCAACATGAAGGCAGGATTTGAATCTAGGAGCTGTTGATATGATATAGAGTCAAACGCTCAAACCACTGAGCGATACTCATACCCCCCTTGAGCTATAATCAGATCCAGATCTACAGTAGAGGAGATTCGAAGATGGATTATCTTTCTGGAGGTACACTTTTCAGTTTTATGAGTCCTATCCAACACTATCCATAATGATGCAAGAATGATCTCTTTCTGACATTTAGCTACAGTATGTTTTCAGCTTTTAGATGAAACTATTAAATGATCATATTTGGAAAGGTAGCTATTATTAAATATACCTTGAGTTACAAATCTTAGAAATCTGGAGGAAACCTTAATGTCAAAACAACAAAGCCTTAACCAAAATTAGAATGTAAAAATAGAGCACAAAAGACAGCAAGTATCTGTAGTCGATGACATCCAGTCTGTGACGGCGCGGGGGGGAGGGGGGAGGGGGGGGGAGGGGGGGGGAGGGTTGCTAAATAGAGCATGTGACGTACCTGTCTGGCGAGCACCAGCAGGGTGATGAAGAAGATGAGGAGGGAGAAGGAGCCCATCGTCTTCAGGTTCTTCAGAACTCCCGGCCTCCAAGGATCAGAACCGGACACAAAAGGGTCAGAACCAGGGCGTGTAATATAACCTTGTGCGTCACACAACATCTGTGTCCTCAGCGTTCCTTACCACTGTCCCTGGGAAACGCACTCAGACTTCTTCAGTTTTAAAAAATGTACAAATGGAAGCATGTCTCCGTAGTAGATTAATAATAGATTGTATTTAACACAATCATCCCCTTCACCAATTCTTTTTTCCAATCTGCATCATTCTAGTAGAGAAGCTAGTTTAGTGGTTGGAAGAATCCTATCAAAATGTAGGTACATTATTAAGCTCCTAACTAATGACTAGTAACCATACAGCTCCACCAGCAGCTAAAGGCCTCACCAAGACCAGAACACGCACAGAACACCACAACCACTAATAAGACCACCTGTTGACCAGCTATTTAAAACGGGGAGATAAATGAATGTCTTCTGAATGGCTCACCTTTCAGACATGACTGTCCCTTCTGGGAGACAGGAATCTGCATGTGCTTTGACATACCATGTCATTAGAACAGCTCAGGGTTCAATGCCATCCTCCCTCAACAAATCAAATATATGGAATAAGATGTTCTTTGTAGGAAATGCATTTCCTGGTTATGATTATTTATTTGTTTATCAGTTGCGTTTGTAGGTTCGAGCTCATTTGAAATGGTTGTCACACCGTAGTCATGATTTGGGCAAAGTTGTCAAACTATCTGATTGTAATTGACAATCACCAAACAGCCTAAGAAGTTACTGTACTGTGGTAGCTCTAAACTTGTACCCTTGAAGAAGGAGCTCACCTGTCCAGAACATCTGCCTTGTAGAGGAACTTGCTGTACTCATCTAGGAGGAAGCCATGGGTCTGAAGGATGATGATGTTGTACACAACGACAGCTGTTAACATGATGACCATTTTCAGCTCGTAGTTGATCCTCAGGAAAACAGAACAGGATATCAAGCCCAGGATGCAGCTATAGATGAAGTACTGGTGGGGAAAAGAGCGTCACCTCATCCACGCTGTTTCCATTCTGTGCTCCACCAAACAGACGATCATTTATTTGTGACAGAGGACACTGGCAGTGACTTACTGGAAGGTAGAAATAATTCTTGTCATTAACCATGATTGGTTGTCCGTTCTTGTAAAACATCGTCTCATTGGTTGAATTGTAAACCGCAACTGGAGCCATCATGTCATTGTCCAGGAAGAACTGCAGTAAAGGTCAAAGGTCAACATCTAAAGAATCACACCTTTAATATAAAGCCAGCATCATATCAACCACCCATGCAGCCAATAATCAGTGAACGCAACACAAATGTTTGAACGGGTCACAATTGTGAGGCGGGACCCTCACATGGCCTGAAAGCATGTGATGTGTTACATGTATACAGACTCATACAGATCAAATAATAAAATCTAAATAGCTGCAAGCAGCAAAGGCAGATTTCTCCCGATGTTTGTAAACCATTTCAAAGTTCACATGGTGGAGACATTTATCTCACACATGTACACAACATCTCAAGGCAATTGGAGCAATGATTGATTGTAACTTCTTTTTTTCTTCTCCTTTCTCTTCTTCTTTGTCACACTGACACAAGAGACTACAAAGATTTACATTTGTCAAAAAGCACAGACCTGATCAGAGCACAGGTGGCGCTGCAGACCACACCTCAAACTGGTCACTTTCAAGCTAATGTCCTTCAGACCCCATCAGGCCTTGAAGCCCACAGGAAACGGAAACGTCTCAACAACCCGTCACGGCTGTGTGACGGAATTGTTTCTACAGTGACAATTTGGGAGAAAACTTCTGTACACTTAACTTCCATAACTTAAAATAAGCCATTGCTCCTCTGTCATGTCAATTCTGAACTGGTTTGCGAACATCAGGAAGATTCTGCCATTGGTACTTGCAGGTATATTCCAAGTTGTTTCTGCTGAACGTAGGGTTTAAGGTACTGAAGCTTAGAGATGGACTAAAGGCTGCGTCCCAAATCGCATCCTTTTAGTACGCGCTGCAGCCCGCTTTACAAAGTACATATTGCATGCAGTATGCACACAATTAGACCATCCTACTTGCTCATATAACTGTGTCTTAAACTGCGGCAGGCATGGTCAGACTGATGTGCTATTGTACAGCTGTCTTCCCAGTTGACTCTTCTTCCACTGGTTGTGGGTCTGAACAGCCAGCAAAGCACGCTGGCTCGCATTCTGCAAAATGCTATTGGATATATTAGGACGTCCGGGTATTTTTGTCTCCAAGTACACAAACATAGTGTTTAGACATACTGTTTTTCTGGCACACTACGCTGTGTGGCATCATGGGTTTTGGGAGCCAGCCAATGTCTCTATTCAGATCTGGTGTAATCAGTGTGACTAAACAGAAAGAGACTGAATGAAGCGTTTTCCTTTGCAGCCGTGCAGCTCACCATGTTGAAGACAGACATCCCCAGGATCAGGACCGTGGTGGTCATGGTCAGGCTGATACGGAGCCATGGCTTGTTAGCGATGATGCTAGATGACCTCAGAAGCCAAAGCCAGGAAATGGAGGCACTTTTACTGCAATGCTAAGGAAGTAACAAGAACAGAATATTCAGACCCACCCCCCCATAAAAAGTGTCATTCTTGAACATGACACGGCCAGAAATGAGAAAATTTGATGTCAAAGCACTTCCTCAGTGACATCAAGGATTCTTGAGGCTTTCAACACAGGCTTGTGTTTTGCCACCACAAAGGCTGTTCTTGTCGTTGTTCCATCATTGCAACAGTAAAGGGCTATCATGGGGTTTTGATAGACATGCATTTGACAGACCTAGCAATAAAGTTGCATACTCATTGTGGCTGGGACGAAATATTCTGTTATTTTGATTCCAGAAAATTGACAGGATTTCCACACAGGAAGCTGTGCTCTTTCTACTGTCGTTCTGAAACAGATGCCTATTTGTCTTTTTTTGCCGCACTACTACAAATAATGAGCTTGGCGCGTGGTGAGACAGAAGGGAGAGGAGGGTGTCACAATCAGCAATTACTGACAATTACTGAACCATCTCCAAGCCAGTGCACCAAGCTAACATACAGGAATATAAGAATGATCAAGAAACATATTTTAGTTTAGTTTGTTACTAATGTAGTCCTAATTTTAGATCCAGCTGTTCCCACAATCTTTATCATTATACTGTTCGTGGATGAGGATGACATGATTGTGTTTGCATTAAGGCTCCTCGGTGATCGGAAAACAGGTCTATGTTGTTTTACACCAAAGTACGCTTTGGAAAAATATTTGAGATGGCCGCAGTTTCCTACTCACCATAAAATGGCCAGTAAAACATACCAGCAGAATCAGGGACAGAAAAACAAAAGCCGTCCCAAAGGACAACCCCAGGACTGCGGTTCTGTAGAGAGAGAGAGAGAGAGAGAGAGAGAGAGAGAGAGAGAGAGAGAGAGAGAGAGAGAGAGAGAGAGAGAGAGAGAGAGAGAGAGAGAGAGAGAGAGAGAGAGAGAGGGAGGGAGGGAGGGAGGGAGGGAGGGAGGGAGGGAGGGAGGGAGGGAGGGAGGGAGGGAGGGAGGGAGGGAGGGAGGGAGGGAGAGGGAGGGAGGGAGGGAGGGAGGGAGGGAGGGAGGGAGGGAGGGAGGGAGGGAGAGAGAGAGGGAGGGAGGGAGGGAGGGAGGGAGGGAGGGAGGGAGGGAGGGAGGGAGGGAGGGAGGGAGGGAGGGAGGGAGGGAGGGAGGGAGGGAGGGAGGGAGAGAAAGAGAGAGAGAGAGAGAGAGAGAGAGGGAGGGAAAGAGAGAGAGAGATATGTCAATTCACACCATCAACCAAAGAAAGGTAAAGATGGATCTGAAGACACCATGGCAGAAACTTAGCTCTTTAATGAGTTTTGTCGGGAATAAACTTTAAACTGCGGGTTCATATAAGGATGTTAGTGGAATAGCAGAGATAGTGTTTAAATCACACTTACTTTGGCAAGACCAGAATTTGAACGATAAAGATGCAGACGAAGATGAAAAAAGCACATGTAACATAGTACTTAAAAGCAGGTAAAGTAGTCGCTCTGTACTGCAGGAGAGGAAAGAAACACAGTCTAAGACAGCATCTACAACTAAATGTTGTTTTATGTTTTTTTTATTTTTTATTAAGACAAGGATGTGTCAAATAGGCAATACAGTGTTCTGAACCCATCCAGAACACTGAAAATATCTGAAAATATCAAATGTGACATCTTACCTCTTTCTCCAACACCTTGTTGTGAAAGAATAATGATATTCTCTGAATGTCCTCTGATTTGAGCCATTGTCTGAAACACACAGGTGTTTGGACAGGGCGTTAGGAAACACCTCAACACAGCTTCCCCTCCAGTAATGAAACCTCCATTTTTAACTCACTTACTTTTGGGAATTAATTCCATCAAAAGTTCGAATCATCCTCTCATTGAATTCTTCTTCAAATCTCTTCTTTTGAGATTTGGTTCTTAATAGCAGGATAATAATAAGAAAATGCAGTAATTAATGACATATTGTAAACAGTGAAGTACCTGAATGAATTGCCCGTAAATCCATTTAAAGTGAGCACCACAAATCCTTTGGACAGTGACCCATTTTTGGGTTATTTAAACCATCTGTGTTGGTGTGACTTTGATGTCTGGTTATAAATTGGCCATGTCACCCACAGCGAGCTTCAAAGAATTCAGATTAAGATTAAGCACATAAAGACATGAGTACCAAACTTCTTGGGGTAATAGGATATGTTTTGTGTGTAATCCGGTATGGATTAGCCTGTTTTCAGAGATTAAAAACACTGTAGAAAGATTGAAGTCAAAACATGGTAACTGAAACACTGGAGAAGCACTGACAACAGTAATTGTTCAAAACAATTATGTTGGAAATTGTTAAATACAATATTTATTTAAACGTAACATGTTTAATTTAAATACATGTGCCTGTAAACCATTCTCATAGTAACCCTAACCCAATCCATGTATCCTAACACCCAGAGATATACATGGCTCTTACCTCTCAGATCTCCTCTGGAAATGGTACTGGCCCAAGGGCACGTCCTGGAGCCAAGAGAACACAGAACAGTTTGAAGCACGTCTCCTTTTCTATTTTTTTCAAAACTTTTGGGGAGCATTTTCCTGCTTCATTGGACAGTTTTAAGTGAATTGTGACGGGAAAGGCAAGAGAGAGAGAGAGAGAGAGAGAGAGAGAGAGAGAGAGAGAGAGAGAGAGAGAGAGAGAGAGAGAGAGAGAGAGAGAGAGAGAGAGAGAGAGAGAGAGAGAGAGAGAGAGAGAGAGAGAGAGAGAGAGAGAGAGAGAGAGAGAGAGAGAGAGAGAGAGAAAGACATGCAACAAAGGGCCCCGGCAGGATTTAAACTTGTGTCTCGTTTTTTGTTGCACCGCGACTGTGACACATTTTAGTTGTCACAGTCGAACAACTAATTAAGTCATTTACTTTTACGTTGAATATAATTACACATAAAATGAACATAACACAACATAACTAAACATATGTTTAACACAAAAGATTAAATAGCACAAGGAAGTACGTGCCACGCCACTTACAGCCGTGTTGATCTTGCCGTTGTCGTTGGTCATGCTGTCGCGGTGGTGCAGGTTAGCAAAGGGCTTGGCAGCGCCCCAGGACTCCAGGTAGCGCGTCATCCGCACGGACGCCCTCATCTTGGCCCCGTCGGGGGCGTGGCGCGGCCGGTACTGGTGCTGGGGGCTGCGCCGCTCCACCTGCTCATCCACACAGGAAGAGAAGCCACACCTTCTGTCACTTCCCCACGTTAAGTTGTGCGTCATTTTAATACTAACTTTAATTTGTTATGGTACTTGTTGAAAACCTCCAGAACCCTGGCTTGGAGGTGGTTGACTACCTTGGGGTTGATGACCAGATGGGTGATGACCCTGTGCTCCTTGAGGTAGGGGTCTCTCTCCTGCCCCTCACCGTCCTCCACCAGGTACGCCCCCTTGAGGTGCTCCAGCGTCACCGAGGTGATGTGGACTCTCCTGACAGGCAACAGAACAGTCCTTACTCTGCTACTGAGATAGCATGCATAAGGAAGGCCCCTTCTTGCCAGCCCGGTGTACAAGATTAGATTTGATCAACTTTGTTATCTGTTTCTGGAAATGTGTCATTGGCTTCAGTTGAGATTAAAAAAGCAAAGAAAATATCAAAATGCACAGCACAGGACACACACTCACAACAGACACTTTATGAACACAATAACACAATAAGAGCTTCAAGTAAACTAGCTATTAAATTCGGAGAGAGAAACTAAAGAAAAATATTGAGACTTCTATCTCCTTTGAATTGTGTTTATTCTACCCAAATCTTTTAGTTAATAAAAACAAAAAATTGTAAAACGGTGAACAAATCTTGTTGTTGTTCTGAGTCACAGGAGCCCACGGGGTGAACACACCATGCACTCCACTTCAAGAACTGTTGTAGTGACCATTACTTTGTCCTTATTTTGGGCAACAGTCAGGTTGTGTAGGGAACCAAGTATCTCAAGATAAATTCCTAATAAGGGGCTATGCAGTGTTACTGTAGAGATAAAGTATAAACAATCAACATTTAATTCACTTCAGTATAGCTTTGCTTACCCTGGAACTCCGCCAGCCTCCATATGATTGGCCAATGTGACGTCATGTGACCAGACATCATATTGCCATTTCTGAAGGCCGATGACGCCACACAGGACGTTCCCAGAATGCACTCCGACACGCATGTTGATGTCCACTCCTGTAGCATCTCGCACTTTTCTGTGAAAAACCAAACATGTTACACATGCTCAGTGATAAACCAAACATGTTACACATGCTCAGTGATAAACCAAACATGTTCCAAATGCTCAGTGATAAATCAAACATGTTACACGCTGGTCAGTGATAAACCAAACATGTTTACACACGTTCAGTGTGCAATAATCTTAATACTGATTCCCTTTTTTCGGATTTCCATTCCACAAGCCATGAATCATGTACAATAATCATGACGATACGATACGATCTATGTCAAGGTTTGATTAGTTACCAAAGAAAACTAAAACAACAAGATGATTCCTAGATGCAGTGACTTTGGGCTGGGAACAATATTTTAACAGTTTCTTCTCTTGTTGTTAGTGCTCATGTAGACTTGCTAATATACACATACAGTAATAATGCCATCACATCAGGCTTATTACTGGCCCCAGAGAGCAAAAAACCCAGAGATAATGGTGTGTACTTACTTTATAGCTTCACACATGTCAAGGCCCATTTTGACACAGTTCTTGGCATGATTTGGAAGGGACTCTGGCAGGCCAGACACACAGTAATAGCAGTCTCCCAGAATTTTTATCCTCATGCATTCATTTTCCTTTGGAAACACAGTTATAAAACTTTTAAACGGTCAGATTCAATCAATTATTCTGTTAAAATGTCAAAAAACGTAGTAAACATTGATTTAAAGTGATATTGGATGTGCACAATGCTAACTCATGATGGTCCATGACTGTGCCTGACTGCTCATGCATGTGGATGTGCTGGCAAAGTTTTACTGAGACTTTGTGAGGAGGTGTTTACCTTGGCAATCTGATCAAATTTGCCAAAAAGTTCATTAAGCATGTGGACCAGCTCTCCGGGGGAACAGTCGCTAGCCAAACGAGTGAAGCCTACTATATCAGCATACAATATACTAGGACATTGAAACACAGAGAAAGATGATTTCAAATGATAGTAGAGAAAAATGTTTTTGTCCACTTTTACAGGATTATAGAAACACTACAGATACATTTCCATTCGGCACAGACCTGACGTTGATGTGCCGTTGGACATACAAGTTGTGAAAGTTGTTAGCATTCTCCACTTGGCCAAAGTTTGGGCCTTGCAACCTCTGGATGATCTCAGCCTTCATCACTCGAGCAATGTGAGCTGGTAACAAGGACAGCAAGAGGCGTTCCTACAACACAACAGGACCACATCAATCACACCTTTTAGAGTTTTAATAAAACCTATGGTTGAATAGCAATGGTCAGTTATTAACTGACTGTCCATCCTTGGGCCACAAGGGCTTTTCTCAGGGGTCCAGACAATATGATTTACTGAGCTCAAATACTGGGTTACCTCATCAGGGCCTGGCTGTAAGCTGCCACTGCACTGCAGCAAGACCAGCACATGCTTCATGACTCAGATAGCAGAGGATCCAAACCCGCATGGTTATTTATTGACATCCTGTGCTGAACTTTTATTATTGCTGTTATTATTAGTGTATTATGCTTTCATGCCTAAATGTTTCAAATCAATTGTAGTGTAGCTTGGACAGAGCAATCCAGATGTTAATACAAATGAAACAGCTGTTTTGTACTGGTTTTGTGTTACTTTTGTAAAGAGACATAATTAAATCAACGTTGTTATTGGGTGTGTTTGCCTTTGCAGGGCACAATCTCTCTCATATATCTTATTAATTATTTTCCCACCGTTAAAATAAGATCAATTTTTGCATTACATAGATAAAGTCGGTGTCAAAATGTTCGTCTTGGTCCCAATTGCATTGCTTCTATCTCCGCGAACGTTCCTTTTGATGGTTTAGCCATAATTTACGTTTTTGGTGGTGAAAAGTGAAGCTAACAGTAGCTAACTAGCTAGCCACAGTCAGAGACTTCAGTACGTCACAAATCCGCGCGCGATTACCTAGCGAACATCAGTTTTGTCATGGTTAACTTCTGGGAGATACTAGTTTGCTAATCCACACATCGGAAGTCTAGTTTACTCTGTACCACACCAAGAACGTTCAAGAGGATTGTGTTTTACACATATTAATATGCTTTTTGTAGCCACCGTCTCGGAGTTCTTGCCTGGGGTGTAAAAGTTGTATTTTGAGTTATATCGTGACTTCCGTTAGGAGGTATTGCAGTTAGCGTCAGTCAGTATCTGGTCGCGTACTAGCAGTCTCTTTGTAATGTAATATTTCACTAGATAAAACTACACCACAAACGTACAGGTTCGTAGATATGAGCTGCATCTAGCCAGTCTTTCTTGCATGGGGGGTTTAAATTGTATTTTGATTGATAATGTGAGCTCAGTTGGACAGTAGCCTACCGTCGTTCGCCTCAGTCAGGCTCTTTCACTGGCAGTCCGATATTTACTGTAAATGGTAATTGTTGGCTGGATGAGTAAATTCAACTGAAGCTATTTAGTTTTGGCTGACACGGGAATCGATCTGGTGATCCTTGTGATCAACAGGGATCCGTCAGATGTAGACAAGTAGGCTACACCCATGAACATTCTCCAAACGTTTCGATGATTGATAGGCCTATTAGTTTAAACAATGGGTTTGGAGATGATAGGCGTATCTATTAAAATAAGAAAGACTTAAAAAAAAAAAAAAAAACCTGGCGCAGTTTCTAGTTACCAATATTACTGTTGCCCTCATGTTTAGCTGTAATCATCAGCATGCAATTTTGTCATCCGTATAACACGCAATTACATACCGTTCTCATTTTCATATTATACTGAAGCGTGTGCTAATAAACCAAGGAACCGTTCAAGCTCAGTGGTTGGAGCATGTGCCCTGCGAATGCTCTGTTGCTTTGGATAAAAGCATGCTAAATTAATACATAATCAACACAGTATTAATACATAGGCCTACTTTGAGCTTTAACAAGAGAAAATCATTGTAGACAGAAATGCAGTAGTTCTTTCCATGCTGTTTATCATTTGAATGTAATTGAATAGTGGCCAGAAAATAACTTTGAGTGGTCTGTGGTTCTCTAAATCCGTTTGATTTAATAGGGAGCTAATTCACCCTCCGATGATGAGTAGAAGTACTGTCTCGTTGTTGCCAGATTATTGGCCGGCTAAGTGCTGAGTAGGTTAATTGCTAGCCTGAGTAGGTCAACATCACTTCCTGTAATTTCATGTGATGACGGTGGTGTGTTTTGGACAGCTCATAAATCTATTTGAACACTTCTGAGACAAATATTAACGGCATTTTCATAGGGTGACCAGATTAGATTTGGTGAAAGGGGACGGGGTAGTGTATTGCAGAATCATGACCATGTGAATGCATACAAATGTCACAAATGAAATGACACAAATGACAAAGGCCATATGATCATTTATTTATTGAACCTTAACAAAAGTGCAAATGTAAAACAAATCTTTTTTTCCAGTGCTTCTGTGGCTTTCACTGGTTGTTTAATGTCTTTAATGTGTCTTTTCACTTTTCACTTAAGACACTTTTCAGTCCTCATATATTAATAACAAAGGCAACAATAAGTTGCTCAGAGTATTGCTAGATTCGAAATGGCAAAGTATCATACCAAAGGTTCAAAGTGATTGTATTTGGAGGATAATTATCGATCTGGCAACACTGAGAAGGCGGTCGACCAATGACAAATCTCTCTACAGTCAGAGCTTGCGAAGGAAGGTGGAACTTAAGGAAGATACCCTTTCCAAAACTTTTAAGGGCGTAATAACTAGTTTGTGAAAGACCCAAAGAAACACAAATATCCGACAATGCAAAAGCCCGGACGCTTTTGGAATCCTTGCCGGACGCATTTTCCAGGTCTCGAAAAGAGGACATGTCCGGGTAAAGGAGGACGTCTGGTCACCCTCATTTTCATTCTTATCTATAATTTTCTTTGTCATTTGAGAGAAATAAATTGTCCATTTAGATACTTTGCGAATTATAAGCCTCGAGGCTTTATACTAAGGGTGGTCCTGACGAAATTATCGCAAGTATAAAATATGATTTATACGAGGTGCCCAATTAAGTCATGCAATAGTATAAACCATGGCCTTACCTGTTGTCGTTTTTCAAACTCCAGTTTGATAGGGGACCTGATGCAGTTGCATGTGTCGTGGTAGGTCTGTTTCAGGGCCAGTTCCATCAGATGTTTATGATACGCTCCTGCTATGTTCCCACAGATGAAAATTATGATATTGGCCAAAATCTAAGAGATTAACAAACAGAAGGCACGTTAAGCTCAAAAGGCCCCTGGTGCACCCTTCCTGGTGACCCCACACTAGCAAAAGTGCCTTCTTGGATGCCCCTATAGTAGATAAAACATGATAAAGGGTCTTGTACCGTGGCCCAGTTTGCTAGTCCCTTCTAGGGTGCCCTATCAGTGGAGAAAACATGATTCTTATTTTGACTCAAACATAACAAGTCCAATGTATTATATTACAAGAAGTGTTTCTTGTGTGCAAATTATTTCAAAAATAGCTTGCTCGCTTTTACTATATTAGTCCCTGCCTAAGATGATATCAAACTTACGTCCCTGAACTGTTCATATACCGGGGTAAGAAAGGGAAGTTTGTATAGTATATTGTGGTGCACACTTCTTGTATGCACCAAACTTGAACAAGATAAAACATTTTAAAAAAGTGATGAGCATCTCTAATGAGGGGCCTGTGCCACAGTAGAGCTGGATGTCTAACAACGCCCCTATGCCCCTCCCTGTGCAGCTGGTGCAGTGCCCCTGTGCCCCTCCCTGTGCAGCTGGTGCAGTGCCCCTGTGTCCCTCCCTATGCAGCTGGTGCAGTGCCCCTGTGTCCCTCCCTATGCAGCTGGTGCAGTGCCCCTGTGCCCCTCCCTATGCAGCTGGTGCAGTGCCCCTGTGCCCCTCCCTATGCAGCTGGTGCAGTGCCCCTGTGTCCCTCCCTATGCAGCTGGTGCAGTGCCCCTGTGCCCCTCCCTATGCAGCTGGTGCAGTGCCCCTGTGTCCCTCCCTATGCAGCTGGTGCAGTGCCCCTGTGCCCCTCCCTATGCAGCTGGTGCAGTGCCCCTGTGCCCCTCCCTGTGCAGCTGGTGCCCTTTAAACCATCCTCAGACAGACAGAGACAGACAGACAGGCAGACAGACAGATAGGTGTCACCTGATGCCATCATGTATTATAATAACATTTAAATAATGCCAATAATATTCATATTATTGAAAGAAATGTACTATCATGTTAAAATATATATATATATATATATATATATATATATATATATATATATATATATATATATATTAGCATGGAGGGATTGAGGTGGCAAGTCTTTGGCACCCTGCCCCCCACCTCCCTGCCACCCCTAGGATCAGCCTGTGCCTGACTGACTGAGTCAAAGGCTCTTAGTGATAGGTGTGAAGCACACTTCAGACCAAAGCTTCTTTGACACTTAAACAACAGCAGGGACAGAAATAGCATGACACGCTCACACGTTCTTCCACCAGTCCGGACTGTTTCTATGAATTTGGAACACCAGCTGCCGTTCTGCCTTAAAATACGAACAGTTCTAGGACAAACACTTGATGTTGAACTGAAATGGAATCACGTAAATATTGATATATATAGATTGGCAAAAACATTGAGCAGTGAAGTATCTATGGATATGCAGTGGATAGAAAATGGTCAATATATAGTAGCTCAGCGGAAGAGCATTTGACTTGTGATAGAAATATTACTGATAGATAATTAGGCCACGAAATGTGCTACAACAGACTGCAGATCAAGAGGTCGCAGGTTCAAATCCCCCCCTGCCGATAGAAGTATCTGGTATATAAACACATCAGAATTATTAGGTCTCAAGGAGAATCCAACACGTAACACGGTTTGCGTAATGCTCTATCGACTGGTTCCCAAGGAAACGAACCGAGTAGACGGCACCGACCAGTGAGAAAACAAACCCTGGACCTATCAGAAAGCTGTTGAGCCGAGCAGGAAATCACGAACAACCCCTGGACCAATCAGAAAGCTGCTGAAAAGGAAATCAGTAGACCATGTCATGCGTGTTGCGTACCTGCCAGAGCAGAGAGTCCCTGTGGTCGGAGGAGGCTGATAGACAGGCGCCCAGCACGAGCGTGTGTGAGGAGGATGTGAGGGTGCTGGCCAGGACCGCGCCCCGCATGGAGAAGGGCAGCATGGTGTACACCACGAACACGATGAACAGGAAGAAGGACACCTGTGGAGAGAGGACACCTTACCATGCAGGTTCGCTGCACCATGCAGGTTCGCTGCACCATGCAGGTTCACTGCACCACGCAGGTTCGCTGCACCATGCAGGTTCGCGGCACCATGCAGGTTTGCTGGCCAAGTTCGCTGCACCATGCAGGTTCGCTGCACCATGCAGGTTTGCTGCACCATGCAGTTTCACCGCACCATGCAGGTTCACTGGCCTCAGCTACGCAACGTGATACTTGAGAAGTCCACACTCATCAACCTCACCCAACTATAGATTCACAACAGTTAACCCTAACACAACTATATTCACAACAGTTAACCCGAACACAACTCAACTATAGATTCACAACAGGTAACTCCCACCCAACACTGGACACAAGTAACCTTAATCCTACGTACACTAGATACACAATACCTTTCTGTATGTATGTGTATGTGTGCTATGTCATGTGGAGTTGTGTGTGCTATGTCATGTGGAGTTGTGTGTGCTATGTCATGTGGAGTTGTGTGGGTTATGTCATGTGGAGTTGTGTGCTATGTCATGTGGAGTTGTGTGGGCTATGTCATGTGGAGTCAGGGCCGGTCCTAGGCATAGGCGACATAGGCAGCCACCTAGGGCGGCATCAAGAGGGGGGCGGCAAATTCTGAAGTTCATCCATGAATGAACCATCCCGCACCACCAGCAGAGGGGGCCAAGTCATCCCGATTTGCGGCCCCGTTGTACAACACGTTGACGTTTGTCGTTTTAAATGTGCTGTGTAAATAAATATGATTGAAATATGACTGTTTCACTGTTACCTTTGTGTGTACCAATCTACAAAACTACATACCTCTGCAAATGCTCATTTGATCAAGCTGAAGGGTGTATGTATATACCAGAGAATAGTTATAGCTCAATGATATTAGTACGCTCCAACAGGGTAGGTAATCAGCATGCACACACACACAGATATGAAGAATTAATTCAAGAAGGTTTGCTACAGCTAAAACATTTTTTTTTACCATTTTGAAAATATATCACAATGAGCACATTTTTCACACATGTAAAGCTCCTGGGTAATCTGTCATTAAAGCACAAAAGAAAGTCAAATTAAAAAAGAAAAACTAATTATATCTGGACACCAAGGCAACAGGGGCAGTGCTGCGAGGAAGGTTCTTTGTGTCTGCACAGACATTGTCAAAGTCATTGTCAAGGAATAGGAATGCATGCCTTTTGTTAGATGTCTACATTAGAAGACAATAGAGTCATTACTGGTCACCAAGGCCTCTAACAGCACTAAGAGCTACCAGTGTGTTTACATGAGAGCTGTGTTCAGGCTGAGTGACACACAGGCATTATCTATGGTCCCTGGAGCTGAGATGTGGAGCTCAAAGTTACGTTGTTCCTGTTCATGCCATGGAAGGGTTTTGTAATTACTGCCAAATATCATTTAACGTTCAAGATTATATTTTCTGGTTCCTGGCCTCCATAACTGAAATCCAACGCGGGTAACTGAATTATGTGACTACACGGAAAGAATACAGAGTGAATTATCTTTTATTTTTAGCACTAATGCAGTAACACAAGAGTGTGCTCCTCAGTGCAGCATATCCAGTAAATAAAAGAACCTTCGAACCCATTAAGTGGTCGTGCTTTGTGTCAGTTTCTGAAGGCCTTTCTGCTGCATGGTTTCTTATTTCTAATCACTAGGGAGACACGACAGAGATACTCTCCAATCTTCTCAGTGTTTGAGCCACTATGGTTGATGAGGTAGGAAGGATAAGTTAGTGTCTGGTTAGTATGTTAGGGTCTTGGTCTATTGAGTTGATTCCTACCTTCACGTAAATCTCTTGATGAATAGGATTTTCCATTAAAACGTGAACAAAAGAGTAAGGAACACACATTAAGCAGAGGTTTGTGTTCATGTACATTTGTGAACGTGTGGTAAAGAGGAATTGGAGTAGTCCTGGTGACATCACCTTCAGACAGAGGGATCAGCAACATGATAGGACGATATCACCATGTTTCTCTCTCCACTCTCACTCTCTCCCCTCCCTCTCCCCCTCCTTCTCTCCCCCTCCCTCCTCCCCTCCCTCTTTTCCCTCCCTCTCTCCCCCTCCCTCCTCCCTCTCTCCCCTCCCTCTTCCCCTCCCTCTCTCCCCTCCCTCTCCCTCCTCCCCTCCCTCTTTTCCCTCCCTCTCTCCCCCTCCCTCCTCCCTCTCCCCCTCCCTCCCTCTCTCCCCTCCCTCTTTCCCCTCCCTCTCCCTTTCCCCCTCCCTCTCTGCCCCCTCTCTCCCCTCCCTCTCCCTTTCCCCCTCCCTCTCTGCCCCCTCTCTCCCCTCTCTGTCAGTGATTTCTGCCAGTTAGACCACAGCAGGTGATAGCTGGCTGACATGCAGAACCCTCGTGTAGTCCATCTCATAATAGGGTTCTGATGACCTCATACTAAAGAAGCATTTGCCATTTTTCTCTGATGATGAACGTGTCATCGTTTCCACAGGGTCGCTATTAAAACAGCAGAACACGTACTGGTGCCATAGCTGCTCCGCATTCAGCAGGACACAGCTTGTCTAGTGGTGGTGGGGGAAAAGGTTGACATGACATGTTCGCATCTGTGTGTCAAACAAACTGTCTCCAAAATTATCATTGTATCACCCCTTTATTTTATGACGTTTGCTGAGAACTGACACATTACGATTAAAATGAATCTACCAACAATTTCCTGTCGGTGCCTGTTGGGTTTTTAACAGTTTTGTCTATGACCACGTGACAAGGGCTGTAGCTACATATGAAATACCAAAGGTTCGTTTTGGGGAAAAAACACGGTTTATTTCCATATTGCCCTGATCTAAACATTAAATGTACAAAAAATCCCAGCGGTGTGTGATGCTATACCTGTGCCGGGACCTAAACTCCAACTCTGACGCGGGCTTTGGGCTTCCATGCGCCCGTTTGTCTGGTTGTGTGACTGAAGACGGTCCCAGATAGGCTCAGCATGGTGCAGCCTGGTTGCCTCCGATAAGCTGAGCTAGACACAGCTGCTTTGTGGGAAGCGGATAAGCATCCGATTGATTTCAAATGGAAATGGAAAGAGTACTCAATATGTAGACGCGCGAGAGAGGATGCCGTGATGAGGTGTACCAGCGTGGCCGTGCAAGCCTGGCCCGCGGCGCTATTTGTATCATTACGTTTTTAGAGCTCATTCCACGTTTTGCACTGTTTTGTGATTTTCGCTGTGATTTTTTTTTTATGTGAGGAATATTTGAAATGTGAAATGCTTAAAACAGCCTTTGCATTTCTTCTGTGAAAGTTTAAAATCAATACTTTTTGCTGACTGCATGAATATATCTGCCAATGTGCTGTAGAGGAACACAAAAGGGAATGTGGGAACATTCGTTTAATGTTTGTTGTTGTTGTTTGTTAGTTTTTAGCTCGATCTGTTATCAAATCAAATAAACACCATCCTGTGAACAAAGTGCTTTGACAACATGCAATTCTGAACGTCAAAGGGTTAGGGTTGGAGATGTGCGAATGGTTGAGGCAAGTTTATCTTGAACACTCAACCCTAATCCAAACCAAGAACATGACATACTGGCCTTCAGAACTGCTATCTTCTCGTCCTCCCTATTCACAATGTTCGTCTTAACACCCTTCCCTTCATATTCACACATTATGATGCAATGTTTACAATTGCTTCCAGAAAGAGGTGGACTGGCGCTTTAGAGTCTGATGAATAAACCATGGACGACTCCAATTACAGGCTTCTCTTGCTGTTACCTTTTACTTTGAGAATCTGTTACAATTTATTGTTTGACTGGATAAAAAATGTTGGTTTGAATTGCTATGTAAACCTTGTATTCAATATCTATATTTTAAATCTTCACAGTTCAAAAGGGAAATCCTCATCAAATTATTTACTGACCACAGATTGACATATGCTTATGGACAGCATTTTACCTGTTGATGCAGGGTCTTTACACAAAAGAATATGCCACAAAAGCAGTGGTAGTATATACTACTAAGGCAGTATCTTTCAGTGTATCTTTCAAGGCAGCATCTTTCATTGCAGTTTCTTTGTATAAGATTACAAAGACAGCACCCAGGCTTCTCTCCTATTAAGACCCTCTCTGTAATACCCCTAGGCAAAGACGAGGCATGCAATATCAGGCCTTGAAACCATGGAAAAGAGATACAAACTGTCAACAAAAGGTAGTGTTAGCTAACACTAAAGTTACAAGGTCAGCATAAACTATCGCCAAGGTCAAACACCTGTCCAGAGGCAGGAAGTCATGAAGGTCGCAAGGTCAAACACCTGTCCAGAGGCAGGAAGTCGTGACGGTCGCAAGGTCAAACACCTGTCCAGAGGCAGGAAGTCGTGACGGTCGCCTTACCTGGTCCCAGGGCCTGAGGATGCCCCCGAAGAACATGAAGAGGTAACCCATGGCAACCAGGCATGCCCAGATGGCCAGGGAGAAGATGTGTAGGAGCTTCTTGAAGACGGACTCGATGCAGACCAGCACAAACACGCTGAGGAAGAGTGCCAGAGCAGTGGGGACGGTGATGATGAAGGTGACGTGCTCCTCCATGTCCTGAAGGAACCAACACAAGCAGGGGTCAGAGGTGGCAGGAAGCCATCTTGACCTGGAAGCCATGTCATATCCTATTGACCGTGTTAAGCCTAAACATAACCCAACCTGGAAGTGATGTCATGTCCTATTGACCGTGTTAAGCCTAAACATAACCCAACCTGGAAGTGATGTCATGTCCTATTGACCATGTTAACCCTGTTGACCATGTTTCAAGCGAGTTTGTAGAAAATCTTTCAAAACTTGTTTCCTCTCTTTATAGTGTCATTTATGATGTTATTAATTTAGCATACATTCTGCAGCCGCAACATCTAAATAATTTGGATGAATTGCAAAACATTAATAGACAGAACTGCATATTAAAAAAGAATAAGCATAAGCCTGCATTCCAACCATTCCATGACCTGTCTGTCTGTTTCACTGAGTGTACTGAGAACTTCCGGAACATGGTAACCTACTGACCCCGCCCCTGTCATGGTAGTCATGGTAATGCAGTAGTATGAGCAGGGTAGATGTGGGCAGAGTGGCCATGGGGATGGGTATAACTCAGTGGTAGAGCATGGGGATGGGTATAGCTCAGTGGTAGAACATGGGGATGGGTATAGCTCAGTGGTAGAGCATGGGGGTGGGTATAGCTCAGTGGTAGAGCATGGGGATGGGTATAGCTCAGTGGTAGAGCATGGGGATGGGTATAGCTCAGTGGTAGAACATGGGGATGGGTATAGCTCAGTGGTAGAACATGGGGATGGATATAGCTCAGTGGTAGAGCATGGGGATGGGTATAACTCAGTGGTAGAGCATGGGGATGGGTATAGCTCAGTGGTAGAGCATGGGGATGGGTATAGCTCAGTGGTAGAGCATGGGGATGGGTATAGCTCAGTGGTAGAGCATGGGGATGGGTATAACTCAGTGGTAGAACAAGGGGATGGGTATAGCTCAGTGGTAGAACATGGGGATGGGTATAGCTCAGTGGTAGAACATGGGGATGGGTATAACTCAGTGGTAGAACATGGGGATGGGTATAGCTCAGTGGTAGAACAAGGGGATGGGTATAGCTCAGTGGTAAAACATTTGGCTGCAGATCGCAGGTTCAAATCAAACGTGTCGTTTTAAATAAATGCAGCTGCTAAACAAACACATTATTAATAGGTTGAGAGAGTATTAATACAGAGATGGAGAGAGAAAGGAGAGACAAGGACAGGGAAAGAGGGAGAGAGAGAAAGAGGAGGGGAGGGGAGAGATAAAGAGAGACAGATAGAGGGAGAGAGAGCGAGGGGGAGAGATGGGGAGAGAGGATGATAGTAGGTCAGCATGGAGGGTGAAGAGAGAGAGAGAAGATAGAGACACAGATATAGTAGGTCAACGTGAAACAGTACAAATGCCTGAACCTGAATGACAGGCGTGGAGTTGTTAAAGAAGACACTGACAGAGACAGGGAGAGAGAGAGACAGAGAGAGTCTTCCCTCCTTGTCAGCCTTC
>NC_140362.1:1935000-2020000 GCF_054491055.1 Hypomesus nipponensis | reverse complement strand
ACTATGTCCTTGAAAGTCACAAAAAGTAATTCAATGTAATGTCACACACTCTGCTTGGAAGGAACCTCATTGAAACACTGTCCATGTCCTCAGGTTTACTGTGCCTCCATTCTCTTGGGGACCGATCAGTCAGTGTGTCTTTGTAAAGCCCCCCCCCTCACAGCCCCCCCCCACAGCCCCCCCTCACAGCCCCCCCTCACAGCCCCCCCCCTCACAGCCCCCCCCCTCACAGCCCCCCCTCACAGCCCCCCCTCACAGCCCCCACCTCACAGCCCCCCCTCACAGCCCCCCCTCACAGCCCCCCCCCCTCACAGCCCCCCCTCACAGCCCCCCCCCCTCACAGCCCCCCCCCCTCACAGCCCCCCCTCACAGCCCCCCCCCTCACAGCCCCCCCTCACAGCCCCCCCCCCTCACAGCCCCCCCTCACAGCCCCCCCTCACAGCCCCCCCCCCTCACAGCCCCCCCCCCTCACAGCCCCCCCTCACAGCCCCCCCCCTCACAGCCCCCCCTCACAGCCCCCCCTCCCTGGCCTTCACAGTCGTGCATCTCAAACACAGAGGGGCACAGGCTGTGACGGTCGCCATAGTGACCCAGTTCAGGTTTTGGACCCCCCTCCCCCCCGCCCCCCCCCCCCCGGTCTGCACACCCTCCCCTTTCCACCCCACAGACAGGGCGGGGGCAGAACTCTGTGTTCCCATCCGGGCCAGTCAGGATGGAGAACAGAACGTTCCCCAGGGTGGCAGCTACATTACGATCACAATGCAAGCAGCTGGACACTGGAGAGGGGACGTCTCCTAATATCAGTTCACCCCCTCGCTCCCTTCACTCTTTTTCTTCCCTCCTTCCCCTCCTCGCTTCCCTCTAGCCATGTGTCTGTGGAGATCAGAATGACCTCCAGTCCCCCCGCCCCCCCCCCCTCCCCTCCCCGGCAGAGCCCCAGGCCCCGCCCCCAGACCCGTGTCACCGCGCATCACATCACAGCGACTCCTGGAGAACGGTTACGCAACCTCGCCTGAGCGTGTCGTCTGCTACAACGGGCCCTAATTGTCGGTTGTTGACCACAGAGGTGGACGAGTCGGTGGGGCCTCCTGTGCTCTCAGCGGTCGCGGCGGCTGGGTGTCACAAGCGGTTAGAGGCGCCGGTCTGAGCGGGACGTTCTGGATTGTTCTGGTTCCGAGCGTGGGCGGGTCTGTGGGCTGGGTGAGGAGGGCCTGCCGGGCCGACACAGAGGGGAGGAGAGGACACCAGCCCACACCAGTCCTGCTACATTCCACATCTGTCCACAAAACATGTCCCCCATCTCTTCTCCTTCCACCTCCCTCCTCATCCTCCTGTTTCCCAGACAGGAAACGGCTGTAGTCCTCTGCCCCCCCCCCCCCACCTCACACCCCACCACGGCCCTTATGAAACCTCGGGTAAACACAGCTTGATCCAGTTCAGAGGGACAGAGCTGCTTTTGGGTGTTCTGTCAGTGGGATACTGGTGAAAACAGAATTCCTCTCAATTGGGACAGCTGTGCCTCTCACTGTGATCCCTGCTCTCTCGCTCCTTCCCTCCCTCCTTCCCTCCCCCTTCCTTCCCTCGCTCCCTCCCTCCCCTCTGTTTACAGGTCCGCTCCACCACCACTCTTCCATGGCTTGCAACAAAACGAGCCCTCAAGGCTCCCAGAAGACCCCCCCCCCCCACCCCCATCATGTTTAGGCTCAGATGTCCCTTTCTCCTCCCCCTCTCCCGCCCAAATACCGACCCCCCCCAGCCAGCTTCATCCCTTCCACACTTCAACCTCTCCATCCCCTTCACCCGTTTATCTGTCTATTCCCTTCATCCCTCCTTCCCTCTATCTCTCCCTCCTCCCTCTCCCTCTGGTAAACAGCTCCTCATGGTAGGGGGTGCAGTGTGAGGATTAGACACGTGTGCCATTACACAACTGCCCCCCCACGTCCTGATTCCCCCCCCTCCCTTCCCCCCCAAGTGTGTAGAGGCTGTGACCACGTGGTCAGCAGAGCAACGCTCCCACGGTCAATCGGGAGTATTCTGGGATGGATCCTGAATGTGACTGCTGGTCAGGTCAGGAGTCATGGTCCTACCAGCCATGGGTGATCAGGCCCTAAGCCAGGGGCTGTTTGTGCTGCCCTGCTCCCTGTGCTGCCCTGCTCCCTGTGCTGCCCTGCTCCCTGGGCTGCCCTGCTCCCTGTGCTGCCCTGCTCCCTGTGCTGCCCTGCTCCCTGTGCTGCCCTGCTCCCTGGGCTGCCCTGCTCCCTGTGCTGCCCTGCTCCCTGTGCTGCCCTGCTCCCTGTGCCGCCCTGCTCCCTGTGCCGCCCTGCTCCCTGTGCTGCCCTGCTCCCGGTGCTGCCCTGACTGTGCTGCCCTGCCCTCTGTGCTGCCCTGCTCCCTGGGCTGCCCTGCTCCATGTGCTGCCCTGCTCCCTGGGCTGCCCTGCTCCCTGTGCTGCCCTGTCTGTGCCGCCCTGCCCTTTGTGCTGCCCTGCCCTCTGAGCTGCCCCTTGTGCTGCCCTGTATCAGGATAACTCCTGGGTCTCTGTGCCAGTGGCTTTAATGTGTTGATGTACCTGTCTAGACGACACAGCTTCACATCAGGTCAGGACAGGACAGGTACACTGGGTCAGACAGCACTAATAGAGGTCACTAGGGATTGTCAGGGAAAGCAGGCCAAAGAATTCCAATGTACCTGCACCTGGACAAATAGCAATAAACTTGAAACTTGAACTTCAAACAGAGACACAACATTAGGTCAAAGACAGCGAACACAGGTGAGAGTGTTTCAGAAATATCTACTGACTAGAGTCAAGGTTGAGGAGATCACTATGTGACTGGACAACCTCTCCTCACCTCTCCCTTCCTCCCTCTCTCCTCACCTCACCCTTCCTCCCTCTCTCCTCACCTCACCCTTCCTCCCTCTCTCCTCACCTCACCCTTCCTCCCTCTCTCCTCACCTCACCCTTCCTCCCTCTCTCCTCTCCTCACCTCACCCTTCCTCCCTCTCTCCTCACCTCTCCCTTCCTCCCTCTCTCCTCACCTCACCCTTCCTCCCTCTCTCCTCACCTCACCCTTCCTCCCTCTCTCCTCACCTCACCTTTCCTCCCTCTATCCTCACCTCTCCCTTCCTCCCTCTCTCCTCACCTCACCCTTCCTCCCTCTCTCCTCACCTCACCCTTCCTCCCTCTCTCCTCACCTCACCCTTCCTCCCTCTCTCCTCGCCTCTCCCTTCCTCCCTCTCTCCTCACCTCACCCTTCCTCCCTCTCTCCTCACCTCACCCTTCCTCCCTCTATCCTCACCTCTCCCTTCCTCCCTCTCTCCTCACCTCACCCTTCCTCCCTCTCTCCTCACCTCACCCTTCCTCCCTCTCTCCTCACCTCACCCTTCCTCCCTCTCTCCTCACCTCACCCTTCCTCCCTCTATCCTCACCTCACCCTTCCTCCCTCTCTCCTCACCTCACCCTTCCTCCCTCTATCCTCACCTCTCCCTTCCTCCCTCTCTCCTCACCTCACCCTTCCTCACCTCACCCTTCCTCCCTCTATCCTCAACTCTCCCTTCCTCCCTCTCTCCTCACCTCACCCTTCCTCCCTCTCTCCTCACCTCACCCTTCCTCCCTCTCTCCTCACCTCACCCTCCCTCCTTCTATCCTCACCTCTCCCTTCCTCCCTCTCTCCTCACCTCACCCTTCCTCCCTCTCTCCTCACCTCACCCTTCCTCCCTCTCTCCTCTCCTCACCTCACCCTTCCTCCCTCTCTCCTCACCTCTCCCTTCCTCCCTCTCTCCTCACCTCACCCTTCCTCCCTCTCTCCTCACCTCACCCTTCCTCCCTCTCTCCTCACCTCTCCCTTCCTCCCTCTCTCCTCACCTCACCCTTCCTCCCTCTCTCCTCACCTCACCCTTCCTCCCTCTCTCCTCACCTCACCCTTCCTCCCTCTCTCCTCTCCTCACCTCACCCTTCCTCCCTCTCTCCTCACCTCTCCCTTCCTCCCTCTCTCCTCACCTCACCCTTCCTCCCTCTCTCCTCACCTCACCCTTCCTCCCTCTCTCCTCACCTCACCTTTCCTCCCTCTATCCTCACCTCTCCCTTCCTCCCTCTCTCCTCACCTCACCCTTCCTCCCTCTCTCCTCACCTCACCCTTCCTCCCTCTCTCCTCACCTCACCCTTCCTCCCTCTCTCCTCGCCTCTCCCTTCCTCCCTCTCTCCTCACCTCACCCTTCCTCCCTCTCTCCTCACCTCACCCTTCCTCCCTCTCTCCTCACCTCACCCTTCCTCCCTCTATCCTCACCTCTCCCTTCCTCCCTCTCTCCTCACCTCACCCTTCCTCCCTCTCTCCTCACCTCACCCTTCCTCCCTCTCTCCTCACCTCACCCTTCCTCCCTCTCTCCTCGCCTCTCCCTTCCTCCCTCTCTCCTCACCTCACCCTTCCTCCCTCTCTCCTCACCTCACCCTTCCTCCCTCTCTCCTCACCTCACCCTTCCTCCCTCTATCCTCACCTCTCCCTTCCTCCCTCTCTCCTCACCTCACCCTTCCTCCCTCTCTCCTCACCTCACCCTTCCTCCCTCTCTCCTCACCTCACCCTTCCTCCCTCTCTCCTCACCTCACCCTTCCTCCTTCTATCCTCACCTCTCCATTCCTCCCTCTCTCCTCACCTCACCCTTCCTCCCTCTCTCCTCACCTCACCCTTCCTCCCTCTCTCCTCACCTCACCCTTCCTCCCTCTATCCTCACCTCTCCCTTCCTCCCTCTCTCCTCACCTCACCCTTCCTCCCTCTCTCCTCACCTCACCCTTCCTCCCTCTCTCCTCGCCTCTCCCTTCCTCCCTCTCTCCTCACCTCACCCTTCCTCCCTCTCTCCTCACCTCACCCTTCCTCCCTCTCTCCTCACCTCACCCTTCCTCCCTCTATCCTCACCTCTCCCTTCCTCCCTCTCTCCTCACCTCACCCTTCCTCCCTCTCTCCTCACCTCACCCTTCCTCCCTCTCTCCTCACCTCACCCTTCCTCCCTCTCTCCTCACCTCACCCTTCCTCCCTCTATCCTCACCTCTCCCTTCCTCCCTCTCTCCTCACCTCACCCTTCCTCCCTCTCTCCTCACCTCACCCTTCCTCCCTCTATCCTCACCTCTCCCTTCCTCCCTCTCTCCTCACCTCACCCTTCCTCACCTCACCCTTCCTCCCTCTATCCTCAACTCTCCCTTCCTCCCTCTCTCCTCACCTCACCCTTCCTCCCTCTCTCCTCACCTCACCCTTCCTCCCTCTATCCTCACCTCTCCCTTCCTCCCTCTCTCCTCACCTCACCCTTCCTCCCTCTCTCCTCACCTCACCCTTCCTCCCTCTCTCCTCACCTCCCCCTTCCTCCCTCTCTCCTCACCTCACCCTTCCTCCCTCTCTCCTCACCTCACCCTTCCTCCCTCTCTCCTCACCTCACCCTTCCTCCATCTATCCTCACCTCACCCTTCCTCCCTCTCTCCTCACCTCACCCTTCCTCCCTCTCTCCTCACCTCACCCTCCCTCCTTCTATCCTCACCTCTCCCTTCCTCCCTCTCTCCTCACCTCACCCTTCCTCCCTCTCTCCTCACCTCACCCTTCCTCCCTCTCTCCTCTCCTCACCTCACCCTTCCTCCCTCTCTCCTCACCTCTCCCTTCCTCCCTCTCTCCTCACCTCACCCTTCCTCCCTCTCTCCTCACCTCACCCTTCCTCCCTCTCTCCTCACCTCACCTTTCCTCCCTCTATCCTCACCTCTCCCTTCCTCCCTCTCTCCTCACCTCACCCTTCCTCCCTCTCTCCTCACCTCACCCTTCCTCCCTCTCTCCTCACCTCACCCTTCCTCCCTCTCTCCTCGCCTCTCCCTTCCTCCCTCTCTCCTCACCTCACCCTTCCTCCCTCTCTCCTCACCTCACCCTTCCTCCCTCTCTCCTCACCTCACCCTTCCTCCCTCTATCCTCACCTCTCCCTTCCTCCCTCTCTCCTCACCTCACCCTTCCTCCCTCTCTCCTCACCTCACCCTTCCTCCCTCTCTCCTCACCTCACCCTTCCTCCCTCTCTCCTCACCTCACCCTTCCTCCTTCTATCCTCACCTCTCCATTCCTCCCTCTCTCCTCACCTCACCCTTCCTCCCTCTCTCCTCACCTCACCCTTCCTCCCTCTCTCCTCACCTCACCCTTCCTCCCTCTATCCTCACCTCTCCCTTCCTCCCTCTCTCCTCACCTCACCCTTCCTCCCTCTCTCCTCACCTCACCCTTCCTCCCTCTATCCTCACCTCTCCCTTCCTCCCTCTCTCCTCACCTCACCCTTCCTCACCTCACCCTTCCTCCCTCTATCCTCAACTCTCCCTTCCTCCCTCTCTCCTCACCTCACCCTTCCTCCCTATCTCCTCACCTCACCCTTCCTCCCTCTCTCCTCACCTCACCCTTCCTCCCTCTCTCCTCACCTCACCCTTCCTCCCTCTCTCCTCACCTCACCCCTCCTCCCTCTCTCCTCACCTCACCCTTCCTCCCTCTCTCCTCACCTCACCCTTCCTCCCTCTCTCCTCACCTCACCCTTCCTCCCTCTCTCCTCACCTCTTTTTTTTGCATTCATATGAGTGCAAATACAGTTTTTTTGAACTTCATGTGATATTGTTTTCATGTTTTAGTCAAAATAAGATGATTGGTGGGCCTATCATTTAGAAACTATCTTTAGTTTTATAATGTTTTTTAGCCTTCCTCAATTCTGACTTGTGTGCCGAGTCCGACACCTATGTCACATAACCAGAAAGCAGGTTGTGACATGATGTTGTAGCAACATTGCCAGTAGGTTGCTGCAACATTGTGAATCAACGCGTAACTTACCTGGTTATGTTGCATAACCTGCTTTCTGGAATACCCCCTGGACCTATGTGTCGGTGCTGCAGTGGCTCATTGGCAAGCTCAGAAGAGCGCTGACATGGAATTCTGAATGCATATAGGTTTGGGGTTTTGGTTAAACACTTTTACAAGCGTTGATTGGAATACTGCATACATTTTCTAAATGAATGCACTGACCTCTCTCCTCACCTCTCTCATTAGCTCTCCCTTCTTTCTGTTTCACCTCAGCCTGGCCATGACCCCTTTCCCAACTCTTAGCTCTTCTTTTTGGGTTGATCACATTTTTTTTTTTCATTTGTCACTCATTACTATTTTATCATACTCAATCACTTAACAGAGCCAATGTTTAGGTGTAAATTGTCTTAACATATCACATATAATATCAAAATGTATTTATAGAAATGTATAGAAACTATTGAGACTTTCCTTCACTCCGGTAGCCTACTATTGGCCTTGAGAAGCAAGACATTTTGAGTTTGTTCAGAAATGCAATATACGCTGTGTAGCCCAGAGCACTGTCGTGTAATCTCTCAAAACAAATACAAACTTCGAGGAAGATAGTGTTGTCTGGCTAATAATCTATAGTAGCGGGGTCGTGCTTCACGTTCAAATGCGTCCTTTCAAATGAAACATTCACCTGGGTTGCGTAAACAAAGGCAATTAAAATACAAGACCCTCCCCTCCGCTGCGGAGGTGCTCATTAGAATACATATACAGAAGGCGCTTAAAACGCGGGTTATGGTTCTTGGACACAGCATAAGCTCTGCGACCGCCCTCTGAACAACTTTACATACGAAGATTTGTTGTACTTGCTGTTGCTGTTCCCTTGGTATCTAGAGACTGTGGACTGGACTGTGTTCAATTATTCCTGCAATCCAGCACATTTCCACACCGATGGAGAAGGAAGCGAGACAGTCGTGGGATAACCCCATGCAGTTTATTCTGGCATGTGTGTCCTATGCCGTTGGACTTGGAAATGTGTGGCGTTTTCCATACCTGTGTCAAATGCACGGAGGAGGTAAGGAAGGGCTTCGTTTATTTTTCTCACAAAGAGCAGGTGCGGTGCGTGCTTCACTTGCGGCAAGTTGAGTGGCAGATCTGCCACTTAAACATTGGCCTACTTTATTTGGTGGAAAGAAGCCTACTTTATTTACTGACATTAAGTCATTTGTCTACACTACAGTTTAACCGTGTTAATAAGGGGATACAACATCACACAGGTCTGTAGGTTACTCCGCACCAATTACACGGATGCGATCCATATTCCCGTTATCATACATTGACTATAACGGAACCACAGACAGCACGTAGTTAAACATTTCTGAAATGAGCTGTTGGGAATAGGTGTGTTGAGGTGTTTTCTAAGTCTCTTAAATCCGATTTCCCACTGGTGTGTGCGTCCTTACGCACGGTTTGGTTTGCTGCGGCAGTTTCTTGTCAGGTTGTTACATGTGTCTCACCTTGTGAGACAGATTTGTATGCAACTCTTCGAATAAAGTTGGATTGCTTGTTGGAAGTCAGTCAAACATGAGTCGAAACATGATGAAACAGCACTAAAACACTATTACTGTAAGTATCTTACATAATGTTGGCAAAGGTAGGCAGAGTAAACTTCCACTGGTACATTTCCACTGGCTAACTTCTAAATGTGCAGCTGTAATTGTTTTCTTGCCCCTTGTGCTGCCCCTTGTTTAACTACATTAGGAATATACAATTTGGAATTAACTAACAGCTATGTTCCGTCAATACTTACAACTATTCCGTCTAATCCTTAACTGATGGAAATCAATTTTTTTCTCAGAATAGTTTATGGAGCACTTGCCATATTTACCTACTTGTTTAAGCTTGGGGGGAGAGAGAGAGAGAGAGAGAGAGAGAGAGAGAGGGAGAGAGAGAGAGAGAGAGAGAGAGAGAGAGAGAGGAGAGAGAGAGAGAGAGAGAGAGAGGAGAGAGAGAGAGAGAGAGAGAGAGAGAGAGAGAGAGAGAGAGAGAAAGGGAGGGGTTGGGGTCTGGGAGAGAAAGAGGGGGAGAGAGAGAAGGAGAGAGAGGGAGAGAGAGAGAGGGGTTAGGGTCTGGGAGAGAGAGAAGGAGAGAGAGGGAGAAGGAGAGAGAGGGGTTGGGGTCTAGGAGAGAGAGAGAGAGAGAGAGAGAGAGAGAGAGAGAGAGAGAGAGAGAGAGAGGGTTCTGGGAGAGAGAGAGAGAGAGAGAGGGAGAGAGAGAAGGAGAGAGAGGGAGAGAGAGAGGGGTTGGGGTCTGGGAGAGAGGGAGAGGGGTTGGGGTCTGGGATAGAGAGAGAGGTCTGTCTGGGTCACCAAGCAATAAGCTTGTCCAATGCTCCCATCTTCACTGTCATTAATGTGTTTGTTACTTAACCTTCATTGATTCAATCGGAACTGAACATAAATGTCGATTCTGGCCTGAACTGAGACAAAATACACAGTATTACAGTTAGAAGGAGATGAGAAATAAAGCAGGAGGGAAAGAGACAATTAGGACAGCAGAGACAACTGTCATGGACTGCACCTCCACAGGAGGGACACATCCTGTTCTACATTTACATTAGTCATTTAGCAGACGCTCTTATCCAGAGTGACTTACAGTAAGTACAGGGACATTCCCCGAGGCAAGTAGGGTGAAGTGCCTTGCCCAAGTTCACGACGTCATTCGGCACGGCGGGGAATCAATCCCGCAATCTTCTGATTACTAGCCCAACTCCCTCACCGCTCAGCCATCTGACTCCCTGTTCTGGATGAGCAAACATGAGGCAGCACTCGTGGAAACTCAGTGTGAGACAGAAACCACATCAAAGATGAGAAGTCAATGTTTTTTCTGACAAAACATGGTGACATCACCAAGAATTATTTCGGCTACAGTAACTTCCTTTAACAGTATCTTTATTTGGTGGTGCAAGAATGTACAGAATGTACAGGACAACCTGACACGCTGACAGGACAACCACATCTTCTGACATCCTGACTGTCCCTGCTTGATCCCTTTAGTTAGTGCTGAAGGAGCTTATTGAAGCGCACTCACACAGGAAACACAACACACACAGTCCTGTCTGTGTGAGCAAGCCTGCAGAAAGAGAGAGAGAGAGAGAGAGAGAGAGAGAGAGAGAGAGAGAGAGAGAGAGAGAGAGAGAGTTGTATTGTTGTAACAAATGTATCATCATTTTGATAGGTTCAATCTTCTATGGCTTTGCAGAGAGGCAAGCAGAGAGTCGTTATGATCAGTGACCTATGCACTTTGTGAAGCTCTCTTGGAAGTCGCTTTGGATAAAAGCGTCTGCTAAATGAATAAATGTAAATGTAAATGTAAAGAGAGGGAGGAGGAGATACAGTAATAAAGACTGTCAGAGAGGGAACGATGCAGGTAGAGAGAAAAGTAGTTAAAGAAAGACTCAGAGCAAGCTAGGAGAGATGCAGGCAGAGAAAGATAGAGACAGACACACCTGTTGAACTGCTGAACTCCACTGAACTTATGGTTGGCCAAGTCCACGTTAGGAATCAGCCAATGAGACAAAGCCTGCACTGACACACCAGCTCCCACAACCCCTGGCGTTTACATTTTTGTGTCTGATGATGACTTCCTGTGTGTGATGACAATTTCCTGTCTCACAGGTGGGTTCCTCATCCCGTACCTCATCATGCTGGTCCTGGAGGGGGTTCCTCTGTTCTACATGGAGCTGGCCATTGGCCAGAAGATGCGGTTGGGGAGCATCGGAGCATGGAGCGCAATCAACCCCTACCTGGGGGGAGTGGGTGAGTCCATTAGCTCCTAACTGAGGGGAGTGGGTGAGTCCATTAGCTCCTAACTGAGGGGAGTGGGTGAGTCCATTAGCTCCTAACTGAGGGGAGTGGGTGAGTCCATTAGCTCCTACCTGAGGGGAGTGGGTGAGTCCATTAGCTCCTACCTGAGGGGAGTGGGTGAGTCCATTAGCTCCTAACTGAGGGGAGTGGGTGAGTCCATTAGCTCCTACCTGAGGGGAGTGGGTGAGTCCATTAGCTCCTACCTGAGGGGAGTGGGTGAGTCCATTAGCTCCTACCTGAGGGGAGTGGGTGAGAATTGTCATTGCTGTCGTTTGATTGATTTCTTGCTGTCAGTTCAAGTTCAAGTCTTTTATTGTCAGATGCACAGAACAACACAGGGTCAAACTGGGTACTGAAATTCTTAGGACAAGACAACACAAAGCAACCTGGCATAACATAACATATAGTACACAAAACATAGAAACATCTACAATAATCTTAAATATAGTAAACCTCCTTATATACAAATAGTCATGCCGTCAACATCACTTATTTTTGTTAATGACCTGAGAATAGACAAACTGACAGTTATACAGTTGAAAGGAGACATTATATATAAAAGGATTACAATAGAAACAAGACAACAGTAGAGATGAGAAGAGCATGAATACACACATGGTGCTCATGAGCACCCACAGTCAAGGGTAGTGTCTCTCTAGCACGTCCACCTGACTGATCCACAGGCTGCAGGCTCCAAACCCCCTTCCTTTAAATAAGTTAGAAAAGGACAAAGGACATGTGCTATTAAGCTGTCAATAAACTTGTTTCTGCAGGTCTTGCCAGTGTCATGACGTCACTGTACCTCTGCCTTTACTACAATGTCATCAACGCCTGGAGCTTCTGGTACCTCTTCCATTCATTCCAGGTATGTGAGGTCAGAGCCTCCAGGCCTGTTCTAGTGATCAACAATGACTGTACTGGGGGTGACGTACATTTGAACATTGTCAGGCAGTCATCATCAAAATCACAATAACTGGAATGTTCTCAAATTCTTCCCCTCCCTCCGTCCCTCAGTCCACGCTCCCCTGGGCTGACTGCCCCCTGAACAGCAACCTAACCGGTCCCTTGGAGGAATGCGAGCGAGGCACGCCCACCGAGTACTTCTTCTTCAGGGAGACGCTTGACATCTCGTCCTCCATCGAGGAAAACGGGGGCGTGCACACAGGCCAGGCGCTCTGCCTTGTGCTGGCCTGGATGATTGTCTACCTGTTCATCGTCAGGGGCGTCAAGTCCACCGGCAAGGTGAGAGCGTCCGACCGGAGACACGCCGTTGCGGCTACGCTCCTCTGATCCTGTATGTCCCGCTGCACTTCCTGCATAAACACATTCGCTCAAGTCAAAGGTTTTCAACACTGGTCCTCAGGGTCCCCCGGCCCTGCATGTTCTAGATGTTTCCCTGCTCCAACACACCTGATTCAGGTCATTGATCGGGTCGTTATCAGGCTTCTGCTGAGCTTGATAACGACCCATTCATTTGAATCAGAAGTGTTGGAGCAGGGAAACATCTAGAACATGCAGGACAGGGGGGCACGGGGACCAGGGTTGAGAAGCACTGCGCTAAATAAACAAACTGTAAAATGTGTGTGTGTTGGAGGGAGGGAGTTTCAGCAGCAGTAGAAGCAGCAGTAGAAGCAGCAGTAGAAGCAGCAGTAGAAGCAGCAGTAGAAGCAGCAGTAGAATTTGCGCTTCACCTGTCAGTAAACCCAGCAGTGGCTAACGGGAGTGCAGGCCCATGCAGTGCTGTGTTTACTAACAGGCTCCTCCACTCGTACGCACAACCCTGCACAGCGTGTCAGGCAGCACTGACTGTGTCAGCTCTCGATAAAGGATCCTAACATTAACTTGACCTTTGCCCCCTGTGGTGTGGAGGTGGTGTATTTCACAGCTACCTTCCCCTACCTGGTCCTTTTCATCTACCTGGTGCGGGGAGTCACCCTGCACGGAGCCGTGAACGGGGTCAAGTACATGTTCACCCCCAAGGTACGCTGGGATGGGGGAGGGCAACAGGAACACAGAGGTTGTTGTTGTAGTTGATCCTGTTGTATCTAGTCTTCAGGGTACTGCAGAGAACCCAAGGGTTCAGGTTGGTTTCGGTGCAGTTCCAGGGGTGTATGTGAAGCCCTCTGTGACATTGCTTGTAAAAAGGGCTGTACACGTAACAATGTGATCTGAGAGATAAACAATAAGATATGTTGTTGCTGCTGTGTGCAGTCTTCAGGGTACTTTGAGGAACATTGTGTCAGAACTGAACCTGGCTCCTACTCTGTAGGCATTGATGCCAACACTGTTGTCATGCAAACCATCGCCTGCAGCTAGTTAGCTGTCTCTGTGTCTCCCTGGTGCCTGGTGATGTTAATGAACCGCACTATTGTGTCATGCACGTGCAGACGTTTGTGAACCAAGCTGCAGAGGTTAGCCACAGCTGTGCAGCTGCAGTCAGCATTGTTGTTGAGTACAGCGCATGTGTGGGATGGGGTTAGTTCTGTGTGGCTTACTAAAAGTCCTTCTTTGTGTGTGTGCACGTGTGTGTGTGTTTGTGGGCCTCTGTGTTTCTGCATGTGTGTGTGTATATGCGTGTGTGTGTATGTGTGTGCACCTGTGTGTGTGTGTCCTGGCTAACAGCTGGAGCAGCTTGCTAACCCGACCACCTGGATCAACGCCGCCACTCAGATCTTCTTCTCTCTGGGCCTGGGCTTCGGCTCGCTCATCGCCTTCGCCAGCTACAACCAGTACAACAACAACTTCCAGCAGCAGGCCATCGTGGTGTCCATGATCAACAGCGGCACCTCTGTGTTCGCCAGCATCGTCACCTTCTCCATCTACGGCTTCAAGGCCACCTTCAACTACGAGAGCTGTCTGGAGAGGTAGGCAGAGCCTTCAACTACGAGAGCTGTCTGGAGAGGTAGGCAGAGCCTTCAACTACGAGAGCTGTCTGGAGAGGTAGGCAGAGCCTTCAACTACGAGAGCTGTCTGGAGAGGTAGGCAGAGCCTGCAACTAGGAGAGCTGTCTGGAGAGGTAGGCAGAGCCTGCAACTACGAGAGCTGTCTGGAGAGGTAGGCAGAGCCTGCAACTAGGAGAGCTGTCTGGAGAGGTAGGCAGAGCCTTCAACTAGGAGAGCTGTCTGGAGAGGTAGGCAGAGCCTTCAACTAGGAGAGCTGGAGAGGTAGGCAGAGCCTTCAACTAGGAGAGCTGGAGAGGTAGGCAGAGCCTTCAACTAGGAGAGCTGGAGAGGTAGGCAGAGCCTTCAACTAGGAGAGCTGGAGAGGTAGGCAGAGCCTTCAACTAGGAGAGCTGTCTGGAGACGTAGGCAGAGCCTGCAACTAGGAGAGCTGTCTGGAGAGGTAGGCAGAGCCTGCAACTAGGAGAGCTGTCTGGAGAGGTAGGCAGAGCCTGCAACTAGGAGAGCTGTCTGGAGAGGTAGGCAGAGCCTGCAACTAGGAGAGCTGTCTGGAGAGGTAGGCAGAGCCTGCAACTAGGAGAGCTGTCTGGAGAGGTAGGCAGAGCCTGCAACTAGGAGAGCTGTCTGGAGAGGTAGGCAGAGCCTTTAACTAGGAGAGCTGGAGAGGTAGGCAGGTAGGCAAAGGGCCGCAGGGTGTGTGTGTGGGTGAGTGTTATACCAGGTGCTTAGTCATGTTGTTTATTTAGACACAGCTACTTCATGACACACCTGATGTTGTAATAGTTTCCTGGACCAAAGTCCACGTATCTAACACGTCTCATGAGTTTAGTGTCGGTGTTCCAAGGTTGCTCTTCCTGGTCGTAATCATAAATTGATCTAATAATAGTCTTACAATAAGACAAACCCAGAGTGTTAGAATGTGACAAGCCCTGATAAGACTCAGCTGGGCGATCTTTAAACAGAGATGACAGACCTGTCTTTGATCTTTAAACAGAGATGACAGACCTGTCTCTGATCTTTAAACAGAGATGACAGACCAGTCTCTGATCTTTAAACAGAGATGACAGACCAGTCTCTGATCTTTAAACAGAGATGACAGACCAGTCTCTGATCTTTAAACAGAGATGACAGACCAGTCTCTGATCTTTAAACAGAGATGACAGACCAGTCTCTGATCTTTAAACAGAGATGACAGACCAGTCTCTGATCTTTAAACAGAGATGACAGACCAGTCTCTGATCTTTAAACAGAGATGACAGACCAGTCTCTGATCTTTAAACAGAGATGACAGACCAGTCTCTGATCTTTAAACAGAGATGACAGACCAGTCTCTGATCTTTAAACAGAGATGACAGACCAGTCTATGATCTTTAAACAGAGATGACAGACCAGTCTTTGATCTTTAAACAGAGATGACAGACCAGTCTCTGATCTTTAAACAGAGATGACAGACCAGTCTTTGATCTTTAAACAGAGATGACAGACCAGTCTCTGATCTTTAAACAGAGATGACAGACCAGTCTCTGATCTTTAAACAGAGATGACAGACCAGTCTCTGATCTTTAAACAGAGATGACAGACCAGTCTCTGATCTTTAAACAGAGATGACAGACCAGTCTCTGATCTTTAAACAGAGATGACAGACCAGTCTCTGATCTTTAAACAGAGATGACAGACCAGTCTCTGATCTTTAAACAGAGATGACAGACCAGTCTCTGATCTTTAAACAGAGATGACAGACCAGTCTATGATCTTTAAACAGAGATGACAGACCAGTCTCTGATCTTTAAACAGAGATGACAGACCAGTCTCTGATCTTTAAACAGAGATGACAGACCAGTCTTTGATCTTTAAACAGAGATGACAGACCAGTCTCTGATCTTTAAACAGAGATGACAGACCAGTCTCTGATCTTTAAACAGAGATGACAGACCAGTCTCTGATCTTTAAACAGAGATGACAGACCAGTCTCTGATCTTTAAACAGAGATGACAGACCAGTCTCTGATCTTTAAACAGAGATGACAGACCAGTCTCTGATCTTTAAACAGAGATGACAGACCAGTCTCTGATCTTTAAACAGAGATGACAGACCAGTCTATGATCTTTAAACAGAGATGACAGACCAGTCTATGATCTTTAAACAGAGATGACAGACCAGTCTCTGATCTTTAAACAGAGATGACAGACCAGTCTCTGATCTTTAAACAGAGATGACAGACCAGTCTCTGATCTTTAAACAGAGATGACAGACCAGTCTCTGATCTTTAAACAGAGATGACAGACCAGTCTATGATCTTTAAACAGAGATGACAGACCAGTCTCTGATCTTTAAACAGAGATGACAGACCAGTCTATGATCTTTAAACAGAGATGACAGACCAGTCTTTGATCTTTAAACAGAGATGACAGACCAGTCTCTGATCTTTAAACAGAGATGACAGACCAGTCTTTGATCTTTAAACAGAGATGACAGACCAGTCTCTGATCTTTAAACAGAGATGACAGACCAGTCTCTGATCTTTAAACAGAGATGACAGACCAGTCTCTGATCTTTAAACAGAGATGACAGACCAGTCTCTGATCTTTAAACAGAGATGACAGACCAGTCTTTGATCTTTAAACAGAGATGACAGACCAGTCTCTGATCTTTAAACAGAGATGACAGACCAGTCTTTGATCTTTAAACAGAGATGACAGACCAGTCTCTGATCTTTAAACAGAGATGACAGACCAGTCTCTGATCTTTAAACAGAGATGACAGACCAGTCTCTGATCTTTAAACAGAGATGACAGACCAGTCTCTGATCTTTAAACAGAGATGACAGACCAGTCTCTGATCTTTAAACAGAGATGACAGACCAGTCTCTGATCTTTAAACAGAGATGACAGACCAGTCTTTGATCTTTAAACAGAGATGACAGACCAGTCTCTGATCTTTAAACAGAGATGACAGACCAGTCTTTGATCTTTAAACAGAGATGACAGACCAGTCTCTGATCTTTAAACAGAGATGACAGACCAGTCTATGATCTTTAAACAGAGATGACAGACCGGTCTTTCATCTTTAAACAGAGATGACAGACCAGTCTCTGATCTTTAAACAGAGATGACAGACCAGTCTATGATCTTTAAACAGAGATGACAGACCAGTCTCTGATCTTTAAACAGAGATGACAGACCAGTCTCTGATCTTTAAACAGAGATGACAGACCAGTCTCTGATCTTTAAACAGAGATGACAGACCAGTCTCTGATCTTTAAACAGAGATGACAGACCAGTCTTTGATCTTTAAACAGAGATGACAGACCAGTCTCTGATCTTTAAACAGAGATGACAGACCAGTCTTTGATCTTTAAACAGAGATGACAGACCAGTCTCTGATCTTTAAACAGAGATGACAGACCAGTCTATGATCTTTAAACAGAGATGACAGACCGGTCTTTCATCTTTAAACAGAGATGACAGACCAGTCTCTGATCTTTAAACAGAGATGACAGACCAGTCTATGATCTTTAAACAGAGATGACAGACCAGTCTCTGATCTTTAAACAGAGATGACAGACCAGTCTCTGATCTTTAAACAGAGATGACAGACCAGTCTCTGATCTTTAAACAGAGATGACAGACCAGTCTCTGATCTTTAAACAGAGATGACAGACCAGTCTCTGATCTTTAAACAGAGATGACAGACCAGTCTCTGATCTTTAAACAGAGATGACAGACCAGTCTTTGATCTTTAAACAGAGATGACAGACCAGTCTCTGATCTTTAAACAGAGATGACAGACCAGTCTCTGATCTTTAAACAGAGATGACAGACCAGTCTCTGATCTTTAAACAGAGATGACAGACCAGTCTCTGATCTTTAAACAGAGATGACAGACCAGTCTCTGATCTTTAAACAGAGATGACAGACCAGTCTCTGATCTTTAAACAGAGATGACAGACCAGTCTTTGATCTTTAAACAGAGATGACAGACCAGTCTCTGATCTTTAAACAGAGATGACAGACCAGTCTTTGATCTTTAAACAGAGATGACAGACCAGTCTCTGATCTTTAAACAGAGATGACAGACCAGTCTATGATCTTTAAACAGAGATGACAGACCAGTCTCTGATCTTTAAACAGAGATGACAGACCAGTCTATGATCTTTAAACAGAGATGACAGACCAGTCTCTGATCTTTAAACAGAGATGACAGACCAGTCTCTGATCTTTAAACAGAGATGACAGACCAGTCTCTGATCTTTAAACAGAGATGACAGACCAGTCTCTGATCTTTAAACAGAGATGACAGACCAGTCTCTGATCTTTAAACAGAGATGACAGACCAGTCTCTGATCTTTAAACAGAGATGACAGACCAGTCTCTGATCTTTAAACAGAGATGACAGACCAGTCTTTGATCTTTAAACAGAGATGACAGACCAGTCTATGATCTTTAAACAGAGATGACAGACCAGTCTTTGATCTTTAAACAGAGATGACAGACCAGTCTTTGATCTTTAAGCAGAGATGACAGACCAGTCTTTGATCTTTAAACAGAGATGACAGACCAGTCTATGATCTTTAAACAGAGATGACAGACCAGTCTTTGATTTTTAAACAGAGATGACAGACCGGTCTTTCATCTTTAAACAGAGATGACAGACCTGTCTTTGATCTTCTGTATCGTCAGTGATTGCCGGCACGTGTAAACACACAAACACACATGTTGTGTATAGCTGTCGTTGTGGGGACTCTGAGTCCTGTTTTACTACCATCCCCCTAAGCCCTACTAGAACCTGTCTCCACAAGGTCAGTCAACACAGTAGACTGACACACACACTGGTGTAGGTGTACACGGCTGGCAGAGAGCCACAGGTCAGAGGTCAGCTTGGTGGTCACGTGACATGCGCCTCCCTCCCTCCAGGACGCGTGTGCTGTTTCTGAACACCTTTGATCTGGCAGAGGACTCCATCACCATGGAGACCGTCGACCACTGGGCCTTGCAGCTGAACCAGACTCAGCCAGACCTGTTTGCCAGCATTGCAAGCAAGCTGGAGAGCTGCAACTTGGAGGCCGAACTGGACACGGTAAGCTGACGGTCTGGGTGGGGGGGGAGAGGGGGTGATGGTCTGGGTGAGGGGGGGGTAGAGGGGGTGACGGTCTGGGTGGGGGGGGAGAGGGGGTGATGGTCTGGGTGGGGGGGGGGGGGTGATGGTCTGGGTGGGGGGGGTAGATTGCGGATAAGGACATTGAGAACATTTAGGTAGCTAGGATAGCTCGATAGGATAGTTATGATAGCTATGACAGCTGTCCTCACACAACCTGGTAATTTTGTGATGATTCAGCACTCATCTGCATGTCTGATGGAGGGCAGGTGAACTTGACCAGAGCTGTTGTGTTTGTGGTAATCAGTAATGACTGTTTCAGGCTGGGCCAAGCTGTTGATGTGTACAAAGGTTCCCAGTGGTGAACCTATTGCTGTAAACGAGCCACACAACCCAACTCTGTCATAGCATTCAAGTAGAACATTTTAAACGAATGAAGATGTGTCATTAGTCAAAAAACCTGAATGAACAGCAGTCTACTTTGAGTCAGTCAGGTTATTTCTGGAAAGGCTTGCTAATTAATGTAGATTTTAAAAATCCACCCCCTCCCTCCCTCCCTCCCTCCCTCCCTCCCTCCCTCCCTCCCTCCCTCCCTCACTCACTCACTCACTCACTCACTCACTCCCTCTCCAGGCGGTGGAGGGCACAGGCCTGGCCTTCATCGTGTACAGCGAGGCCATAAAGAACATGCCGTTACCTCAGCTGTGGTCGGTGCTGTACTTCCTGATGTTGCTGCTGCTGGGAATGGGCAGCATGCTGGGCAACGTGACGGCCATCATCACCCCCCTGAGGGACTTCAAGGTGATCTCCCGCAACATCAGCAACGAGACCTTTAATGGTGAGAGGGGGGTGGGAGGAGGGAGAGGGAGGGAGGGAGGGAGGGAGGGGGAGGGGGAGGGAGGGAGGGAGGGAGGGAGGGAGGGAGGGAGGGAGGGAGGGAGGGAGGGAGGGAGGGGGAGGGAGGGAGGGAGAGGGAGGGAGGGAGGGAGGGAGGGAGGGAGGGAGGGAGGGAGGGAGGGAGGGAGGGAGGGAGGGAGGGAGGGAGGGAGGGAGGGAGGGAGGGAGGGAGGGAGGGAGGGAGGGAGGGAGGGAGGGAGGGGGAGAGGGAGGGAGGGAGGGAGGGGATGGGGAGTGGGGTTCCTGTCAGGAACGTGTTTGAGTGTGTGCACTCTTTGACCCCTTCAAGCTTGACCACATGATTCACCCAACACAGTTAAGGCCAGACATCTTTTATGGCCTCTCCAGTAAGAGAGAGTGGTCAGCCCAGGTCACCTTGTTTACGTATGCCTCGTGTTACCCAAAGTTCAGATTTGGGGATAGGGCTCTCTCTAGTCACAAGGAATGCTGAACACAATCATTCTTATACAGGTTAAATGTGTTACATCTTCAATTTTTCCAACAGTTCCCATGTCTAATTTATAAACAACTTGCCAGTAAATAGGTTTCGAATGAGCCCCTATCCTTGTGCCAGCCTGTCTAGAGATGTTTCCCCTGTGGTGTGTGTGTGGTGTGTGTGGTGTGTGTGTTTGTGTGGTGTGTGTGTTTGTGTGGTGCAGGCTTGGTGTGTGTGGTGTGTCTGCTGCTGGGTCTAGGGTTCACCACGCGGTCGGGGAACTACTGGTTCACCATGTTCAACGACTACGGAGCCACCTTCTCCCTGCTCTTCATTGTCCTGGTGGAGGTCATCACTGTCAGCTACATCTACGGCATTAAGAGGTCTGTGTGTGTGTGTGTGTGTGTGTGTGTGTGTGTATTTACATCTCTGGCATTAAGAGGTGTGTGTGTGTGTGTGTGTATTTACATCTACAGCATTAAGAAGTCTGTGTGTGTGTGTGTGTGTATTTACATCTACGGCATTAAGAAGTCTGTGTGTGTGTGTGTGTGTGTGTATTTACATCTCTGGCATTAAGAGGTGTGTGTGTGTTTTACAGTGTGTGTCTACCACAGAGTAAATTGCCTTTTAAATTGTCTGCCATTGTAACAGTGTTTAGATTCTTGTAATTTATTACAATGCATCTTTTCAAGATTGATACACTGTACTTGTAGTTTAACACAGGCACAGGTTGTGCCACAGATTCAAGCAGAGCATGTGGCCTGAAGTGTTGTCTGCCTGAACAGGTTACCATGCATAACTGCCGAGCATAAAAGCTGTCTAAAAAGTTCAAGATTTATTGGGAAGTTTGAAAGTTAAGTGTAGTTGGAAAGGCAGAGAGAGAGAGAGAAAGAGAGAGAAAGAGAGAGAGGGAGAGAGGAGGAAAGAACGAGGGGGGGGGGGGGAGAGAGAGAGAGAGAAGACATGCAACAGGGACCAGGCCGGATTCAAACCCTGGCTTCTGCAGTACGACTTCAGACTACATGGTTGTCTAATGTGATGAGCTGTAAAACACCAGACCCTTCCTGTCTTGTCCTCGTCAGGTTTGAGAAGGACATTGAGGACATGCTGGGCCACCGTCCTAACTGGTACTGGAAGATCATGTGGGTGTTTGTGAGCCCCCTGCTCCTTGTGGCTCTCTTCATCTTCTACATCATCAACTACATCCAGGGAGGTACCCCTACCTACCAGGCCTGGAACAAAGACCTGGTACGGCCCCCCTTCTCCCCTCTCCTCACCTCCCCTCTCACCTCTCTCCTCTCCTCACCTCTCCTCACCTCTCCTCACCTCCCCTCTCTCTCTCCTCACCTCCCCCCTCTCTCTCCTCACCTCCCCTCACCTCTCTCGTCTCCTCACCTCCCCTCTCTCTCTCCTCACCTCCCCCCTCTCTCTCCTCACCTCCCCTCTCACCTCTCTCCTCACCTCTCCTCACCTCCCCTCTCTCTCTCCTCACCTCCCCCCTCTCTCTCCTCACCTCCCCTCACCTCTCTCGTCTCCTCACCTCCCCTCTCTCTATCCTCACCTCCCCTCTCTCTCTCTCTCTCTCTCTCTCTCTCTCTCTCTCTCTCTCTCTCTCTCTCTCTCTCTCTCTCTCCTCACCTCTCTCTCCTCACCTCTCCTCTCTGTTCCCTCACCTCCCCTCTCTCTCCTCACCTCTCTGTCTCCTCTCCTCACCTCCCCTCTCTCTCTCCTTACCTCCCACCTCTCTCTCCTCACCTCCCCTCTCTCTCTCCTCACCTCCCCCCTCTCTCTCCTCACCTCCCGTCTCTCCTCACCTCCCCCCTCTCTCTCCTCACCTCCCCTCTCTCTTTCCTCACCTCCTCTCTCTCTCTCCTTACCTCCTCTCTCTCTCTCTCTCTCTCTCTCTCTCTCTCTCCTCACCTCCCCCCTCTCTCACCTCTCCTCTCTCTCTCCTCACCTCCCCCCTCTCTCTCTCTCTCCTCACCTCCCCTCTCTCTCTCTCCTCACCTCCCCCCTCTCTCTCCTCACCTCCCCCCTCTCTCTACTCACCTCCCCTCTCTTTCACCTCACCTCCTCTCTCTCCTCACCTCCCCTCTCTCTCTCCTCACCTCACCTCCCCTCTCTCTCTCTCCTCACCTCCTCTCTCTCTCTCCTCACCTCCTCTCTCTCTCGTCACCTCCCCTCTCTCTCTCTCTCTCTCTCCTCACCTCCCCCCTCTCTCCTCACCTCTCCTCTCTCTCTCCTCACCTCCCCCCTCTCTCTCCTCACCTCCCCTCTCTCTCTCTCTCTCCTCACCTCCCCTCTCTCTCTCTCCTCACCTCCCCCCTCTCTCTCCTCACCTCCCCCCTCTCTCTACTCACCTCCCCTCTCTTTCACCTCACCTCCTCTCTCTCCTCACCTCCCCTCTCTCTCTCCTCACCTCACCTCCTCTCTCTCTCTCCTCACCTCCTCTCTCTCTCTCCTCACCTCCTCTCTCTCTCGTCACTTCCCCTCTCTCTCTCTCTCTCTCTCCTCACCTCCTCTCTCTCTCTCCTCACCTCCCCTCTCTCTCTCTCTCTCTCTCTCCTCACCTCCCCCCTCTCTCTCCTCACCTCTCCTCTCTGTTCCCTCACCTCCCCTCTCTCTCACCTCACCTCCCCCCTCTCTCTCCTCACCTCTCCTCTCTCTCTCTCCTCACCTCCTCTCTCTCTCTCCTTACCTCCCCCCTCTCTCTCCTCACCTCTCCTCTCTGTCCCCTCTCCTCCAGGGCAAGTCGGTGGTGCTGGAGTACCCCCCCTACGCCCAGGCCTTCATCGGCCTGCTGCTGGTGTCCTCTGTCAGCTGCATCCCCCTCTCGCACTCTACACCTACTGCCGGAGGAGACAGAGGGGCCCCCGGGCCCCGGAGCACCCCATGAGCCTGGTGCCCCTCCCGACCGCTTAGGAGGCGGAGGGGTGGCAGAGGGGAGGGGGGTGGAAGAGAGGGGGGAGGAGAAGAGGAGGAGGTGCAGAGGGGGAAGAGGGTGCGGGGAAGAGGAGGAGGTGGAGAGGGGGAAGAGGAGGAGGTGGAGAGGGAGGTTTGTGAGGGGGGAGGTGCAGCAGTGTACCCCCCCGCCCCCTCCGGCTGTTTCCAGCTGGTTGTTCCAAAGCACTGTGCCTGGTCTGCATGGTGGGCCTACCCACAATCCCCTGAGTGGTATAATTTACTACTATTGTTTACTAAGACAGTACACTAAGGATTACAGTTGTAAAACACCTTAATATCTGATGTCTTTCTGACCAAACGATTTAGTGATTTTTGTTTTTTGGTACTGTCTCTAATTGTATCCACAGAAGCACAATAATATGGAGACATTATGTCCAAACATTTGGAGGTTTGTGAACTTCCTGCTTGTGTGTGAAGTGACATGTCTTTGTCACTATCGAGCTTTCGATGCGTTACTCTTCTGTGTGGAAGAAAGGACACTTTAGTCCCAAAGGACTTTTTAAAAATCCTTGTAAAGCAGTCTTAAACTTCCTCTCAGCCATTTCCTGTAACTCCCCCCCACATGTGACGCTACGTACCCTGGAACCAAGGTTCTGTATATATCTGTTACTAGTGTTGCTTGTGTTTGGCCACTCCTTTTAACATGATGCACACCTGGACAGCTATCGTTGCCTGGTGACAAACTTGTTTCCATACTTTTATTACAGTAATGTTGAGGCTATCGTAACCATTCATTAACAATTAACAATAATTCTGGAAATCTGTAAATATGTTGTGTTTTATGTTGGTTTGTACTCTGAACAGGATCCTGTAAAATATCTTATTTTACACTCCAGGAGTTACAAGCGCTATATGGTGTTAACGCTGGTTTCGATTCACACTGGTACTTGTTGGAAAGAAGTCATTTAGAAAGAGTTTATAACATCTAAAATTACCTGGTGCCAAATGTTGCGTAGACATGCTTAGTTTAGTATATTATCACAACAGAAGGAATACAAACAGCATGTAAAAACCTCCTCAAGCTCCTGCCAATGAACTCCAGAGCAAGCCAAAGGATTGCTTTGAGATTGTACAGTAATAATCCTTTATAAAGTAAATAATTCTTCTGCCATTCCACAGGAAAACTCTGAGGTTAATACCTGGTACATAATGGAATGTAAAGTGAAATCACCAAATCATGTATTTGAACTATTTTTAAGCGCGCCAATGTCTTTGTGTGTTCTCTGGTGCTGTGAACAAACAGAAGGGTGTATCTTCACTGGACCCTGGGACAGAAACCCAGCTACAGGTTTCCCAGCTCCGCATTTGCAAAACAAATATTTCTATTTTCAGACAGTGTGACTTCTTGAGCTATTTTGAAGTTGTTTGAGTCCCAGGCACCTCTGGGTGGCACGGCGGGCCTGTATTCCAGCCAGGTGACATCTGACTGGGAGAGGTTGCTGGACGAGCTTCATACAGTCACATTTAAACCACGTCACTGACTTTGCGAGGGCTGGCTGATGACTGATACTGTATTTAATACTGCTAGGTCTGTGAAGCTGTGAGCACTTAGTGTTGTTCTTTTAGAATTGCTTTGTCAGCGACATCAGAATGTAGTCTTTGTTTTTTCCGTCCAGTCATCCTGGACCAGAGAGAGCAGGAAGGGTTAGGATCCAAACTGTTTCTTGGAAAATAATATGGTGTTCAGTTTCCAATAGAATAAACAAACAAATAATATTCTTACTTTAGTTGGATCTTTAGCTCTCTTTCTCCATGCAGATGTGTGATTAATCATGTCGAGATTAGAGGAAGTAGCCATGTATATTTTTGATATGTCTGTTTTCTGATCTGTAAAGAAATAAAATGGTTTAGTATTATCTGTACATGACTGGTCCCTTCTCTGTTCCACCTCAGCCTCACTATACAGGCCCCCCAAAACAAACCAGAAAAGCTCTTTTTGCACTTGGCGGCCAATCATACGATCCCATTTTGAAAAGTGTTCATGTTCAAGCCCAGCAGAAGGCTGGCAGTGTCCCGTTGTCCCGTTCATCTGCATCAGGTGTGTTGGAGCAGGGAAACATCTAGAACATGAAGGGCAGGGGGGGCTGGTTTGAAGACCACCGGCTTAGATTGTAGTGTGACATTGAGCTGAATGAATTGTCCTTCTCACAGACATTGACAACAACTTAGAAGAATGTATTTATTATAGGCTACACAGTATAGATTTACTAGATACCTACACAACACCTAACTGTATCAGTGTGAAGCACAATCCTGCCCAGCCAACATGTCTCAGTGCATGTTAGGGGAAGATCAGCTTATTCTGCTGTTACCCCAACATGAAGGCTAAAGTTAGTTACCCCAGACTCACTGCTACCCCAACATGAAGGCTGAAGTTAGTTACCCCAGACTCACTGTTACCCCACCATGAAGGCTGAAGTTAGTTACCCCAGACTCACTGCTACCCCACCATGAAGGCTGAAGTTAGTTACCCCAGACTCACTGCTACCCCAACATGAAGGCTAAAGTTAGTTACCCCAGACTCACTGCTACCCCAACATGAAGGCTAAAGTTAGTTACCCCAGACTCACTGCTACCCCAACATGAAGGCTAAAGTTAGTTACCCCAGACTCACTGCTACCCCAACATGAAGGCTAAAGTGAGTTACCCCAGACTCACTGCTACCCCAACATGAAGGCTAAAGTTAGTTACCCCAGACTCACTGCTACCCCACCATGAAGGCTAAAGTTAGTTACCCCAGACTCACTGCTACCCCACCATGAAGGCTAAAGTTAGTTACCCCAGACTCACTGTTACCCCAACATGAAGGCTAAAGTTAGTTACCCCAGACTCACTGCTACCCCAACATGAAGGCTAAAGTTAGTTACCCCAGACTCACTGCTACCCCACCATGAAGGCTAAAGTTAGTTACCCCAGACTCACTGCTACCCCACCATGAAGGCTAAAGTTAGTTACCCCAGACTCACTGCTACCCCAACATGAAGGCTAAAGTTAGTTACCCCAGACTCACTGTTACCCCAACATGAAGGCTAAAGTTAGTTACCCCAGACTCACTGCTACCCCAACATGAAGGCTAAAGTTAGTTACCCCAGACTCACTGCTACCCCAACATGAAGGCTGAAGTTAGTTACCCCAGACTCACTGCTACCCCACCATGAAGGCTAAAGTTAGTTACCCCAGACTCACTGTTACCCCAACATGAAGGCTAAAGTTAGTTACCCCAGACTCACTGTTACCCCAACATGAAGGCTAAAGTTAGTTACCCCAGACTCACTGCTACCCCAACATGAAGGCTAAAGTTAGTTACCCCAGACTCACTGCTACCCCAACATGAAGGCTAAAGTTAGTTACCCCAGACTCACTGCTACCCCAACATGAAGGCTAAAGTTAGTTACCCCAGACTCACTGCTACCCCAACATGAAGGCTAAAGTTAGTTACCCCAGACTCACTGCTACCCCAACATGAAGGCTAAAGTTAGTTACCCCAGACTCACTGCTACCCCAACATGAAGGCTAAAGTTAGTTACCCCAGACTCACTGCTACCCCAACATGAAGGCTAAAGTTAGTTACCCCAGACTCACTGCTACCCCACCATGAAGGCTAAAGTTAGTTACCCCAGACTCACTGCTACCCCACCATGAAGGCTAAAGTTAGTTACCCCAGACTCACTGCTACCCCAACATGAAGGCTGAAGTTAGTTACCCCAGACTCACTGCTACCCCACCATGAAGGCTAAAGTTAGTTACCCCAGACTCACTGCTACCCCACCATGAAGGCTAAAGTTAGTTACCCCAGACTCACTGCTACCCCACCATGAAGGCTAAAGTTAGTTACCCCAGACTCACTGCTACCCCAACATGAAGGCTAAAGTTAGTTACCCCAGACTCACTGCTACCCCAACATGAAGGCTAAAGTTAGTTACCCCAGACTCACTGCTACCCCAACATGAAGGCTAAAGTTAGTTACCCCAGACTCACTGCTACCCCAACATGAAGGCTGAAGTTAGTTACCCCAGACTCACTGCTACCCCAACATGAAGGCTAAAGTTAGTTACCCCAGACTCACTGCTACCCCACCATGAAGGCTAAAGTTAGTTACCCCAGACTCACTGCTACCCCAACATGAAGGCTAAAGTTAGTTACCCCAGACTCACTGCTACCCCAACATGAAGGCTAAAGTTAGTTACCCCAGACTCACTGCTACCCCAACATGAAGGCTAAAGTTAGTTACCCCAGACTCACTGCTACCCCACCATGAAGGCTAAAGTTAGTTACCCCAGACTCACTGCTACCCCAACATGAAGGCTGAAGTTAGTTACCCCAGACTCACTGCTACCCCAACATGAAGGCTAAAGTTAGTTACCCCAGACTCACTGCTACCCCAACATGAAGGCTAAAGTTAGTTACCCCAGACTCACTGCTACCCCACCATGAAGGCTAAAGTTAGTTACCCCAGACTCACTGCTACCCCACCATGAAGGCTGAAGTTAGTTACCCCAGACTCACTGCTACCCCACCATGAAGGCTGAAGTTAGTTGCCCCAGACTCACTGTTACCCCACCCAGAGGGCTGAAGTTAGTTACCCCAGACTCACTGTTACCCCACCCAGAGGGCTGAAGTTAGTTACCCCAGACTCACTGTGTAGGGAAAACCTTCCCGAGGGCAGTGAACGATGACGTGAGGTTCTCCGTTCTGTCTGGTCGTCTCAGAAGGGCCAGGTTCAATATTGATTCTTCACACCGTTGTAGCAAACAAACCAAGATGGGACATTCTTCAGCAACTGTCGACGGCGCATTCTGCTGGGAGCTCTCCAGTCAGGACAGAACACACACACCTCTGTCTCCTTTGGTCACGTGCAGCAGACGGGCAGTACTCAGAGCATCTTCATGCAGTGAACTGGACCGCTTACAGTAATAGCATCTTGGATTCCTGCATCGACTATACCAGTGGTACTATAGTATTCTCTGTTATTTATAGCATGTTGACCTCATGCAGAACACTGTATGTATGCAGGGTATGTTGTATGTAAGCAGTAAACACTGTACTTAGTCTGTCTGTCTATCCTCTACGATATCTTTCTTTACACTTTCCAATCTAGAACCAGAGGAATACCTGGTGCATGGGGATAATCTTGAAACTAGAGAGCAACATGAATAATTAGAAACATGTTTTTATTTCAGAACAATATAGCATGTAACCCCCACAATGCCCTTTGTTAAACCCTGGACAGAGTACACTTCCTAATCGGCCCACATTCCGTTTGTGTTAATCCTCATAGTATTTACACAGAACGCAACCTTTTACTAATTGGCTGAAGTCTCTCCCCTGTCTCTCGCTCCCCCCTTTTGTCTCTCTGTTCCCCCTCATTATCTACCCCCTCTCCCCTCTCACTTTCCATCTCTCCCTCCCTCTCTCTCCACCTTTCTCCCTCCATCTATCCCTCTCCTTCCCCACCTTTCTCCCTCCCTCCCTCCCTCTCCCTCCCCACCTTTCTCCCTCCATCTCTCCCTCCCTCTCTCCATGTTTCCCTCTGACTCTCTCCCTTCATCTCTTCCTCCATCTCTCTCCATACTCCCACCCGAGTCTAATCGTAGGTGGCATGTTAAGCCTGCTTCCTCCCCTGGCTTGACCCTCCAAGTTACAGCCAAAGCCAGCTCAAGTTATGTAAATCCGTGTCAGGAACTGCAAATGAGATACTCAACTTCAACAGACAAGTTTCACAAATGGAGGTGGCTAATGTAACTCTTCAACACCAATGCTCAGCAGTCAACTAGCTCCTCATTACCCTGTTCCCCAGATCCGACCTGCTCAGCACATGCCCTGGTCGGCACCACTAAACTGGGTTTGGTGATATGTACATGTGCAGTAATAGCCCAGATAAAGCTAAAAGGCTGCGTCTAAATGTAGTTGTTTATTGGCCCCCGTGTGCCAACTCTGACCAGTTGTCAACTCTTATTGTTCTAATAAAGGATATGGCCTCTAGAATGATATGGGTACAAATGAACATGAAACCCAGCGTCCCTTATCTCAGAGGACAGAATGATAACCCTCCTGATACCTCTGTGGAAAATATCTGAATGAGGGCCCTTTACCTAACACAATGATAAGACTACAGTCAAATATACAGCACCAGTCAAAAGGTTGGACACATTTTCCCACTCAACTGGTACTGTATATCAGTATATAAGAATACCTGTTATCAGAATCTTATTAATGACCGCATGTGTCCATAAAGATAACAACACGCTTCCTTTAGTGCTCCATTCCTGTTCTGGATTCTTCAAATGAGTGTGATGTTGACTGTTAAACATGATTAGACTGTGAACGTGTGGTTCCCCAGGGCAGTCTGTCTGAGGACTTCAAGACAGTGTTTCTAGAGAGTTCCTCCTTGCTTTCTTTGAAAGTTAAAGTTGGCCCTGTCTGAAAACCTAAGGTGCCTTGAGGACCAAACCCAGGAGCCTGGTTCTAGGTGCTGATCTGAGGTTATGTGTGGCGTCGCAGGAGGGAATGCAGGGGGGCTGGATGAGGTCATGTGGCTCATGGGGTCAAACTCCAGGTGATTCGAATGTGTCAGGTCGGTCTCTGATTCATCTCTGATAAAAGCACAGGAGCGGTTTCAGTATATAAGCAGAACAGAACCAGCAGAGTCGTTCATGATCATCAGTCATCGTCTGCCAGTTTAATGTTGGACCATCGAACTGTAAGTCTGCCCATTGCAGCTGAGGAGCCAAGACACGTGAGGCAGAGATCATCCATCTGATTACAACTAGATCACATATTCTTTCTACTTTCTTTAAATGCCATTCAGATGAGCAGGAGTGATCTGGGCAGGTAGTACGTACAGGAGATGAATCATCCCCCCCCTCTGGTTTGAGTAGTTATTTACATGGAGGCTGGGTTCAGTTTGGCTGCCGTTCTCCAGTCCAGATGCAGGCTAGGCTAGGCGGGTAGCTGCGCTAGCTACGCAACAGAAATCAGCCGCAGTGACTGCCGGTAACCAGAACTGTGTGAAAACCTAACCCTCTTCTCTCTCATTGGACAGTTAATTCAGGGAGGCCAAAGCCTTGGCAAATCCCAGGGCTACCTTTAACCTAAGACACTGCAGGTCGGTCAATACGGACCAATCAAGTGCAAGGGCACAAATACCTAGCATGGCAACAGTACAGGGAGGTGACATGATGTTGGCAACATTTAACAAACAACCAAAAGAAAAGGCAAAAATGATCAAAACGGAAAAAACACAGAACACAGTTCCCTTGGTGCCCTGCTGTGCACGAAGCAGCAGGAAGATTTGTTCCCATGTCTGTAGCTATGGGTTCCACAGTTCAATGTGGAACGGGGTGTTCCGGTGGGTTCTCTGGACAGGGTAGAGGCCGTCCTGCCAGGGCCGTGTCTGTGCGGAGAGCAGCAGGCCAGTGATGGGTCTCTGGGTCGCCCAGCATCGTTCAACACGTGACCTTGATCTCGCCCCGCCCTCTCCTCCTCATCCAGCACCTCCTCCTCCTCCTCCTCCTCCTCCTCCTGCAGGGTCAGTACAGGCTCCAGGCCCGCTGATGATGGGGGTAGAGTGATGACGAGGAGGAGGATGATGATGAAGAGATGTGGGCGGGGCCCAGCTGCTTTCCACACACACACATTCAGTCCATCTTCTCCTTCTGCACCAGCTTGGGCGCGTCCACAAAGTCGCGTCCGTTGAAGAGGATGACCCCCCCGGTCACTACGCTGGCTGAGCCCCAGAATAGCACGTAGGCCAGTGTCTCTGTCCAGGTGTCACCTGGGGGAGGAGGGGGCACCGTCACTCTACTGGGTCTGGAACACTTCTACTTTACAATTCTAGTTCAATATTGTCTTCATATACGTGTGTGGTGTGGTGATTGTGTGTGTGTGTGTGTGTGTGGGGGTGACAGTGTGTGTGTGTGTGTGTGTGTGTGTGTGGGGGGTGACAGTGTGTGTGTGTGTGTGTGGGGGGTGACAGTGTGTGTGTGTGTGTGTGTGTGTGTGTGTGTGTGTGTGTGGGGGTGACAGTGTGTGTGTGTGTGTGTGTGTGTGTGGGGGGTGACAGTGTGTGTGTGTGTGTGTGTGTGTGGGGGGTGACAGTGTGTGTGTGTGTGGGGGTGACAGTGTGTGTGTGTGTGTGTGTGTGTGTGGGGGGGGTGACAGTGTGTGTGTGTGTGTGTGTGTGTGGGGGGTGACAGTGTGTGTGTGTGTGTGTGGGGGGTGACAGTGTGGGGGGGTGTGTGTGTGTGTGTGGGGGGGTGACAGTGTGGCCCTGCATTTGTATGAAGTCAGGTGATCTTACCAGCCATCAGCAGGCAGATGATACACATGGAAAACGCTACCACCATGATGATGGGCAACTGGAGGAGAGGAGGAGGAAGAGAAGGTGGAGGAGGAGAGAAGGTGGAGGAGGAAGAGAAGGTGGAGGAGGAGAGAAGGTGGAGGAGGAAGAGAAGGTGGAGGAGGAGAGAAGGTGGAGGAGGAAGAGAAGGTGGAGGAGGAGAGAAGGTGGAGGAGGAAGAGAAGGTGGAGGAGGGAGAGAAGGTGGAGGAGGAGAGAAGGTGGAGGAGGAAGAGAAGGTGGAGAGAAGGTGGAGGAGGAAGAGAAGGTGGAGGAGGAAGAGAAGGTGGAGGAGGAAGAGAAGGTGGAGGAGGAGAGAAGGTGGAGGAGGAAGAGAAGGTGGAGGAGGAAGAGAAGGTGGAGGAGGAGAGAAGGTGGAGGAGGAAGAGAAGGTGGAGGAGGAGAGAAGGTGGAGGAGGAAGAGAAGGTGGAGGAGGGAGAGAAGGTGGAGGAGGAGAGAAGGTGGAGGAAGAGAAGGTGGAGGAGGAAGAGAAGGTGGAGGAGGAAGAGAAGGTGGAGGAGGAAGAGAAGGTGGAGGAGGAAGAGAAGGTGGAGAGAAGGTGGAGGAGGAAGAGAAGGTGGAGGAGGAAGAGAAGGTGGAGGAGGAAGAGAAGGTGGAGGAGGAGAGAAGGTGGAGGAGGAAGAGAAGGTGGAGGAGGGAGAGAAGGTGGAGAGAAGGTGGAGGAGGAGAGAAGGTGGAGGAGGAAGAGAAGGTGGAGGAGGAAGAGAAGATGGAGGAGGAAGAGAAGGTGGAGGAGGAGAGAAGGTGGAGGAGGAAGAGAAGGTGGAGGAGGAAGAGAAGGTGGAGGAAGAAGAGACTGGTTAGCCACAGTTGTTAACCTGACACTGCTTCAGATCAACCTGACACTGCTCCCTTAAGCAACATGACAACCAATCAGATCTCACCGTCAGGAACTTCCAGTCTTTGGGTTCGTGGAGGGGCGTGGTCATGTCTGCCTCGTCTACAGCGTAGTTGCCTAGGAACAGGTCGATAGAGTCCTGCCAGGGAGAGGAGGGGCTTGATGAAGCTCATAGGACACACTGACAACACACACACACACAAGGACACGGAAGGACACACAAGTTCACGCACAAAGGGACACACACACACACACACACACACACACGCAGGTACACGCACCTGTCTGAAACCATCTGAGAAGTTGTTTTTGTAGTATCTGATCATTGAGTTCCAGCCGTCCATCACCAGCCCCCATTGAGTTCTCTTCCCTGTCCTGGAGCGCGTGCGCGCGCACACACACACACACACACACACGTTATCTTCCCTGTCCTGGAGACGAGCACAGGACTAGCAGTCAACCCACACACACTCACTAATAATCTCACACTAATACACACACACTCAGACCTGTAACTAACACACACGCTCACCTGGTGAAGTCTGTTTTCAAAGCGCCCGTTCCTGCGTACTGTTTGGCACACGCGTTAGCATTATCTGCCCAAGCTGCAGAGAGAGAGAGAGAGGGGATGAGAGGGAGAGAGGGAGAGAGAGAATGAGAGGGAGGGGAGGAGAGGGAGGGAGAGGGGGAGAGGATGAGGGAGAATGAGAGGGAGGGGAGGAGAGGGAGGGGATGAGGGAGGGAGGGAGAGGGGGAGAGGATGAGGGAGGGAGGGAGAGGGGGAGAGGATGAGGGAGAGGGGAGGAGAGGGAGGGAGAGGGGAGGAGAGGGAGGGAGAGGGGGAGAGGATGAGGGAGGGAGGGAGAGAGGATGAGGGAGGGAGAGGATGAGGGAGGGAGGGAGAGGGGGAGAGGATGAGGGAGAGGGGAGGAGAGGGAGGGAGAGGATGAGGGAGGGAGGGTGAGGGGGAGAGGATGAGGGAGAGGGGAGGAGAGGGAGGGAGAGGGGGAGAGGATGAGGGAGGGAGGGAGAGGGGGAGAGGATGAGGGAGAGGGGAGGAGAGGGAGGGAGAGGATGAGAGGATGAGGGAGAGGGAGGGAGAGGGGGAGAGGATGAGGGAGAGGGGGAGAGGATGAGGGAGAGGGGGAGAGGATGAGGGAGAGGGGTAGAGGATGAGGGGGAGAGGATGAGGGAGAGGGGTAGAGGATGAGGGAGAGGATGAGGGAGAGGGGTAGAGGATGAGGGAGAGGATGAGGGGAGAGGATGAGGGAGAGGATGAGGGAGAGGATGAGGGAGATGTATAAAATCAGGAGGAGGTGAGAAGAACAGGAGAGGATAGAGCCAATGATCAGCCAGCTCTCTACTGAAGCTCACCGTTCTTGTAAATCTTCTCAAAGTCTGCCTGCTCCTCGACCCTCTGACCACCGTACAGTACCCCCAGCCTCTGGAGACAGGAAACACACAGGTCACAGGTCACAGGGGCACAGGGTCACAGGTCACAGGGTCACAGGGTCACAGGTCAAGCCATGGAGGTCTTTCAGGTAGCACATGGAGTTAGGCCTACTACACACGGTTGCGGTTGAACAATTTATCGGCCACTTTTACCCAAAGCAACTTTTGAAGGTATGTTTGTCTGGAATAGAAGAAGACACAGTGCAACCCTTTCATCTGTACTGGAGCAGTCTGACAGGATGTGACATCAGTGTAGGGCTGGGCAATTTGGGTAAAAAATTATCACAATATATATATATCTCCATTTGATAATGATAATTAAGACGATACACCACAGATCCGTAGTAGTAGCAAAATCCTCCTCCTCAACTTTTTCCCTAAACTCGGCATAAAGTTTAGGCAGAGCAGTGTGAGAGAAATGTTTGCGGCCAGGGAGCACGTACCTGGGGTCAAGTAACTTAAGCTTTTTAAAACCTTGCTTTTTATTAATACCTTGGCCCAAACGCACACTTTCTGCATGTTCCAACGAGATTTTGCTTCAGGTGGTAGAACAGGTTTGTCGTTACCAGACTTGGTAGCCACCTGTTTACGACACAATTTCCACCAAACATTGCTCTGCTCTTCCACTTCCACAGAACTGGAAACGACAAACCCTTTTTATCATGAATTTCTTCATTGGAAGTTGCTCCTTCGCCATGGCTATCGCTGACACTGTTTTCGTCAATAGGACTCTGTATGACTCGCCGGTGATACATCACACATCAATCAAATCTAAACGGTCCTGGTTGTACTGTCTGGTAAACACTGACCGTTTATAGCTTCTTTCCAGAGAAATCCTGTTCAAACTGTGCACTTCTGATCTTTGATTTCCTGCTTTACCTTCCACATGCACTATCTGCATGTGGCGTCGGATAACAGCGTCAGCTAAATAAGCTGTAAATGTTTATTTCTCTCTTCAACTTTCCTTCCTCGTTAACCCAAGATGGGTGTTGACAAACAAGTGGATCCCGTGTTGACCTTTGACCTCTGTTATCACTGTGGGTCAAACAGCCAGGCCCCCCACCTCGGGAGCGGGATGACTGGAGTGTTTACAGTCTCTGCAGACAGGCAGTAAAACCCTGCTTGCTGCAGGTACCAGTAACACACTTTTTTTTCACGCAATTCCCCTGCCCAGATACAGACTGCACATATTCAAAGTCCACTATTGTAGACACACACTGAGAATCATTCACTCCTGGTGAGGGGGAGGAGGGGCTGGTGGAGGAGGAGGGGGTGGGGGAGGAGGAGGGGCTGGGAGAGGAGGGGCTGGGGGAGGAGGAGGGGCTGGGGGAGGAGGGGCTGGGGGAGGAGGAGGGGCTGGAGGAGGAGGGGCTGGAGGAGGAGGAGGGGCTGGGAGAGGAGGGGCTGGGGGAGGAGGAGGGGCTGGGGGAGGAGGAGGGGCTGGAGGAGGAGGAGGGGCTGGGGGAGGAGGAGGGGCTGGGGGAGGAGGAGGGGCTGGGGGAGGAGGAGGGGCTGGAGGAGGAGGGGCTGGGGGAGGAGGGGCTGGAGGAGGAGGAGGGGCTGGAGGAGGAGGAGGGGCTGGAGGAGGAGGAGGGGCTGGAGGAGGAGGAGGGGCTGGGAGAGGAGGAGGGGCTGGGAGAGGAGGGGCTGGGGGAGGAGGAGGGGTTGGAGGAGGAGGGGCTGGGGGAGGAGGAGGGGCTGGAGGAGGAGGGGCTGGGGGAGGAGGGGCTGGAGGAGGAGGTGGGGGTGGGAGAGGAGGGGCTGGGGGAGGAGGAGGGGCTGGAGGAGGAGGAGGGGCTGGGAGAGGAGGGGCTGGGGGAGGAGGAGGGGCTGGAGGAGGAGGGGCTGGGGGAGGAGGAGGGGCTGGAGGAGGAGGAGGGGCTGGGGGAGGAGGAGGGGCTGGAGGAGGAGGAGGGGCTGGGAGAGGAGGGGCTGGGGGAGGAGGAGGGGCTGGAGGAGGAGGGGCTGGGGGAGGAGGGGCTGGAGGAGGAGGTGGGGCTGGAGGAGGAGGAGGGGCTGGAGGAGGAGGAGGGGCTGGTGGAGGAGGAGGGGGTGGGGGAGGAGGAGGGGCTGGGGGAGGAGGTGGGGCTGGAGGAGGAGGAGGGGCTGGAGGAGGAGGTGGGGCTGGAGGAGGAGGGGCTGGAGGAGGGGGGGCTGGAGGAGGGGGGGCTGGAGGAGGAGGGGCAGATGACACACAACTATATATATCCACTGAACCCAACGATGCAACAGCCATGAATTCCATTACCAACTGCTTGTCAGCAATAAACACATGGATAACTTTCTTGTATTAAATGAAGACAAAACTGAAGTCCTACTATGTGGCCCTAAATCCAAAAGTGAGATGCTCTTAAACCAGAGGTGACAAGTCTCGGTGTAATCCTGGACTCAGATTTGAATTTCAACGATCACATTAATCAAGAGACCAAAACAGCTTTCTTTTACCTGAAGAATATAGCGAAGGTACAACCATTCAAAAACCAAAATGATGCAGAGAAGTTCATTCATGCTTTTATATCCAGCCGGCTGGAGTGACATCACTGTAACGCACTTTTCACTGGTCTTCCCAAGAAAACCATTGACAGACTACAGCTCATTCAAAATCCTGCAGCTAGATTATTAACCAGAACTTAAAGGAAATAACACATTAGTCCTGTCCTAGCTAGTTTACACTGGCTCCCTGTCACTTTCAGAATTGACTTTAAGGTCCTATTCCTCACATACAAAGCTCTAAACGGACAACGACCTAGCTCCATTGCTCATTCCCTTATAAACTACACACCAGCTAGAACACTGCGATCATCAAATGCAGGCCTATTAGAGGTCACCAGAAGCAGTCATAAGAAGATTGGTGATGCGGCCTTTGTCAATTACGCGCCAAAACTATGGAACAAATTACCCATAAATATTAGGGAAGCAAACACGCTAGACATTTTCAAAAGACAGCTTAAAACCTATATTTTTACCAAAGCATTTAACTAATTTTATCTCAGAAGGGTTTTACAACTTTTTTTTTTTTTTTTTATTGTTTGATGACAGTTTTTTGTATTTGAGAGACCGCAGATAGATTGTGGCTAGTCTGGGTTGTTATGTTTTGGGCAAAGGCAAAGACTGTGGCTTATTTGTGCTTTTGATTCCTGCGAAGACTGCGGCTTGTATTTTGTTGTGTTATATATTTTTTCTTATTACTACTATTACTTGTATTATTGTTTTTATAATTATTGTTTAATGTTTTTATTGATTCTATGTAAAGCACATTGAGCAGCAATTATTGTATGAAATGTGCTATATAAATAAAGTCTTATTATTATCTTAATATTAAACATGAGGGGACTGGTCTAGCTTCAGTCCCTGGTAGGATCACCCCCTGGCTAGGGGTTGTCAGGGTAACAGGGGTGTTGGTTACGGGTTGTCAGGGTAACTGGGGTACGGGTGGTATCCATGGCGATACCCACCTCCAGCTGAGATTGCAGAGAGCGCCGAGCCAGCAGGCTCTGAATCACGTTGGTCCGGTCCAGACAGTCCATACAGTTACTCCGGAACATTCCGTCCTGCTGCACCAAAACCTTCCCCTCAGAGTCCACTAGGAAGTACCTGTCACACAGGAAGTAGGAGTCACACACAAGAAAGTACATGTCACACAGGAAGTAGGGGTCACACATGGGAAGTACCCGTCACACAGGAAGTATGTCACATACAGGAAGCATTGTTAGTTCTCCTTACCCAAACTCTTCCTGCATCTCTGCCACCATGTCCACCAGTATCTGCAGGCGATGCCAGCGCATGCGACTGCACTCCTTATGGAAGTCAAACGCTATGTATCTACATGGAGAGAGGGGGAAACACAACGGAAGGAAGATTTGTTTTCATCTGATCTGTTCTCAAGTTATCCACTTGTGAGGAGGCCAGATGCTGATGCTGGAACGCACATTCTTAACTGAACTTACTTGACCATGCCGTTGCCCAGGCTAGACACCATCTTGTCGAAGGCCAGTTCTAGAGGCTTCTCTGAGCCCTTCTGGTTTATCTAGGGAGCAGACCAGACAAGGAGCCATCACAACTCTGAGATGTGTGTGTGGCTGTGTGATGAAAGAGGCTTACAGCTCTAGAGATGTGTGTGTGTGTGTGTGTGATGAGGTCTCCAGTTGTAGGTGTGTGTGGTTTGGGAATCGGGCTATTAATCAGGAGGTTGTAGGTGCAAAATTACGTTGTGTCCCTGGGTAAGGCACTTCACCCTACTTGCCTCGGGGGAATGTCCCTGTATTTACTGTAAGTCGCTCTGGATAAAAGCGTCTGCTAAATTACTACATGTAAATGTGTGTAGCAGCAGGTGTGTGTGTGTGTAGCAGCAGGTGTATGTGTGTGTGTGTGTGTAGCAGCAGGTGTATGTGTGTGTGTGTGTAGCAGCAGGTGTATGTGTGTGTGTGTGTAGCAGCAGGTGTATGTGTGTGTGTGTGTAGCAGCAGGTGTATGTGTGTGTGTGTGTAGCAGCAGGTAGGTGTGTGTAGCAGCAGGTGTGTGTGTGTAGAGACTCACCAGGTTCAGGATGGCCTGCTTCCCATACAGGATGATCTGAGAGTCAAAGTGTCTCTGAAAGCCGTCCAGCTGCAAGACAAACACAAGAGGCCCAGTCACACACACACACACACACACACACCTCCACCTGCCCTGTCACACACACACACACACACCTCCACGCCTGACTACCACCTCCACCTGCCCTGTCAGTGGCAGCTAGCAGACAGTCTGACAGCTCCTCTTAGCATAGCGACAGGGAACTTACGTGGTTGATGGTTTTGCTGATCTGTGGTTTGGGTTTGTACTTCAGGTTGGGCCTCTGAGACCAGTAGAGGGGGATGGATCCACGAGTCTGGGAAGGACCACAGGCAGACCACAGGCAGACCACAGGCAGACCACAGGCAGACCACACGCTAATCAGTCACACGCTTTGATCCAAAGAGACCCCCCCGTAAGGGGGTGGGATTCGAACCAGGGACATCTGCTGTAAAATGCTTTGCCAGTGACTCAGTTATTTCACAACTAAATGAATTCAGCCATCACACACGTACTGTACATGAGTCATTCCTTTTACTTTGGAATTAAATGTTGTGAGTTAATACCGTCATATCCTCCTGGTTACCAGTACATTCCATGACAGGTTCAGCTAAGGGAATGTTGTGGAAGCTTGTCCTGGTACAACCCCCCCAGAAAGAGACCTGACGCCTCATGTATAAACGTTACGTACGCACAAACAGCTTGCGTCCCCCGGTTTTCAGGCACATGGTGTGATGTATCAAGATTAACTTGACGTGAGAGTGTCCGGGCCATCCTGATTCTTGTCTGGCTCTGTCACATGGCAAATTCTAAGTAGGCCAACTTATGGTTCAGGTGGTAGGCTAGTAGGGCTGTCCCCGACTAAGATTTTCTTTGGTCGACCAAGACTCAACTAAAACGTCTGAAAATCGACTAATCAAAATTTGAAACTCTTTTTTTTTTTTTTTTTACCGTTGTTGGCAGAGTTTGCATTCAACGTTTTTCGAGTCACCCAGTACTTTGTAAATGTACTTTAATGAAATGCTGCCATACCACAGATGTATTTGCTATTTTGACTAATAACACCGACAAAGTAGGCTGCCAATTGTGCTTGTGCCGCGTGCAAAATACCAAACCAAAACAAAGTGCAGATTAACGAAAGGAAAAACAGGGACACCTTTTCTTTTAAATATATATATTTTAAAGTTGCTTTATTTGTCTTAAATAATATAATCTACAATTTCTGTTGAACATTTCTTTAATTCAGTAATGATGACACAAGCGGGAATCAGATCTCACACTGCCATACGGCAGCTCGACTAAAAAAATCTTAGTCGACCAAGAGCATGTCGACCAGAAAATCGACTAGTCGACTGAGTGGGGACAGCCCTAATCATTAATGTGGATGATCACATCAAAATGTCAAAACCCAAATGGTAAATGCTATATAGGCTAATGTTTAATACGCCACCACAAGTTCTGTTAAACTTGAGGTTGTCAAATGAACGACAAAATCACTCAGGAAATGCATGTCACGCTAACCCTATAGCTGCCATGCTGTTAGGATGCGCCACCACTCGTTTCTTCATTTTGAGTTTTACAATTTCACATGACCTCACAGTCTGTGAAATTGTTCTTTTTTGTGTGTTTCGACATTTTAATTCAGACCTTCAGAAATGACCTCAGGAGCTCATTTATAGTCCATCTGCATATTCATTTGTGGAAGGAGGCAAGGTGGGGTCAGTGGCTCGTTCACGTGCGGTCAATCTTAAATTGATTGTGATTTATAAAGGAAAGGTGTGCAGGACCTGGCGTACGACCGGTTTTATACGTGTGAATATTTCTGTGCGTAGATACTTTGAGTTTTGGCCGTACGCCATCTTCTGGTATGAAAGCTGCGCAATCCTTTACACATGAGGCCCCTGGACTCTCTCACCTGAGTGAAGAACATGAACAACCTCCATCTCTGAACAGTGGGCTGTCAGGCATGCTGCTACAGGTCGTAACTCCTCCCCTTGTATGGTGACTCCTCCCCTTGTATGGTAACTCCTCCCCCTGCGTGGTGACCCCTCCCCCTGTGTGGTGACTCATCCCCCTGCGTGGTGACTCCTCCCCCTGCGTGGTGACTCCTCCCCCTGCGTGGTGACTCCTCCCCCTTGCGTGGTGACTCCTCCCCCTGCGTGGTGACTCCTCCCCCTGCGTGGTGACTCCTCCCCCTGCGTGGTGACTCCTCCCCCTGTGTGGTGACTTCGCCCCCTGCGTGGTGACTCCTCCCCCTGCGTGGTGACTCCTCCCCCTGCGTGGTGACTCCTCCCCCTGCGTGGTGACTTTGCCCCCTGCGTGGTGACTCCTCCCCCTGTGTGGTGACTCCTCCCCCTGCGTGGTGACTCCTCCCCCTGCGTGGTGACTCCTCCCCCTGCGTGGTGACTCCTCCCCCTGTGTGGTGACTCCTCCCCCTGCGTGGTGACTCCTCCCCTCCAGCTGTTGGTCCCAGGGGAGCTGGGCTGCTGTGTGGCACTCACCTGCAGGAAGGAGGCCTTGCCCCCGTTGTACTGAACGATCTGCTCTGTCTCCACAAAGTTAGCAGCGTGGCCCTCCGAGTCAATGCCTAAGGACAAAAACATACACACGCATGAACACACACAAACATCATTCAGTTACCAGACACAGCAGAAGATCTAGGATGGGAAGTGTGTTGGTTCTGACAGTGTTTCAGAGAGTAAGAGAGCAGGCTGTTTCTACCTCTGACGTAGTAGCGAACCCCAGCCCTGAAACAGCTCCTCCTGGAGATGATGTTCCACTCAAACACCTTCCCGTTGATGCAGCAACACTTCATGGTCATGACTGGAAAACATGGAGGTCAAGGACGCACACACACACACCAAGACTAGCTCCTCGCTATCAGTCAATGGTGTGTTTCAGGAGAAACACACACAAGAAAAAACAGATGACAGTTATCAGATGACATCTAGCCTTTTCCTCAAACAAGCTACAACAAAGCACCTTTTCTGACTTTCTTTAATACACAGCGCCCCCCGGTGCTGAAAAAGCTAATAGCATATATGATTGTCTGGGAGTTTGGTAGCTCAGTAACACATTGCTATGAAAATATTAGCTAAGACTGGAAAGGGAAAAGTCCCCTGGGTTGAATAACAATCTGAAGCAGGTTTAGTGGATGATTAAAATACGCTGCATATCTGAGAGACTTAAATTGAAGCTGCTTAGCCACTCAAAGTAAACAACCAGAGGTGTACAAGTCAGATTAACCGTCTTTAGGTTCATATACGAACACAAGACAAGAAAAAACAGTTTCAGAGAACTGTATAAGGTCAAGTTATGAGGTACAAAATATCAAGTTATGACGCGGTTATCTGAATGAGAGCACTTAATTGGCTGATGTGTTTATGGGCATTTGGGCCATACAGGAAATGGTGACGAGTGTGACACTGTATTGATAAGGTTCAGGCGCCTGCTACAAAGGATACAGCCGTGCACCATGGGAAACACGAACCTGTGCAACTGTGGAGAGAGGAAGACAGCTTAGTCTGGTGGCTCTACTGGACACTCATTCACTTAGCAGACGCTTTGATTCAAAACGATGTACAAATATCGCATGTAGGAAGTATGGCACAGTGTGTTAGTGTTCAGAGTCAAGGGGCTGGCCTGCTACCAGCTCTACAGAAGAATAACAGACAGTAGATGTGTGTAAATATGTTCATAATAATAATATAATCATATTCAGTGGTGGACAGCAAGTCTGAGGTAGGGTGTTGCTGGGTAGCTTAGATGTGTGAGGTAACTGAGGTAGCATGTTGCTAGGTAGCATAGACGTGTGAGGTAACTCGGGTAGCGTGTTGCTAGGTAGCATAGACGTGTGTGGTAAGTGAGGTAGCGTGTTGCTAGGTAGCATAGACGTGTGAGATAACTGAGGTAGCGTGTTGCTAGGAAGGATAGACGTGTGAGGTAACTGAGGTAGCGTGTTGCTAGGAAGGATAGACGTGTGAGGTAACTGAGGTAGCGTCTTGCTAAGTAGCATAGACGTGTGAGGTAACTGAGGTAGCGTCTTGCTCGGTTGGATATGGTTAGGGTCAGATAGTTCCACTACCTCAGGTTGGGTCATGAAGTCTCTCAGAAGGTGACCGTTCCACACAAAGCGCTGATCAGCCTGAGGGAGAGAACACACTGTCACAACACCTACAGTCTCAGTCTCTCTCTCTCTCTCTCTCCATGGTGCCTCCCTTTCCCTCCTGTAACCCTCTCCTTCCCTCCCCTCTCCATCTCCTCACCCCTCCACTCTTGGCCTCCTCCCCTCTCTCACCCTCTCCCCCCCTCTCTTCTCTCACCCTCTGCTTCCCTCTCTTCTCTCCTACATTCCCCCTCTCCCCCCCTCTCTTCTCTCACCCTCTGCTCCCCTCCCTTCTCTCCTACATTCCCCCTCTCCCCTCTCACCCTCTCCCCCCTCTCTTCTCTCTTACATTCCCCCTCTCCCTCCCTCTCTTCTCTCACCCTCTGCTCCCCTCCCTTCTCTCCTACATTCCCCCTCTCCCCCCCTCTCTTCTCTAACCCTCTCCCCCTCTCTTCTCTCTTACATTCCCCCTCTCCCCCCTCTCTTCTCTCACCCTCTCCAGTAGACTCATCTCCTGGAACTCAGGGCTGGTGTTGGCAAGGCGCTGTAGCGAGTGAGTCAGGTCGTAGTCTGTGGCAAAGTAGAATCCGTCTGTGTTCAGCACGCTGTTTATCATTGACAGGAAGGCCTTGTTGTCTTGCATCTGCCAGGGAGGGTCAAGGGTCAAACGTTTATTCATGAATGTTTACAAACAGAACTGAAACGGTAAAATTGACTTAGGTCAGACTTGCTGACACTCACAACAATCTGTGCATTTAGCAATTGCTAAATTGTTCTGTTTCTACCCAATGCCCCACAACCTGGGGCCAGTCTGAGTGGTGTCTGCAGTTTGTACTTCACCTGGTTGTCTGTTAAATGCAGAACTGTCTTCTTGTATGAGATGACTTCACAGTCCAGGGTCTTCCACACCGCATGTCCCAGCAGATCCCCCACCTTCTTCTTCTTGGTAATGACGATGAGATACATGCCTAGCATGGATGGAAACAAACTGTCAATACGGATACCAACACGAATACCACACGATTAAATAAAGTGTATTCTTTAAAATATATACATATAAACCTCACAATCTCTCCCTCTCCTGATTTTTTTCCCATAAATAGTTTGTTACATGAGGAGGAGAAATGACCTACCGGCCACAAGTCGAATGGTTCCCATGATGCCACATATGGGCCGTGTTACAGCTGAGGGGGGAACGTCTTTTCTCACTAGTGGAGACGGATGACAGAAAACCGCCAATCAGCAATGCAAAACAAGCGGTGGCATTTGCATCAACTCAAGCAATATCAGTGTCATGATGATTCAGCGCACAAGCTTTCGCATATAAGCTACATGAAAATGTATGTCAACAGCACTATGATATTGAAACCAGGGGAGTTTTTTGTTGTGGCAACCATAAATCATTATAAACCCCCCCAGTTAAAATGGTCTAGAACCTCCCCGGATCGAAACGTTATCGAACTACAACAGCATCGCCTACCTGTAAGGTACATTTCAGTGGACACCCTGTCAATGGCAAGAACATCATTGGACCCGTCATCACAAGCTTCAATGTAAAACTTCTCAGGGGTTGTGTGCCTACAAAGGGACAGAGTGCGAAAGTCACGGAGGAAGTAACGTAGTCGACGCTACATAATTATCATGATGACAGATGTTAAAAGTAATTTGTAACTCGACTGCTAACTAACTACCCCGTTTAACTGAACAGTGATGTTAGCTGAAGTAGTCACAGGCACAGGCACAACGCAGTGATCTGTAGCATGTAGCTAGCATTAGCCTGTCCAAAAAGGTTTTACTTACCCTATTAAGGATCGAGTCATAAGAATAAGAGGCAGGCGAATTAGCTATGTATATCAGATTTGGCACAATTTAGTTTAACCGGGCATTTAGGACATACGCACACTAGCCATTTAGCTTAGCTTCCTAACTGGCCAGCGCAGGAACTGCGAGCCCGTTCGTTAGCACTGTAGGCTAGTTAGCTTCGCTAGCTAGCTAGCGTTCCATGTACAGTACACTATGCTGCTAGCAGCAAACCGTGCTGTTCGTCGCATGTCATCTGAGCATATGTTTCAAAGTCGTATACCAATACTGAAAGAAGATTGTTCTGATTTAGAAAGCGAAGTTGCTGTGAATAAAAGTATTCAAGACTTACAGGTTGAAGCTCTTAAAGGCGGTCGCCATCTTTGCTTCGGACGGTGTGTGTCTGACCTGTGTGACGTGTCACAAAGCTTGCTTGCATCTTGGAGAGCAGAGGATGAAAAGTTTGGTTATTGCTACACAACTACTTGCTTGATAACAAGGTCAAAGAAGTCTCTTTCAGTATGATCCACAAGTATAACCCGGAAAATCATTACATAAAAAAACTGAAAAGAGACATAAACATTGCTTGAACATTTTGTGTTGAGCATCCAGAAACAGTTTAAATTTTTTCTATAGGGAATTTGAGCAGTACATTAAGATCACTTTACACTCTTCTAATAAGAAAGCTGTTATAACTGTCAATTTATGTGCATCCTTTAATGTATTTGTATAATCTATCACCTTAGCATGTCATCACTATTTGTTTGTATACTGCTTGTTTGTAGAAGGATCTTTCTACAAAAAAAAAGGAAAAAAGAGAGAGCAGAGGATGCCCCGTACTTGTCAGTACCAAAGCCAAGAGAATGCAAGACTGTGGGGCTTAATTAGGCTGTGTGGCAGCAGGCTGCTAAAACAACAACAGCATTACGCCATGTGATGTAACAGCAACAACATAGGAACAATGTAACAGACATGCAATGCAAGATTAACACTAATCAGATGTATTATATATATCTTACCTGAACCGCATGGGATCCACAGTTGCAGACCATGGACTCTCCAAACAGCAGTCTGTCCACAGGCCTGCATGGAGCATTTCTCAATCTGAAACTTTGGGAATAGACATAACCTGGAGTCACTCAGTGTACAGTCCATTGCCTGATTAATATGATCTGCACTATCATATTGCCCATTTTTCATCAAGTGAGTTCTAATGACCGTAATAAGAAACAGGTACATATTTTGCTGTACTTTACCTCCTGATGGAAGTCCGGGCATTTCCGCTTCCTTGGGGCAGGTCTGATGCCTCCTCCCGCAGGCCAAACTCCAGAGCTGGCCTCGCCATCCATCCTCTCTGAGGACCTCCAGCCCTGGCCTCGCCATCCATCCTCACTGAAGACCTCCAGCCCTGCTCCTCCTCCATCCTCTCTGAGGACCTCCAGCCCTGGCCTCGCCATCCATCCTCACTGAGGACCTCCAGCCCTGCTCCTCCTCCATCCTCTCTAAGGACCTCCAGCCCTGCTCCTCCTCCATCCTCTCTGAGGACCCCCAGCCCTGCTCCTCCTCCATCCTCTCTGAGGACCCCCAGCCCTGCTCCTCCTCCATCCTCTCTGAGGACCCCCAGCCCTGCTCCTCCTCCATCCTCTCTGAGGACCTCCAGCCCTGCTCCTCCTCCATCCTCTCTGAGGACCCCAGCCCTGCTCCTCCATCCTTACTGAGGACCCCCAGCCCTGCTCCTCCATCCTCACTGAGGACCCCCAGCCCTGCTCCTGCTCCATCCTCACTGAGGACCCTGTTTACTGCCTCTTTGAGGACCCCCAGCCCTGCTGTTAGCACTAGCCTGGAAGTAGCCACTGTAAGTACATTTTGTCTGGTTATGTTTCAAGTCATCTTTAGAGTATCCTTTTTGAATGCAAAAAAAACCCAGTATTCTTATTTGCTGTTGTCTCCCAAACAGGATGGGGCAGGATACATCCATCCAGCTCCTACTGGCGCTACAGTTTCTGTCTGGTTGCCGAGTGAGCTGAGCAAGACAATCCATGTCCAGGTCAGGATCAGAGGTGGATTTCCAACACCCTCTTTCACTCTGCGGCCAGATCTGAGGCTGTGGTACGAGCCCCCTGTTCCAGCACTGATTTACCACCAAACGCCAACACACTCTTCTTCACCCATCGGCTGATGGTGTGGATGCCCTACCGCCTGTGGAGGGTGAGGGTGTTCTGCCCAGCTTGTGGGAAGCAGTTGACAGGTGCTGGCATTCACAGGAGGCCTGGAAGGTCCTTGACATCGACAGGTACTACATAATGGTGACAGAGACACTCAGGGGCTCTGTGTGTTTCCTGACCACTCTGTCGACCAGTCAGACTGTCAGGGTCTAGCTGGACCTGCCACACCAGAATCTGTTCCGGCTGATCCTGACCTGCATGTGAGTAATGCATTTTTTTGATTGTGATGGTGATTGTGAAGCCTATAACTACTGACATTACCCTCCAATAAACATATCACTAATCACTCCAACAATGGGCGCGTCAGGTATGCTTGTGACATTCGTGTTGTTCCGCTGCTTCGGGAAAGGACCCTTGGCAAACGTCCAACACGACTGGTGAAGCAGCTCAAGGAGAACCAAGGGGAGGAATGGCTGACCCGGTTGGCACACTATCTCATGGAGTGTGCTGACTCTGTGGATCGACCCAGTCTGTTCCCAGTGGTCTGCCAGGTGACCCCGGAGCCCATTGACACCAGGCGTTGGCTGCCAGTCATTGGCCGCATGGACCACATTAAGGCCAGCCTCACCTCCACCTTTGGCTCCATTTAAAAGCGGATTCAACCAAAAAGGTAATACGAAATTTGACTGTGTAATTGTACATTACTGTGTACATTACCATGTATTTAATATATACTTTTCATATAGACCAATTATTTGTTTGTAAACATCCGGGATGCACGCGAAATGTGGTTGCAGAAAACCGGGAAAGGATAGCATTTTAAATGGCAAAAGGACCACACGGATTATACAAATGGTTAGATTTAAAAAGACCAAAAAGGTCGAAGAGGACAGCTTTTAAGAGAGAAAGCGATTGCCCATTGATCTGTCGCATTATAATTTTGATTTGGGTCACGAAAGTCTTGAAATTTGAGTGAGAATGTCGCCCAGTACAGACCGTATAGTCGAGCGGCAACCATGTCTTCACGTCATGTCACAAAGTTAAAAACTTAACAGTTTTACAGTCAATTCTACATCTAAATAGTTGAGCAGGGCAGCTTTCAAGAGATATGGGAATTCTGCTTTTAGCCAGCTGGTCAGATTGTTTTTATTTTAAACTGGCAATCTGAGTGAGACTGAGTCCCCGTTACACATAATATATGCGTTAATTCAATTCCATCCAATGACAAAAAGGCTGTGATATATGGTGTACGCCATAACTTTTTTCATTACATAATTGTTTTATAAGTAAAATCAAACCATTTGGGATTGTACAAGTTAAATAATTAAATTCTCTGAAAGGAATTGGAAAACTGTAAAACATTCATAAACTGTTCATATTAAAGCATATCACCAGATTCATCGAAAAGATTAAGAATGTAATTTAAATCTCTTTGAAACCACTCAGGAAAAAATATGGATTTGTTCCTAATAAGTATGTACAGAATTTAAAAGTAGATATGGTGGACAACAAACTTAAATTGGAGGCGAGAATTTACAGATCTCAATGCAAGAAGGAGAACCTTCATCTCACGGTCATTCACGGTTCATAATCGTGGCAAATCGTATCCTGAATTGTGGATATCCAATGCTTGGCAAGACCAACATTGTTGATGCATCACAGGGTGAGATTAGCTACATTAATTTACCTTCAGTTAATTTAACTCATCTGGATAGGCACTGAGATGTAAACCTACATTTATTAGTTTACTTACTAGCAAACCGCTCTGGACCATACCTCAGTTTTTTCTCGTCTGTGTTGAGCACTTGGGTCCACCACCACCCCGTAACATAAAATGATAACTTTAGTAAGTATCAAAGACCTTGAATTACCATTCTTAGTATGAACTGGGATTTACAACTGTCTATGATACCTGTGAACAGTCAATCTTTTTCCGTTTATAAAGACAAAATGGCTGCAAAACAATGCCTTCTTCCCTTCTTCTCTTGCTTTCTTCATTAAAGACCATAGTTTCTCTCTGGCTGCTTTCTCTTCAGGGGACAGGGCTTCTGTGAGCTTTAGTTTGTTTTCTAGAAGAAACTTTCTAGGAGCCTTTCGCCTCCTTCCAGACAGCCTCACCAAAGCGTCGCATTTCAAAAAGGATGATGGTTGATCTACTTGAGCCGTCTTGTTGTCGCTGCCCGATGCGATGGACAATGTCGATCCCCTCCTTCAGGTCGTCAAGAATATTAGGAGCCACTTAACTCAGGATCTCGACGATTCTACTCCTGATATTTTCTTCATCTACCTCCTCTATTGACAGTCCTAAAAGTCGCTAAATGACATCATCGCCTAATTTGCATAATCGTCACGGTCACGTGGGAGAGAGGAATAGCATTGTTGGAGAGAGAAAAAGTAAAAACACCCTAAATATGTTTTGAACTACAAATGAATTTTCTTCTGTTGATTGTTGAGTTTTTTGGGGGGGGTGTTTTGACATTGACAAAGGCCATCAAATCTTTAAATAACTTAATGACGAATGCTTTGTCTATACCCACATTAGGGTACATCAATTATTTAATTGTGTGACAGTGAAGAAATGTTTACATTTAAATGTACATTTATATGTATTTAAGTACGGTATTTTTGTTGCTCTGTAAACTAGGGCTGAAACAACGGTGGCTTAGTATATGCATGATCAGGGGCGTTTCTACACTGGGGCCTACAGGGGCCAGTGCCCCTGTAAAAAATGTCCCTGGCCCCCCTGTGGACCCCCTGAGTTGACAAAAAAAGTATTTTTTGTTTTTTACTCGTTTTTCTTCTAGTAGTCATCATGAACCGAGAAAGGGACATCGCAGCTTTTTTTTGGCCCATTAATTAAAAAAGTTAGAGAAACATATCAAGGTATTGAGAGAGTTGAGGAGCTGGAAGAAGGAGACCCAGAGCATTTTGTATGATTTTAATGTAAAGCAAAATTAAAGTATTCAGTGTTTAAATGTAATTTTTTTCCGTTTTTAATGTGCCCCTCTGATTAAACACTGGCCCCCCCAGTAAAATGTGTCTAGAACCGCCACTGTGCGTGATTCATTTGCAGTCTGGATGCAGAGTGTGTGGGTCTGCGCTGCCTGCAGCTGGGACTGTTGCACGAGGCTATAGTGAGACCGACCACCTGTGAGTGCTTTGGGACGGCGGAGGAGCTCACGGCAGCACCGGTTGCTTGTTGAGGACAGTACTGCAAAACTATCCTGCTTTCACGTCAGTCTTTAAAACACCAGTAAGTCTCCAACAACATTGGAAAAAGTCGCTAGATTTGTCGCTCGTCATTTATGACAATAAAAGTTGCTAGGAGGGGTTGGAAAGTCGCTAGATCTAGCGAGAAAGTTGGTAAATTGGCAACACTGACTGTACCTGTCTTGGATGTTTGCTATCGAACATCACGCAGTATAACATCGCTGAAACTAAGAGAGGGCATACATTTTCTTAAACACAATATTATAATTTAAAGTGTTCTTGGTTGGAATGATTTCAAATTAACCGGCTTTCAACAAGTTTTTTTTTTTGTGGGAACCCAACTAATTTCACTTTACACTGCCCCTAGAGGTCTGGAGCACTTCCGTTGTGAGCAAGTTAATGTTTACATGAGAGTGGGGCTGCAACAACAAATCGATTAAAATCGATTATTAAAAGCAATGGCAACAAATTTCATAATCGATTTATTGTGTCGCATGATTGTCGCAAGATGTTTGAGTATTAAACAAAAAGTTTAGTTGAGCGCAGAGCGGAGGTGGAGGAAAGACCATTGGAGAGACGTTGAGTAACATTCTGAAACACATGGAGGAGGCAGAGCAATCAGCATGACCTAAGTCATCCAAGGTGTGGGAGCATTTCACACTTAATACATCGAAGAAGTGTGTTAACTGACCGAGGTGAAGTTATTTTCATATTCGACATTTGTCTCACATTTGGAAGACGCTACTTTGCAGCGTTGCGTTAGGACCGGGTGAAAACTACCCATACCATTTTGAAAAATAATATTTTTACAGCCTTTACTTTTTCAATGAAGTTTCAAATAAAATGATACAAAATCATTCATCTTTAAAAATAGCTTAATCCTCGCAAATCTTAACTTTTTTCAAAATTGTGTTAAAAAATCTTAAATATACACCAGATTATTCAAATAAAGTCTGGCCTACTTCCACAACCTTTAAATTTTCAATTAAGTTTTACACAAAACTCAATTGCTCAAAATAAATTGCTCATCTCTGAAAATAGCATTAAATCCACGCTAATATTAATAACTTTTTCAAAATTGTGCGCCTGTTGGTGCACATTCTGAAGATTTTTTGCACAGTGAATTTGCAATGTCAGTTCTGTTTTTGCATAAAGTGGTTGGAAATTTGTCATTTAACTGATATGTGCACACAAAGGAGTCTGACGTGGATGAAGTTCCCCGCAAGAAACAGTACCGCCAGCCTGGTGGTGGGAGGCAGCAGGCCGTGCCTGAAGTGTGACAAGCTGCATTTCAGTGGTACATTTTTTAATTCTTATTCATCAAACTGATTAGCTTTTGAATATTTGTTTATATAGGCCTACTCAGCAAAATGTATAGTACTTTCGTTTTGTTAGGTTCGTTGATGTGCGAGGATCTTTGAAAGCCCGCCTGCCATCGTGGTGAAATGCAAGCAGCTGTACGAAGAATATTTACAGCAAAGCGGCTTCAATCCAACAGACGAGGAGCGTGTCAAGTTCAGCGACAACTGGGTGCAAGCATGAATGGAGCAGTATCGCTTCCCCTCAAACACCCAAACAAGCGTTTTGTTGTGTCGGAAACTTCGAAAGAAAAGAATCATTGATTTCCTGAAGAACATTATTTGGGTGAGGGTTTTCTTCAAGACAGATCGAAGGTAAAGGATGCTGACCTTATCAACAGAGATCAAATGCCTCTACATCACAATGAGACGGACAGAAGACTTTGACCATAAAGGATTGCCCCACCCATGTCAAAGAGAACTATATGTTGTCAAGGGAGAGAGTGACTGTCTTCCCTCAAGCCTCCAGTAAGAATGGCCTGGGGATGCGACCACAACTTGTGTTCAAGGGAAAAGGGCACAATTCTACAGGACAAGTTACATCGTCCAGAGGGAGTGACCTCTCACTGGGGCCCCAAGGCAGGGCTCCAGACTCACTTTTTTTACTTGGAGCACAGTAGCCCCTGACTGAAATGTTTTGGAGCGCAAGCAGAAAATTAAGGGGCACACCTTATATTGACCTGCAATGCATTTATTAATGTAACTGGAGAGGGTACAATTCAGTGGCAATTTTAGCGTTTCTGCAAATGTTGTTGTGTTTTGAGCTAATGCTGCGGTGTTCTCAGCTAATGCTGCCGTGTTCTCGCTGATGCTGCCGTGTTCTCGGCTGATGTTGGTGGTGTGAACCAATGCTATTGTGTTTTCACTTAATGTTGTGGTGTTGCAAGTTGTTGATTGTTTTTAGAAATACAGTGGTTTTATAAATGTTTCGTATTTGTTAATGTTGTTGTGTTGTGTGTTAATGTTGTTAGTCTATGTTTTCAACTTCTGTTTGCTTCGCTAATGTTGTCGTGTTGTGCACCCGTGGGCCACCGTAGTCTCCCATCATAGTCGAAAATATTCGAAACAAGCGTTAGCGATGGCTAACATTAGCTTCACTGACTGAATTTGCCATAAGTTATGGCATAACACGTAACATGACACTGGACAACAACATGACTGCGTGACAGATGTAGTACAATCTATGCAAACATTTTAACCAATGTTCACTTACTTAAATGCTGTTTGTAAAGCTCCAGTACTGACAGGATAACACAGGAAACCGACTTCAACGTCTTACCGACTCTATCGCACAATGGATTGAAACGCCGCGATTGTATCATTCTGATCCCACATTGGACAGTTAGTGTCATGATTGGATGATGAGATTGGAGTATCCACCCAATAGTTATCGTCAGAGCCATAGACTCTCTATGGGTCTGGTTATCGTATTCAAAATTTCAGACACTCAACATTAGTTACCCAGTGTTATCATTCTCAACCACATAGTAGGACATGTCTAAAATGTAAAGATGGATTTGATTTATATTCTGTACATAACCTACCTACGGCCGTTGATAAATGAAAGTAATATTTCGTCAAAAGGTACTCGATTGGGCAACTTTATAATCCTATCATGATTTCAGGTCGACAGACGGGCCAGTGGCGCAATGGATAACGCGTCTGACTACGGATCAGAAGATTCTAGGTTCGACTCCTGGCTGGCTCGAATTTTTCGTTATCAAGAATCTTTATGTAAATGTGTGGAGATTTTTTTTTAACGCTACGTAACGATAAGTAGCACGAAAAAAAAATATATATATATAGGCTATTATAATATATTTATTTTTTGAAAAATTCATTGACGCATTTTGCAAGACAGAAATGTCCAATAGTAAGGTTACATGGGCGACTAATACATTTTCTCATACAAGGAACAAGCCATAAATATATTTTGAGGATGGAGGTCCAATATTTACGTTTTTAGAGTTATGTGGTTTACACAAACTAACAAGTAATATGTCCAGGACCAGGTTTTGGCCAATTTTCCTATCAACGTCGTGGTCCATGAGGCCCTGAACCAGCCACCGCTTCAAGAAATCGCACAAGAAAAAATACAGATTTACAAACCTGCTGTATTTTGAAATGGTTGACTGAAGAAACACTATAATACGCTATAATACTATGCTGACACATTAAATGCAAAGCGAAACATAGTGAATATAGAGGGTTCGACTCAGACTCATGGCAGTATCGACTTTTTCTAATTAATTTAAATGATAATCTCCTTTAAATGCAATGCGATACATCGCGTAAAAAGCGGGGGTACTTGCAGTATGTCTATATGCTAACACAACTGTTAAAGCCTTTTAGGATATTTATACACACAATTGGAAATTATATCAATATATTTACACAGCCTGCAACACAATTTATATTTACACAGAAATAAAACGGAGGCAGCTTCTCAGTGTAAAAGTTCAACTGACAATCCACATACTTTGGCGATTCATCGATTCACTATTAAAATCAAAGTTTCGGCATAAATCACTCAATACATATGAGCTATATGACTTTCTTGCCATAAACACGTCCTAACTGAAGGCTGTACAGGCAAATCCCATCAAAACACAAGAGATAACTCCTATATTGAAACGTTAGCTCAGTAACTTCAGTCATAATCTCTCCAGTTAATTTCTTGGGAGATTTAAAAATGCAGTTTGGCAATTGTGGTTGTTCAGTAAATCACCACATGGGGGCGCGGTAGCCTAGGCGCGGTGCTGGTAGGAGGCGGCGGTGGGCGAGGAGCAGCCGGGCTCGATGTGTTTCAGATGGCAGGAGTGACAGAGGAGGATACCATCCAGAGGGTAGCAGCGGTGACCCTCCTCATCGTTCAGCTCCTTCTGACAATCCTGGAGAAACAAGAAGGATTCTATAAATAAGATGCTGATGTATTCATTTAACGAAAGCTTTTCATCCGAAGTTACGAACAGCGAGAGATCTGATCTCTTCACCCGCCGTCAAACATGTGACCACTGAGCTCTTTAACCATCTCCCAATTACGTATTATTATTTATTTATTTTATTATCAAATGTACTCTAGTAAGTGGAGAGATATAGATAGGTTTAGAAGTAAACAGGGATGGAGACACAGGGGGGAGGGTATTTGTAGTTGAATTAGTGCTTGCATAGTTGCATGCATTTAAGTTTCAAAACATATTTTTAGGAACTGTAAAAAAGAGACAAAAAAATACCCATAAAAAAATGTATTTCTTAAATTACAGGGAAACAAACATGAGGAGATTCCTTCACTGTCACTTTGAACCGATCTGCAAGTGTGACAGGAACACACACGCACGCACACACAGGCTCAGAGACGGTATTGTTAAACTGAGCAGAGCTAGAAAGCGCTCTGAAAGCCCCTCTCCTCCTCACGACTCGCTGCTCTTTGTGCCTGAAGAACTCCAGCTGTCAATCAATCTGTGAAGTGTGTGTGGCAGGTGTCTGTGTGTGTGGCATGTGTGTGTGTGTGTGTGTGGGGGGGGGGGACGTTGATAAGTAAAATAATCAGACAGTAAAGAGGTGGTATGGGTCTTGCTAAGCTCCGCACCAAGTAATTATACCATCTAGACTGTCATTAGGCACCATAGGGACACAACACTGGAGATGTGTGTGCGTGTGTGTGTGTGTGTGTGTGTGTGAGTGTGTGTGAGTGTGTGTGTGTGTGTGTGTGTGTGCGTGCGTGTGCGCGTGCGTGCGTGTGTGTGTGTCTATAAATACCTCCTCAGCATGCAATGCCATATTGCTCATACATATACTAACTTTGTGTTGCCACAAAGCGGAGGTCTTTAGTGTGTCTCACCTTGCAGTGGTAGCAGTCCACATGGTAGTCTCTGTCCATGGAGACCACCCTAATGGTCTCGTCTGAACCCTGAAGACACACAGGCACAGACACCGTAAACTCCCCCTGAGGAACCACACAGGTCACCTTGACCATGACCACAGGTCACCTTGACCATGACCACAGGTCAAACTAGCCAGCAGCCAATCTCGTGGAGACAACAGGAAGGGAAGAAGAACCTGTTTGGTCCATTTTAGAAATCGTGTTTTTTTAATAATCTTTTTTTATGTATTTTGATCAGACCCTTTTCTCAGAGAACATACAAGGGGATTTGAACCTGCAACCTCCTGATCTGCAGTCAGATGCTCAGCCTCTGAGCTGTATCCATTCATTTCAAACTGCTCTAGGTTTGCGAGTGTTTGAATGTCCCAGGTGCACATTCCTGGTGCTGTGACGTGAGACTGCCCTGGCTGCTCTGGGAGTCTCTCCAAGGCTCTGCCCTAACGATCCCACGCAGGTGGACTAACTAACCCTAACCCTCTCTGAAGTCTCTCCCTGCAGGGAGGGTGGTGGGGCATTCCAGTAGGGTCAACTCTAATTTGGGACTTTGTTTTGTGGGAGGGAGAGAGAGAGGGAGGGAGGGAGGGACAGAAGGAGTGAGAGGGAGGGAGGAAAGAAACAGGGAAGTGGAGGGAGGGAGGGAAAGAGGGAACCAAGGATGCTGTCACCTACCCCCCTTTCCCACCCCACTCCCCTACTTTAAAGATGTAGAGAGGGAGAGGGGAGAGATGGAGACAGAGTGAGAGGGAGGGAGAGAGGGGGAAAGAGATGGAGGGAGAGACAGAGTTAGAGAGAAACAGAGAGAGATGGAGAGGGGGAGAAAGAGAGGGAGACAGAGAGAGTCAAAGTGACAGATGGAGACAGAGAGAGAGTGACAGAGTGAGAGAGAAGGAGGGAGAGAGAGAGAGGGTGGTACCTCAGAGGGGAGGATGGGCTGGTTACAGGCAGCACATTTAGGAGCCAGGACCCTAAGGCAGACAGGAAGAGGAACATGATGAATGAACACACAAGATGGATGTCTATTCCACATATAACCCAGAGAGGAAGCAGCGCTGGTGCTGCTGGCTGGTCTACAGGGGACCACACAGCAGACTGTTGATCTGCATGAGTCATCTCTGCTCTCTTCGTTCACCTCTTCACTCATTAAACCTGCTACTTCTACAGCTCTTTCCAAAGCAGGCGGAATGTGTGTGTATGCGTATGTGTGTGTGTGTGTGTGTAGCTTCAGGAGAGGAAAAAACACACCAAGTCCACAGTCACATGTTTCCCTCCATCCCGAAAAAGTAGTGAAAGTAGTCTACTGAGTTTCAGAGTCCCCCTCCACACACACACACACAGGAACACACACACAGGAACACACACACACACACAGGAACACACGCACACACACAGGAACACACACAGGAACACACACACAAAGAGGAGACAGTTAGACACATTTATAGAGAGAGACAGGTACATAGAGAGAGAGACAGAGACAGTCAAGCCCCCAGGGCAGGCTGGTGGGCAGGCTGTGGTCCAGGCAGACCGACCGATGGTAGTCCTTCACACAGTAGATGTTGTTCTCTGTGTCCACAGTGAAGGGAACTCCATCCAGGCTGTCGTTGCAGACCACACAGCGGAAACAGCCTGGGTGGTAGGACTTCCCCAGAGCCTGGAGGATCTGCAACACACACACACACAGGCACACACACACACACAGGCACACACACACACAGATGAACCCCAAGGACATCACTATGTGAAAACAGCCAGGCAAACACACACTGGCACACACACACACACACACACTCACCATATCCATGATCAGGTGTCCACAGGCATTGCACTTGTCAGCTGACTGCTGGAAGCCTGAGTACTAAGAGAGAGAGAGAGAGAGACAGAGACACACACACAAACACAGAGAGAGAGAGAGACACACACAAACACAGAGAGAGAGAGACAGAGAGAGAGAGACAGAGTGAGACAGAGAGGGAGAGAGAGACAGAGAGGGAGAGAGAGAGACAGAGAGAGAGAGACAGAGAGAGAGAGACAGAGAGAGAGACAGAGAGAGAGACAGAGACAGAGAGAGAGACAGAGAGAGAGAGAGAGAGAGAGAGAGAGAGAGAGAGATTGTTTACACTCAGCTGGGACAGAGACAGATCACAGACTGTCACACCTATAATGCGCTCATTTGGTTTATTGGGGTGTGCTTGCCTTTGGCGAGCCTTGGACAACATAGACAACGTCGATGTCAAAAGGTTCGTCTTGGTCGAGATTGCGTTGGTTCTATTGGGATTTATGTACCTGTAGCTGGTGTGTGTTGAAACTCACTCCTCAAGTATGTAAAAGGCCACCCGCGTCAGCAAATTGCTAGCTTTTCGTTGGTGTAGTTGGTAGTGGTGGCGCTTGGGAAAGTCAGAGGTGGTGAGTTCGACTCCCGGTGGGAGTGGACGGTTACCTGTATACCTCTGACGGAACTTGCAAGACCACGCCTGTTACATACCGTTGCACGGTTTAGGTTTTAATTGCTTTTTGTGGCAAAAGTGAAGCTAACGGTGGCTAACTTGCTAGCCACAGTCACTGACGCTACTGACGTCACTAACGTCACGAAATATCGCGTAACTACCTCTAGCAGAACATTAGTTTAGCAGCTTGTTAACTTCTGGGAGATAGCTAGGCTAACTGCTTTACTGCAAGGGAGCTGCAGAAACGCCACGAGCAAATAGGACAGGGTGATAACTATTTACTAATTTTACTTTGTGATATGAAAAACAATATAAGCTGATATAAGGAAGTAGTTATATCTACTTTCGGAAACAGTAGTCTACTATTTCACTGAAGCATTAGCATCATTACATTAGCCTCTGTTGTCCGGGCAACACATCTTACTGCGGTCTATGATGCATCTGTTTTCAATCGTTAAAATAAACATTCCTCACAATTACATTTTCGTTGTAGGATTTATTATGACATTAGATTACAAGTTAACGATTTGTTGGTGAAATGATCATTACCTGTGGTTTCAAACCAGTGTAGCTCACTGCAACGCTGTACTGTAGCCTAGTCTAGTACAGTAGCTAAAAAAAAACATCGCCACAGTTGTTACAGTACAGTAGCCTACGTAGGAAGTCAAACGGCACATGTTCGGCACTACCATTACTTAAATCAAAAGTCTTTCAATAGGTGAAACTATCTGACTAGTGACTACTAACCTGAACTTCATTGCCACAGCCTAAACTTCAATCTGTTCATGAAAATAATTCATTTCAGCCTAGAACGTTCAACGGAAGTAACGTTAAATCGAATTCAACCAACGCAATTGCTACCAAGACAGTCTATTGTAGTAGTAGGCCTAGTTGTAGCCTACAATTTACCAGGGCAGCTTCTCCACACAGCAGGGCTATATTGCATTTTGCCTTTTTACTGACAATGATCGCTACCACTGACATTTTTATGAATGAGTGATTTTCCCCAAAATAAATGCCAAGCTTATTTACGTTTTTGGGGGCATATTTTCAGTTAGCAAATGGTACTATTTGAATCACGATTCCTTCTGAGATAGCTGCTGGTAACCTCGTTGTTAAAATAAGCTTCAAAGGGGGTTCTTTATTATTGAATGAATGCAATATGAGTAGGCTAAATGCCTGAAAATATTACGAGAAGGGAAAAACTTACAATGACGTTTAAGTCATAGAGATTAGGCCAATTTTTACACCGGTCTGCCAAATGTATTAGTTTTGATTCAACTATAAGGTTGCTGATCACCATTCCCTCTTGCAGGGGAAATGAGTAGACAACTATTTAATTCTGCTCTTCACTCTTAGTATTTTGAGTTGTAAATGAGCAGAAAAAAATATGCTTTTAAATCTATGTAATCTTTATAAATAATAAGTAGGCTATGCATTTTAATATAAAATATACAGAAATGTTATTTAAATACGGACCCCTGCAACCAACGCAAGTAAGCAAGCACACCCTACAATTTCCCCAGAAATTGTAACCGCTCTAGTTGGTGTTGTCAAACCACAGATCAACAGAACAGAGGAAGGGATGGAAACACCAGCATCAACAATAACAAGAGACCAAGCAACTCCTTCACATGCACTATAGAGGTGACCCCTTCACATGCACTATAGGGGAGACTCCTTCACATGCACTATAGGGGTGACCCCTTCACATGCACTATAGGGGAGACTCCTTCACATGCACTATAGGGGAGACTCCTTCACATGCACTATAGGGGAGACTCCTTCACATGCACTATAGGGGAGACTCCTTCACATGCACTATAGGGGAGACTCCTTCACATGCACTATAGGGGAGACTCCTTCACATGCACTATAGGGGAGACTCCTTCACATACACTATAGAGGTGACCCCTTCACATGCACTATAGAGGTGACCCCTTCACATGCACTATAGGGGAGACTCCTTCACATGCACTATAGGGGAGACTCCTTCACATGCACTATAGGGGAGACCCCTTCACATGCACTATAGAGGTGACCCCTTCACATGCACTATAGAGGTGACCCCTTCACATGCACTATAGGGGAGACTCCTTCACATGCACTATAGAGGTGACCCCTTCACATGCACTATAGGGGAGACTCCTTCACATGCACTATAGGGGAGACTCCTTCACATGCACTATAGGGGAGACTCCTTCACATACACTATAGAGGTGACCCCTTCACATACACTATAGAGGTGACCCCTTCACATGCACTATAGAGCTAGCCCCTTCACATGCACTATAGAGGTGACCCCTTCACATGCACTATAGGGGAGACTCCTTCACATGCACTATAGAGGTGACCCCTTCACATGCACTATAGGGGAGACTCCTTCACATGCACTATAGAGGAGACTCCTTCACATGCACTATAGAGGAGACTCCTTCACATGCACTATAGGGGAGACTCCTTCACATGCACTATAGAGGTGACCCCTTCACATGCACTATAGAGGTGACCCCTTCACATACACTATAGGGGAGACTCCTTCACATGCACTATAGAGGTGACCCCTTCACATGCACTATAGGGGTGACCCCTTCACATGCACTATAGGGGAGACCCCTTCACATGCACTATAGGGGAGACTCCTTCACATGCACTATAGGGGAGACTCCTTCACATGCACTATAGGGGAGACTCCTTCACATGCACTATAGGGGAGACCCCTTCACATACACTATAGAGGTGACCCCTTCACATGCACTATAGGGGAGACTCCTTCACATGCACTATAGGGGAGACTCCTTCACATGCACTATAGGGGAGACTCCTTCACATACACTATAGGGGAGACTCCTTCACATGCACTATAGGGGAGACTCCTTCACATGCACTATAGGGGAGACTCCTTCACATGCACTATAGGGGAGACCCCTTCACATGCACTATAGGGGAGACTCCTTCACATGCACTATAGGGGTGACCCCTTCACATACACTATAGGGGAGACTCCTTCACATGCACTATAGGGGAGACTCCTTCACATGCACTATAGGGGAGACTCCTTCACATGCACTATAGGGGAGACCCCTTCACATGCACTATAGAGGAGACTCCTTCACATACACTATAGGGGAGACCCCTTCACATGCACTATAGAGGTGACCCCTTCACATACACTATAGGGGAGACTCCTTCACATACACTATAGGGGAGACCCCTTCACATGCACTATAGAGGTGACCCCTTCACATGCACTATAGGGGAGACTCCTTCACATACACTATAGGGGCCGGCCCAAGCCTTTATGGGGCCTTTAGCTAAATTGATTTGGGGGCCCCTCGGCGTCGCTTATTGTTGCAGATAAAAGAATATATATATTTTTACATAAAACATTAAACTGTAATTTTATTTGTTCTTGAGGGCCCTCTGGTAGCCACAGGGGCCCTAAGCAGCCGCTTAGTTCACTTATGCCTTGGGCCGGCCCTGTGCACTATAGAGGAGACTCCTTCACGTGCACTATAGAGGAGACTCCTTGGGGTGAGGTGAGGTGAGTGGGCCTCCTCTCAAGATGGCTCAAGTCTCCCCAGGTCCAGTTACCCCCCAGGTCCCCCCAACCACCCCACAGTCCAGTTACCCCCCAGGTCCAGTTACCCCCCAGGTCCAGTTACCCCCCAGGTCCCCCCAACCACCCCACAGTCCAGTTACCCCCCAGGTCCAGTTACCCCCCAGGTCCCCCCAACCACCCCACAGTCCAGTTACCCCCCAGGTCCAGTTACCCCCCAGGTCCCCCCAACCACCCCACAGTCCAGTTACCCCCCAGGTCCCCCCAACCACCCCACAGTCCAGTTACCCCCCAGGTCCAGTTACCCCCCAGGTCCCCCCAACCACCCCACAGTCCAGTTACCCCCCAGGTCCCCCCAACCACCCCACAGTCCAGTTACCCCCCAGGTCCAGTTACCCCCCAGGTCCAGTTACCCCCCAGGTCCCCCCAACCACCCCACAGTCCAGTTACCCCCCAGGTCCAGTTACCCCCCAGGTCCCCCCAACCACCCCACAGTCCAGTTACCCCCCAGGTCCAGTTACCCCCCAGGTCCCCCCAACCACCCCACAGTCCAGTTACCCCCACCCCCAAATACCCCCCACATCCATGTCAGGAGGTGCCTCAAACACAGAGAACAAGCGTTTGGTGGGTTGAATAGAAAACCATGTTGACTACACTTGTGTGTGTACTGGTGAGTGTGTGTGAGTGTGTGTGTGTGTGTGTACTGGTGAGTGTGTGTGAGTGTGTGTGTGTGTGTGTACTCACCAGGAAGTCCTCCTCACAGAACACGTTTCCTCCCACGTAGTAGAAGGCCTTCCCTCTGAGCCGGCGACCTGGGGACAGAGACCAGGCGTTAGCCACGCCACCATGGCAACCACGGGACGCCGGCGCCGTCACCACGGCAACCATAGCGAGAGGATCTCTGAGGAGTCTGGTACCAATGTAAGTCTTGGTTCTGCAAGGTCTAGGGTCCAGTTCAGTCCTAGGGTTACGGGCTAGATCAGGGGTGGGGAACCTTTCAGCTGCCGAGGGCCATTTGGATATTTATAAAATCATTCGGGGGCCGGACAGAATTATCAACTTAAACATGTGCCTGCTATATTTGGTCAAACATCTAATGAACTCACCCCTAATGTAATGGCCAGAATGGCTTCTCTTTGAGATGTTAGCTGGCACGGATGCAGCCTGCTTTGACGGGGGGTACAAAATTTCATGATTACGGAAAGGGATCATATTATTTTTTATATTGCTACCATTTTTGAGACTGCTTATCGATCTGAGTGTTAATCAGGCGAGTTGTTGTATGTTGTAAACATTCGGGGCTTAGCCCAAACCAACAACCAACTTTTGGTACATTGGTACGCAACGCTACGCGCCTCCACGGTCCTCTTCCACATAGTAAAATAGTGCTGCTGCCAACGAATAATGCACCTAATAATATGGTTCCTGCAGTGCCATGGCGGGCCGGACGTTCCCCACCCCTGGTCTAGGCTGAGTGCTAGTCCAGTCCAGTACTGGTTCTGCATCTAGGTCTAACCCTAGACCTAGTGCTACATCTGCCTAGTGTGTACAAAGCCCTCCTACAGGTCCACAGGAAGAGGGAACATTCCACACAGAGGGGGGAGAGGACAAAAGGGGGTGTATTATTCTGTTCAGTATGTGTGTGTGTGTGTGTGTGTGTAAGGGAGGTTCTGTGTGTGCGTGTGTGTGTGTAGAGTCCTACCGACCCTACATGTGTGACCTGAGCCCACAAGGGGGGGGAGGGGGGAAGGGGGGGGTTTGAATAACTCCCCCTCCCCTCCTCCCCCCACTAGGCCCCCTCAGAGAGCACGATCATTGTCAACATACCAGAGACTTACCATCTCCCCTGGCAACAATGTTTAGAAGCTCTATGAAGCATGCTACCCCCCCCCCCCCCCCACCTGAGGCAGACCATGACAGGCAGACACAGCTGTTGCTCCCCAGCTCTGCACAGCAGACTCACCCATCACATGGAATAATCATAATAACAATAATAACTTGGATCCAAAGTACCGTACAATGTGGAAACCCACGACTATGAATTTCTTCAAGGCCAAACCTTGTCACATTAGGGACTGGTGAAGCTCAGTGGTTAGAGCAATTGACTGCAGATCAAGAAGTTCAAAGACAGAGGGAGAGAGACAGAGAGAGAGAGGGGGGGGAGATGAGAGAGAGACCGAGAAAGAGAGGGGAGGACATGAGAGAGAGAGGGTGGGAGAGAGATAGAGAGAGGAGATGAGAGAGGACTAGTGAGCCTTGTGGAAAGAGTTTAATTAAAGTCATAACTCTGAGGTGAAGGTAAGGAATGAGCTAGAAGGAATGGTGCGTATTCCCCCCTCAGGAAGAGACTAAATACCTGGAGGAGAGAAGCACAGGGGCCATCTTTAATCCAAACATTCTTTGGATTCCCTGGTGATATATGTTTGCACACATTAACATGTGTTCTTTATGAAGTGGGAGACTTCATGAATCAGTCTATTAGCAAAATATACTCCAAGTCCAAAGACTGGCACACACAAACCTTTTTCCCCAATAAGAACATTTGTGAAATTCCATTTAGTTTGTCGTGGTCATTTTCCAAACCCTTCTGGTAGAAAACGGCTTGAGCTAACTGGTATATCTGCCAACAGAACAGTCTCTTCACTCCCTTTCAGCCACAGAGATCTCATTCTGTTAGTGATTTTGGGTGGTGAGCTGATCAATCTGAAACAAACAAACTATTATCTACAAGTGCCAGGATTCAAACTTTACAGCCAGTTCGCACAGCGCTCGCATCTTAGCCAATCAGCTGCCTGCTGATTGTCCCCAGAGGCAGCTGGTTGGCTGGCTGCAGGGGCTGGTGGAATGTGGGCAGGCCCGAGCACAGCCACAGTTTTGTCTCCGGACTGGTCCACAACAATCAGCTGTCTGTTCCCACGGCAACCCCCAGTCACACAACCCCCCCCCCCCCCCCCCCCTCACCTTCTACACTTTCAACCTGATTACATTCAGCCAAATCGAGTTTCATGGCATTTGGCAAGGCACTAGGAAAGCTAGACAACTGTGACTCTGTGTGTGTGTGTGAGTGTGTGTGACAGTGTTTCCACTGTTGCACATTTTTAAAGACTATTCATTGCAATCCCTATGTAACATAAGACAGCATTTGACAGGTATACCCCCCCCCCCCCCCTGCTAATCTCCTTGCTAATATGCTAGGCTAAATATGCTAAGATAGCTCTTAGCTACCCCTCCACCCCACCCTGTTGGACTGCTATGCCCACGCTCTCTCTAACATGGTCAACTGAGCCCCTGAACCACCTCCGCCCTCACACCAGGGAGGAGCTTGCTCAGCCTCCACGTCTTCAATGACCTCACACACACACACACACACACACACACACACAGAAACAGGGTAAGAGCCACACACATTTTCCTTGGGTCATAAAGATTCTGTTATGCAACCCAAGAAGCATGACAGAGGAGGGGGCTGCTGCCTAACCAGCTAGCAGACAGGGTGTGTGTGTGTGTGTGTGTGTGTGTGTGTGTGTGTGACTTGACAGTGGGTGGTAGGTTAGCCAGTGTCCAGCCTGCCCCACACCCTGCTGCCCTGTGCTGCCCTCTCTCCGCTGGGCCCAGCTATCATAACAGCAGCCTGTCTCTTTCTGGAGCTCAACCTCCAGCGGACCCCCACACGCCTGCATTCCTGCCCAGCCAGGACACTCTCCCCTTGGGCTGGCTGGGGCGATGTGTTCCCCTCTCATGGAAGTATGCAGTATGCCTGAGACTCTCTCGTCTGTGCGTTCCTTTTGGTTCCCTCTCCCTTCCTGTTCTCTCTTCCTCCTTCCTGTTCTCTCTGTCTTCCTCCTTCCTGTTCTCTCTGTCTTCCTCCTTCCTGTTCTCTCTGTCTTCCTCCTTTCTGTTCTCTCTGTCTTCCTCCTTCCTGTTCTCTCTGTCTTCCTCCTTCCTGTTCTCTCTGTCTTCCTCCTTCCTGTTCTCTCTGTCTTCCTCCTTCCTGTTCTCTCTGTCTTCCTCCTTCCTGTTCTCTCTTCCTCCTTTCTGTTCTCTCTGTCTTCCTCCTTCCTGTTCTCTCTGTCTTCCTCCTTCCTGTTCTCTCTGTCTTCCTCCTTCCTGTTCTCTCTGTCTTCCTCCTTTCTGTTCTCTCTGTCTTCCTCCTTCCTGTTCTCTCTGTCTTCCTCCTTCCTGTTCTCTCTGTCTTCCTCCTTCCTGTTCTCTCTGTCTTCCTCCTTCCTGTTCTCTCTGTCTTCCTCCTTCCTGTTCTCTCTGTCTTCCTCCTTCCTGTTCTCTCTGTCTTCCTCCTTTCTGTTCCCTATGTCTTCCTCATTTCTTTCTTCCTTTCCTCCCTTCTCTCTCCTCCTCTCTCCCCTCTCCTCTTTTGTGTGTGTGTGTGTATGGGTTGTGTGTTTGTGTTGTTTGTATGTGTGTGTTTTGTGTGTGTATGTATGGGCTGTGTGTATGTGTGTATATGTGTGTGTGTATGGGCTGTGTGTGTATGGGTGTATGTGTATGTGTGTATGTGTTTTGTGTGTGTGTGTGTGTGTGTGGGCTGTGTGTGTATGTGTGTGTGTATGGGCTTTGTGTGTATGAGTGTGTGTGTGTGTATGGGCTGTGTGTGTGTGTGTGTGTGGCTTACTGCAGGCGCTGCAGGTGAAGCAGTAGTCATGGTAGAGGCTTCCCATGGCTTGGCAGGCCTGGCTCGCTCCATACACAGGCTGCTCACACTTCACACAGCTCCCTGCAACACACACACACCCATGGTTACACACACACGGTTACACATGCACAGCAGTGTCATACAGCAACAATAGAGACATCAAGTGGAGCAGACATGAGAGAGTTGAATGAGGAGGAAGTTGTGTCAGTGAAAGAGGAAACCAGTTCAGGTTTGCTTGTTAGGCTTGGCACAGGCACTGACGACTCTGTCAGTTGAACACTGTCATTAGCTCCTACTAAACATTCATACACACACACACACACACACACACACACACACACACACAGCCTTCCTCTCTCAAGTCTCCTGTCCAGAGAAAGCATGTGTTCAGAGTCGGGGAGACACCCCAACAGCAGGCCAATGTGAAGCTAAGGGAGGAAAGAGCTAGAGAGATACTGTTCTTCTTGACCTCTATCTCCATCACCATCTGAAGGAGTGTACATATGACTTGTTTGTGTGCTAAAAGACCAGACCAGGTGAGACCAGACCAGGTGAGACCAGACCAGGTGAGACCAGAACAGACCAGGTAAGACCTGAGTAGACCAGGTGAGACCTGTCTGCCTCCTGCAAATCTGCCTTCTGCTCTCTCTCCCTCTCTCACACATGCAAACGCTAACCCTAACGCCTGCTAGCGTTCTCCAGAAGACAGTGTGACTACCCACACACGCACACACATACACACAGTGTGACTGCCACCCTGGAATAAATGTATGTAATATCTATAGAATGTCACATCCCACAGGAGTTACACACTCATGGCTCACACACACACACACACCTACGCACACACACACACAGCAGAGAAAAGTGTTTGTAGACTGTTTTGATGATGGATTCATTCATCCTTTCCGCCTACTGACAGATGACATCATCTCAGCTCCTATTGTCTCCCACTGTGACGGCCCATCCACAGCCCTGACAGAGCACATGCAGTGTGTGTGTGTGTGTGAAAGGCTTTCTCTGGACTAGTGAACCCTCCACCATCCCCCCCCACCACACACACACACACACACTCACACGTTCATGAACCACTGAAAAGGAGTAAAAACTCAGCAACTCATACAGTATAGACACACACACGCACACACACTTCCAGCCAGATTCTAGTGCTTCCATAAACTCTCCTCTAAATCCGTAAATCTCTCTGCTAGTCTAATCATTCATCCAGCTACAGGAAGGGTGTCCCTTAACCAGACACACTCACTCACTCACACACACTCCTTAGGCTGCAACTCCAGACATTCCTCTCCATTCCCCTGGTGAACACATTTGGCACCAGACTCATTTTCCCAGAAGCTCCAGCTGTAGCTCAGCCAATCAGGACGCAGCATGCATCAGTTGATCCTCCCATCCTCTCTCTCCATCTCCCCCTCTCTTTCTCCCCCATTCTCCATCTCCCCCTCTCTGTCTCTCTCCCTTTCTCCCCTTTCTCTCTCTCCCTCTACCCCCTCTCTCTCCCCTCTCTGCCATGAGATGCAGTAGCTCAGTGGTTAGAGTATTTGACTCTGAACTAAAAGGTCACATGTTCAAAGCTCCCTCCTGGACTAGGACTTCTGTGAGAAGCCCCCGTGTCATTAACGCTGAAGGCTGATGATCCAGAAGTGCCTTAAGGACCAGTATTCTGACAGAGCATGTGAAGCACTGTCCACAACTCTTATTAGATCCTATTGGTTCTGGTTCTCTGTCTCTCTCTATCCCTTTTATTCTCACTCTCCTACTCTCTGTCACACACACACACACCTCACTAACTCTCTCGCTCTCTTTCTTTCGTCTCTCAGTTCCAACTGTCATAATACGATATTTGGGTATTATGTGTATACCTCTCTCTCTTATGTTGTTCTCTCTCTCTCTTTTCTATCCTGTCTTGTCCTCATCCTACTCTTCCTCCTTCATCATATATGGTGTACCCATCTCTACCCTCAGGTCTCCTCCAGAGGTCTCTACTCTCAGGGCTCCTTCAGAGGTCTCTACCCTCAGGGCTCCTCCAGAGGTCTCTACCCTCAGGTCTCCTACAGAGGTCTCAACTCTCAGGTCTCCTAGAGAGGTCTCTACCCTCAGGGCTCCTTCAGAGGTCTCTACCCTCAGGGCTCCTCCAGAGGTCTCTACCCTCAGGGCTCCTTCAGAGGTCTCTACCCTCAGGTCTCCTACAGAGGTCTCTACCCTCAGGTCTCCTCCAGAGGTCTCTACCCTCAGGTCTCCTACAGAGGTCTCAACTCTCAGGTCTCCTAGAGAGGTCTCTACTCTCAGGGCTACTTCAGAGGTCTCTACTCTCAGGTCTCCTCCAGAGGTCTCTGCCCTCAGGGCTCCTTCAGAGGTCTCTACCCTCAGGGCTCCTCCAGAGGTCTCTACTCTCAGGTCTCCTCCAGAGGTCTCTACCCTCAGGGCTCCTTCAGAGGTCTCTACCCTCAGGTCTCCTCCAGAGGTCTCTACCCTCAGGGCTCCTTCAGAAGTGCACAGTTGAGACAGATGCCCACAACCACTTCCTGTGTGTTACACATTTCCTGTGAGCCTTCCCACGAAGCAGGACCTGAGGTCCTTCATGAAAATGCTGCTGATGGAAAAAAAAGCCCCCTCCCTCCTTCTCCTTCTTTCCCTCCTTCCCTCTCTATCAATCCATCCCTTCCTCCATCTATCTCCCTCACCTACCTCTTTCTCCTCTCTCTCCAGCTTTGTTGGTTAGTCACACGTATCCATTTCATCTTATGTCTTTTTTGCTTCCTGAAGCAGACCTTTATGTTGCACAGTATCTTCCTGACTTGACCCACTTGAATGTTTAAAAATAGTAAAATATTTCCTCACTTGTATATATATCAACTCACTTGACCACTAATGTCCCTGAACAAGAATAGTATGTGTGAATGACAAGGTGTGCACACACACACACACACACACACACACACACACTCACACACACACACACACACACTGAGGTGTATGCATCCTGAAGTGTGAGGAGAGGTGGGGAGGAGACAATGTTGTAGAAAGAAGAAAGAAGAAGCGGGGAGTGAGAGATTAGAGAGAGAGAGTGTTGCAGCCAGACAGGATGATAGAGCCTAGATCCTGTTACTAATGACTGTGGTTATTGATGTGGACTCCACTGTGATCCTCCCAGCCCTGACAGCTGAAGGGGGATAAGGACACAACCTTCCCAACCTGGCAACCCGCCCAACAGGCTTTAATAGAATTATTATTACCACTGGGTACACTTGACAGACAGACAGATACATACATACAGACAGAGAGACAGGCAGCAGGCAGACAGACAGACAGACAGACAGACAGGCAGGCAGGCAGGCAGGCAGGCAGGCAGGCAGGCAGGCAGGCAGGCAGGCAGGCAGACAGACAGACAGACAGGTAGGCAGGCAGGCAGGCAGGCAGGCAGGCAGGCAGGCAGGCAGGCAGGCAGGCAGGCAGGCAGGCAGGCAGGCAGGCAGGCAGGCAGGCACACAGGTAGGCAGACAGGTAGGCAGGCAGGCACACAGGTAGGCAGACAGGTAGGTAGGCAGGCACACAGGTAGGCAGACAGGTAGGCAGGCAGGCACACAGGTAGGCAGACAGGCAGAGTATGTAGTAGCAGTATAACGAGTAGATAGTTCTGCTGGACAGAATAAGGGACTTCTCACCAAAGTGCTCTGCCGTGGGCTGGGCGTCCATCTCCTTCTCAAGCCGCTGGGTGAGAGCCTCCAGCTGGAGCTCTGCTGCTGACGAGCCCTGCTCCGGCTGCACGTGGAGAGTCTGGCAGGGCAGCCTGACAGCCCTGGGGGCCTGGGCCTGGGCATGTGGCTGGACCTGGACCTGGACCTGGACCTGGGCCTGAGCCTGGGGCTGGGCCTGTGGTGGGACTTGGACCTGGGCCTGGGCACTGCAGACCACCTGTCCAGGGGAGGGCTGTGGGTACTCTGGACCAGGGGCGGTTGGCCCCCCAGGGCTAGTCTGACTGGCCTGGCTAGGACCCCGACCCTGGCTGAAGTTGGTGGAGACTGCACCTGGAGCTAGAGCCCGGGCTCTGGGTTGGGCCGACTGGGAGGGAGGAGGAGGTGAGGCCGGGGAAGAGGCTGCGACTTGGGCCGGGGCTGTTGAGAGAGGACCAGGGTTCTGGGGGTGACCATTGTAACGGAGGTCTGTCTGGGTGGAGGGTCTGGGGGCAGTGGAGGGAGGGGAGTAGGAGGCAAGAGGCGGGGGTGTGATGGGGGCAGGCTGGGGCTGAGGCTGGGGCAGGTACAGCTCAGCTCCCCCAGTGAAGGAACTCAGAGGCAGCGAGGGAATCAGGTCTGGTCTCCCTGTCATGGAGGACTCCCCAGCCCAGCCTCTCACAGCCCCGGCCCCAGCTCCAGCAGGGGGCTTCTGGAGGGGCCCAGGGGAGCAGGGAGCTGGGAGGGTACTGGAGAAGGAGGAGGAAGGAGAGTGACGCTGGGGCGGTGGAGGCTGGCTGCCCCCAGAAGAGGCTCCCTGAGGGGGCTGGTTAACCTGGGAGGAACCCCAGGCACCCGAGGGGCTGGCGGGGCCATGACCCCCGTGTGTGGGGACGGCGTGGGTTATGTTTCCAGAGCCGAGGACAGTCGTGGCGTGTTGTTGGTAAGAATGCGGCTCCAAACGCTCCTTGTTATCGTAGTTGTATGCTCTGCCGGTTGCAACTTCGTGCTGGAGTCCTGAGTGATGTTTCTGACCGTCGTAAGGTCCGTACTGGCTACCGGCACCCGGCATGGGGCCAGAGAGAATCGGAGGTTTGGCCGCTGCTTCACCCGCCAGTCGGTAGCTATTGATAGGCGGCCTGTCTTTGGTGTAAAACGTGTGGTCGGTAACTCTGTGGTGACCCCCATTCATTCTCACGGCCAAGCTGTTTTTCGCCATTTCCTCTTGCTGCTTCTGCATGTGGATTTTAGTCATTTTGGTGGCGAAGACTTTTCTGGTTTCTTCAAAGTCCGGGTTGTTCCCCGCGTCTCTCCTCATTCTGAACAGCCCGTCTCGAGACGCCTCGTACATGTTCAGGTCTTCAATGAATTTACTCGCCTCAAGACCCAAATCGTCGTATTTATCCATTTTGAAGTGTCGTAGTCGAGTAGCCTAACTAACCAAAAAAAATCTTATTTTACACAAAATATTAAAACAGAGGCTGAAGTTTTTAAATACTTAAAAACTAACGAAAAACTCAAGGAGCGGCAAATTCCGTTAGCTGATTAAAAAGAAAAGTTATTCATAGCACCCAAACTCGAAAGATTAAACTCCAAAGGTCCATCTGTCAGTCCTAAAGTAAAAGTTTACGGTCTACAGCCTAGAGCACCGTCACGGGTGCTTCCAACGTGGATCCTGAACAAGTTGAAGAACAGTTTGTCCCGGTGTTTCAACGGTCCCGGAGACTCCTTTGAATAGACGCTATTGGAAAAGTCACGAGAAGCGTATTCCTCGGTGAGCTTGTCCCGCTCTGCTCACAACAGGATGCAGTCTGGTTAGAAAGTCGGATCAGATAGCTCACGGTTCAAAACTGCTCCCTTTCAGCCCTCACTTAAGGCAAGCAGAAACTTCATTCAACATCTTGATGTTAGTTTACTGTGTGGCAGCCGAAACGTCCCCGCTGAATGGTGAAAACGCACCGTGGCCTAAATCCCTACGCAGTCTAACTTGGATTCATAAAATAGAGAACTTTGACGTAGGCAACTGTTGACGGTGATACGTAACCGGAGATCTTGAGCGGAGTGGATAGGGACACCGTGGGACAGGCAGCGGTTAGTTTTTAAAGGAACAGTGATCCAGAGACGACAAGGGGTCAAGACGTGACGGTCTAGTCCGAATGCGCAACTGCACCAGACCCACATACAGCATCTAAATCAGAGGGTAAAAATCATGAGTAGCGAAAGATAAAAAGTAAACGGAATTAATTGCAAAACCACGAGTTTGTGTTGACACACCCTCGAAAAACACATCCAAACCTGAATCAAAAGAAACGCTTCCACAGGCCCTAATCTAGAATTAATAAAACTGTGATAGAACACTATGATATTATTATTATGATAAAACGTCACTGAGGACAGCTTCCAGTGATAAGAGTGGGAAATATATACCTACTATACATAACACATACTGTATATATGATATCATATATAGGCTACTTCTTCCAGTCCCGTGGCGTAAATAAGCTTGAACCCCTTCAAGGATCCAGGAGCTACATCAATGTACCTGCCGACCCCCCCCCCCCCCCCTCGTGTCCTCTCCCCATTATGGAAAAACGGACATCATGGTGGAGCTCTGGAAGTGTCTGTGTGTGTGTGTGTGATGGGTGAGTGGTAAGGATGGGGGTTTTAAGTGTTATGAGTCTTAACAAGTACTCAATAACAGCCCCCTTATTCCATGTCATACGACCAAACACATCCCATAGTCTGGGCCTGGTAGCCGTGGAGACGGCTGAGGAAATGTGGAGCTAGCATCTGTCTCCGCAGGGCAGTAATTACACCAGACTGTTTATACGTACCCCAGCCATCTGCAGTGTAGGAAGCCAGGGCCACAACACAGGCCGTGCGCAGATCTAGACCTGGCCCTGGAGCGTTCTCACGCACACACAATCTCACCACCAGCCAATCACAGGAGGACAAGATGCACGGCCAACTCAAGTTTGTTAGACGGGCCCTGCCACCTCTGGGGAGACAAGGAGCGGGAGGGAGAGAAAGAAGGAGAGGGAGGGAAATAGAAAGGAAGAGACAGAGCGAGAGAGAAAGGGAGGGAGAGAGAAATGTGAGAAAGAGAGAGAGAGATAGAAATGGGAAGAGAAACCACAAGGTTTTGGCTGCTATTAAGCTCTTAACCACAGAGACAACTCGTTAACCCTGTTAGCTTCCTGGTCTTGGTGGGAATAGTTACTCTTCAGACAGAAGCTGTCTACAACCACAAGCCGTTCAAACTCCACTATTACTACTGGAGAAGTGGAGGAGAGGGGGGAGAAGGAGGTCTGGGGAGGGGTGGGTGGGTGAGGTAGAGGGGTAAGAAGGAGGGAGGATAGAGGGCTGGGAAGGAGGTATGGGGGGGTAAGGGAGAGGGGATAGGTGAGGAGGAGGGAGAGGGGTGGGAAGGACGCAGAGGTAGGGGTGAGGTGGAGAGAAGTATCCAGACTCATGAAAGCTAGTCCAAGTGCTTGTCAGGCTGGTGACTGAGACTGTGATACCAGGAAGTGAGTCACCACAGACTGCTGCCTCTTCAGTTACTCTGGTAGCCATGGAAACTGCAGTTCTGACGGAAGTGTCAAATGACCGGAGGGCAGTCACTGACACAAATACTGACTGAGCTTTTGAGTTTGTTTGAATGGCTGTCCAAGGGGGCTGGGGGGGGGGGGTACTGTGCATGGATCCTGCCTGGGAAATGAGCTTCAATTTCACAAAGCCATGGAATGTACTCTTATCTCCAACTTTTGATCCACAAGACCAAAGAGACTAGGAGACACCAGAGGCATGGAAGCAAATCAGTGACATAATGTGTTGAATTTTAAAAGGCTTTGAATACTTAATATTGAAATGTAAAGCCCACCGAATTAGATGGTTTTGAATTCAAATTTTTAAAATGGAAATATGAATGTATTTAAAATCTGATAAAAAAATTATAGGTTTGGAAATTCAGGTTGCTGTTCAAAAAAAAAATGCTGGAAATTCAATAAAAATAGAAACAAAATTCAGAGCCACACAAATTCATGTTGCAACATCAGGGATACCAAGGATGGTTATGGCAATTGAGCTTGAATGCAGTCGAACCATCTCACTTCTCTGAGAAGGGTCCAACTGCAGACCTCTCTCCTCCAGAAGGTCCCACTGCAGACCTCTCTCCTCAAGCCCCTCTCATCCAGGTGTAGCTGCAGGCAGTCATACATGCAGATCAGTCATCCAATCACAGCCTGGGGTCTGAGGAGAAAGGTCCAGTCTGAGGTAAGCAATACCTTGGTATCCCGGATGTTGAAATCTGAATATTCTTTTGGCTCCATTTTTTGGAATATACATTTCACCATTCGAGTTTGAGCAGCCTGAATTTTGTTCTTTTTTAATTGAATTTTGGGAATCTGAATTTTAATGTCACTGATTTGCTTCCATACAGAGACACCAGGGGAGAAACTAGAGAGAGACCAGAGGAGGAAGGATCAAATCACCCTGTACAGTACAGGATCAAATCACCCTGTACAGTACAGGATCAAATCACCCTGTACAGTACAGGACCAAATCACCCTGTACAGTACAGGACCAAATCACCCTGTACAGTACAGGATCAAATCACCCTGTACAGTACAGGACCAAATCACACTGTACAGTACAGGACCAAATCACCCTGTACAGTACAGGATCAAATCACCCTGTACAGTACAGGACCAAATCACCATGTACAGTACAGGATCAAATCACCCTGTACAGTACAGGACCAAATCACCCTGTACAGTACAGGATCAAATCACCCTGTACAGTACAGGATCAAATCACCATGTACAGTACAGGATCAAATCACCCTGTACAGTACAGGACCAAATCACCCTGTACAGTACAGGATCAAATCACCCTGTACAGTACAGGACCAAATCACCCTGTACAGTACAGGACCAAATCACCCTGTAGAGTGTGTCGCTTTGGTTAAAAGCGTCTGGTCTGGATGGATCACATACATCAAACGTTCATAACCAGCTTACTTCAAAAAACCATCAGCTGCAGGTATTTCTAGGGTTGGTGAAGAGAGATCAGCAGCAGGTATTTCTAGGGCTGGTGAAGAGAGATCAGCAGCAGGTATTTCTAGGGCTGGTGAAGAGAGATCAGCAGCAGGTATTTCTAGGGCTGGTGAAGAGAGATCAGCAGCAGGTATTTCTAGGGCTGGTGAAGAGAGATCAGCAGCAGGTATTTCTAGGGCTGGTGAAGAGAGATCAGCAGCAGGTATTTCTAGGGTTGGTGAAGAGAGATCAGCAGCAGGTATTTCTAGGGTTGGTGAAGAGAGATCAGCAGCAGGTATTTCTAGGGCTGGTGAAGAGAGATCAGCAGCAGGTATTTCTAGGGCTGGTGAAGAGAGATCAGCAGCAGGTATTTCTAGGGCTGGTGAAGAGAGATCAGCAGCAGGTATTTCTAGGGCTGGTGAAGAGAGATCAGCAGCAGCCACAGGAAGTGTGTCTGACAGGAGCAGAGAGGAGGGGTCTCGCTCCTTCACCCTCATTCCTGGCGTCTCTTCCTGTTATTCTGTCTCCACTGAGGGCCATTTCCTGTCACCTGACGGCCAGAGAGAATGTGGGGTTAAAGGTCAGGGGCTGATGACGGGAAAAACCCCCTCGTCCTCTGTTAACCCCTCTCTTTGTCTCTCTGTAAACCCCTCTCTTTGTTAACCCCTCTCTCAGTTTCTCTTCCTGTCTCTCCCTGGAGGGGGGGGGGGGCAAGCTGTTGTACTGTTAGAGGGGCCAGTTACACTAAATATTATTGTTTGTTTTCTTCATGGCATTGCAGGTATTCACAGGCCATAGTGACCATGTTTACAATTATTCAGACTCTACATTTAGGGGGGCCACAAAAGGGTCCCGGCTTGTTGTCACAGGGGCACATCCCCCCCAGACCCCCCCCCCCCACCAGAACTGCCCCTGGGTATTGGGTGTCTAGGCTGTGGAGACAGTATCTCTGTGAGCAGAGAGGGTTTGAAGCTATAGACACACGTTTAATGATACTAGTGACACATTCTTTAAGCAGATGCTCATATCTACAGTGACGTACAGGGAGGGTTTTGGAAGCAGGGCAGCGGAACACAATGGGTGTTCTAGAAGCCAAACAGAGCGTCACGTTCCATTCAGCTCATACAGACACCCCCTATGGTGCTCTGTAAACACACAGGACTGGCTGGCTGGAGGGCGGACTGGCTGGAGGGCTGACTGGCTGGAGGGCTGACTGGCTGGAGGGCTGACTGGCTGGCTGGAGGGCGGACTGGCTGGAGGGCTGACTGGCTGGAGGGCTGACTGGCTGGCTGGAGGGCGGACTGGCTGGAGGGCTGACTGGCTGGAGGGCTGACTGGCTGGCTGGAGGGCTGGCTGGCTGGAGGGCTGACTGGCTGGCTGGAGGGCTGGCTGGCTGGAGGGCTGACTGGCTGGAGGGCTGACTGGCTGGAGGGCTGACTGGCTGGCTGGAGGGCGGACTGGCTGGAGGGCTGACTGGCTGGCTGGAGGGCTGGCTGGCTGGAGGGCTGACTGGCTGGAGGGCTGACTGGCTGGAGGGCTGACTGGCTGGCTGGAGGGCGGACTGGCTGGAGGGCTGACTGGCTGGCTGGAGGGCTGGCTGGCTGGAGGGCTGGCTGGCTGGAGGGCTGACGGGCTGGCTGGCTGGAGGGCTGACTGGCTGGCTGGCTGGAGGGCTGACTGGCTGGAGGGCTGACTGGCTGGCTGGCTGACTGGCTGGAGGGCTGACTGGCTGGCTGGCTGGAGGGCTGACTGGCTGGCTGGCTGAAGGGCTGGCTGGCTGACTGGCTGGAGGGCTGACTGGCTGACGGGCTGGAGGGCTGACTGGCTGGAGGGCTGACTGGCTGACTGGCTGGAGGGCTGACTGGCTGGCTGGCTGGAGGGCTGACTGGCTGGAGGGCTGACTGGCTGGAAGGCTGACTGGCTGGCTGGCTGGAGGGCTGACTGGCTGGAGGGCTGACTGGCTGGAGGGCTGACTGGCTGACTGGCTGGAGGGCTGACTGGCTGGCTGGCTGGAGGGCTGACTGGCTGGCTGGCTGGAGGGCTGACTGGCTGACTGGCTGGAGGGCTGACTGGCTGGAAGGCTGACTGGCTGGCTGGCTGGAGGGCTGACTGGCTGGAGGGCTGACTGGCTGACTGGCTGGAGGGCTGAATGGCTGGCTGGCTGGAGGGCTGACTGGCTGGCTGGCTGGAGGGCTGACTGGCTGGCTGGCTGGAGGGCTGACTGGCTGACTGGCTGGAGGGCTGACTGGCTGGAAGGCTGACTGGCTGGCTGGCTGGAGGGCTGACTGGCTGGAGGGCTGACTGGCTGGAGGGCTGACTGGCTGGCTGGAGGGCGGACTGGCTGGAGGGCTGACTGGCTGGCTGGAGGGCTGGCTGGCTGGAGGGCTGGCTGGCTGGAGGGCTGATGGGCTGGCTGGCTGGAGGGCTGACTGGCTGGCTGGCTGGAGGGCTGACTGGCTGGAGGGCTGACTGGCTGGCTGGCTGACTGGCTGGAGGGCTGACTGGCTGGCTGGCTGGAGGGCTGACTGGCTGGCTGGCTGAAGGGCTGGCTGGCTGACTGGCTGGAGGGCTGACTGGCTGACGGGCTGGAGGGCTGACTGGCTGGAGGGCTGACTGGCTGACTGGCTGGAGGGCTGACTGGCTGGCTGGCTGGAGGGCTGACTGGCTGACTGGCTGGAGGGCTGACTGGCTGGAAGGCTGACTGGCTGGCTGGCTGGAGGGCTGACTGGCTGGAGGGCTGACTGGCTGGAGGGCTGACTGGCTGACTGGCTGGAGGGCTGACTGGCTGGAGGGCTGACTGGCTGGAAGGCTGACTGGCTGGCTGGCTGGAGGGCTGACTGGCTGGAGGGCTGACTGGCTGGAGGGCTGACTGGCTGGCTGGCTGGAGGGCTGACTGGCTGACTGGCTGGAGGGCTGACTGGCTGGAAGGCTGACTGGCTGGCTGGCTGGAGGGCTGACTGGCTGGAGGGCTGGCTGACTGGAGGGCTGACTGGAGGGCTGACTGGCTGGAGGGCTGACTGGCTGGAAGGCTGACTGGCTGGAAGGCTGACTGGCTGGCTGGCTGGAGGGCTGACTGGCTGGAGGGCTGACTGGCTGGCTGGCTGGAGGGCTGACTGGCTGGAGGGCTGACTGGCTGGAAGGCTGACTGGCTGGCTGGCTGGAGGGCTGACTGGCTGGAGGGCTGACTGGCTGGAGGGTTGACTGGCTGGCTGGAGGGCTGACTGGCTGGAGGGCTGACTGGCTGGAGGGCTGACTGGCTGGAGGGTTGACTGGCTGACTGGCTGGAGGGTTGACTGGCTGACTGGCTGGAGGGCTGACTGGCTGACTGGCTGGAGGGCTGACTGGCTGGCTGGTTGAATGGCTGGATCAAGGACCATGTATGGTGACAGAAGAAGCAGACACTGATGACACTCAAAGAGGGGAGAGGGGGGAGGGAGGGGGAAAGGGAAGAAAGAGATTGGGAAGAGGAGAGAGAGAGCAAGACAGAGAGTGAAACAAGATAGAGCTAGACTTTCAAGAATGTCAAGAATTCCAGTTACTTCATTGACACATTAACCACAAGCCAGGCTTAGAGACAGTATGTATTTTATATAACTAGACATCCACCATAACGACAGTATCATCACTCTCCCATCATAAAAATAAATTAGTCCAACTATCCGCTTTGTGGTATAAAACAACCCAATGACTCAAGAATGTCTCATGAAGTCCTCTGGCCTCAGTTATTGACAGAATGTCTCAGGAAGTCCTCTGGCCTCAATGACTGACAGGAGGTTCCACCAATCCGTGGCGTGGAGAGAGAGTCACTCCTCCAGGAGGAAGTTGATGAGGGCCGCCCGGGGGGACAGGATGGCTCTCTTGATGGGCCGGTTGCCAAGGAGACGCTGTCCAAGGGGGCTCTCCAGAACCAGCCGACGCACCTGCTCGGCATCCTGGGATACGAGGCGGGACACGGTGACGGTGCCACACAGCCTGTTGTTGATCTGGAGGGAGGAGGGGGGAGGGGGGAAGAAAGAGGAGAGAGAGAGGTGGAGAGGAGAAGAGAGAGGGGGGAAGAAAAAGAGGAGAGAGAGAGGTGGAGAGGAGAAGAGAGAGGGGGGAGGGGGGAAGAAAGAGGAGAGAGAGAGAGGTGGAGAGGAGAAGAGAGAGAAGGAGAGAGAGGGGGGAGGGGTCAGAGAGGTCACTACTTATTAACTGTGTCAATGTTTGTGAGGGAGAGTGGTGCGTCTGTGTGTGTGCGCGTATGTGTGGTGTGTGAAGTGTGTAAATCCCTCTGCTGTAAAGGACTCCATGTATATTGATTGTGTGCAATGTTTATCCACAGGGAGAAAGGCAGAGAGAAGTGGAGAGGGGGCCTCAGAGTGAGAGAAGGAGAGAGAGGGAAGGAAGGAGAAAGAGGTGGAGAACAAGATAAAGAGAGGGAGTGAGCGAGTGAGAGGGAAAGAACGAGGGAGGGAGAGTGAAGGAGTGAGGGAGGGATACAGTGAAGGACAGGGATGGAGGAAGAGAGAGGTAGAGGGAGTGAAGGAGAGGGAAGGAGGGAGAGGTAGAGAGAGTGGGAGGGAAGGTGTATTGTGCCTTTAATCATTAGCCACTTGTCTGTTTAAAGTAAGAGCTGAACTTTTGACATGAAGCTAAACACACACACACCCATAGTAAACACACACACACCCACACATGCACACACACACACACACACACACACACACGCACACACACACCCACACGCACACATAAACTAAACACAGGCTCTGTAAATGACAGAGTGTGTGCCAAGCATAGACCCGTGACTGGGTTAAAGAGTACTGAGTGAAAGTATGTACAAAAGATTGTGTGTGTGTGTGTCTCCATGTGTGTGTGTGTGTGTCTCCATGTGTGTGTGTGTGTGTGTGTCTCCATGTGTGTGTGTGTGTGTGTGTGTCTCCATGTGTGTGTGTGTTTGTGTGTGTGTCTCACCCTGACAGCCAGCTCCAGGGTGTCGGGGGGGTCCAGGTAGAGGGGATCCACGCTGGGCCAGGGCTGCTGCAGCACCTCCCCCACCCAGGACCCCCCAGGGCTGGGCGGCGTCCTGACCTGGCTCAGACCTGGGACACACACACCACACACACACACACACACACACACACACACACACACCCACACAGACACAGACAGGAGTAAGTCATGAGACCATCTCCCAATAGATAAGAGAGTATTTGTCAACTTCCTTCCCCTTCTCTCTTTCTCTCTTTCTCTCTTTCTCTCTTTCTCTCTCTCTCTCTCTCTTCCTTCTTCTCTCTCTATTACTCTCTCCCTTTCTCTAAACAGTTGTTAGTCAAATCTGACATGCCACCACACACACACACAGTCCAATCAAATCCACTAACAGCAACCAATCCCCTGTCAGCCTTTCAGACACCACATCCTGTCCAGTACATACCCCACAATCATTTACTCCACCCTACACACACACACACACACACTTCCTGTAAGATTCCCTGACTGAAGCTATCAGAAGGAGGATATGCTTTTCCAAAGAACTCCCCATAACCCACACACGTGTATATGCTTATATGTGTGTGTGTGTGTGTGTGTGTGTATAAGTGTGTGTGTGTGTATAAGTGTGTGTGTGTGTGACCCACCAGCCCAGAGCTCAGATGCTAGGTGAGGAGCCATGGGAGCAGCCATCACCACCAGTGCTGCCAGAGCCTCTTCATACTCCACACTGTGCTGCACCACAGCAGCCGGCGCACTCTGGAGACACACACACACACACACACACACACACACACACACACACACACACACACACGGTCAGTCCAATTGACACTCCTGAGGTGAGGTGGCCAGGGCGGTTGCCATAGCAGCGTGTACTCACAGACAGTGTGTTGGACAGCCCCATGAGCCGGGCGATGGCAGTGTTGACCTGGAAGTCCTCCGCAAGGTGACCTGTCACCTGGAAGCACAACACAACAGCTTATTTACACACAGGTTCATATATATATGGACCAACTGAAATACATGAGACACACTAATACTTATTAGGTATCACTAAGTGTTTATAAAATAACTATTTTATAACTATTTTGATATAACATAACTATTTTATAAACACTTACTAATGATGCAAGTTGTGATTAGTAATGCAAGTTCTAAAGCATTTACTAACTGTTAGTTAAGGCTTTAGCGTGACCTAATTTTAACTATTTATTAGTGCTGTCAGTTTAACGCGTTATTAACGGCGTTAACGCAAACCCAAATTAACGGCGTCAATTTTCTTATCGCGCGATTAACGCTCTTTTTGGCCTTGCAGACTTTGTAGTTTTTTTCACATGCTGTTGCAACAATTACCGACTTTAGAAAAACTACAATACCACACCGGATCTAGCTAGACCGGAAACAAAACAACAGGCGCGCCACAAACACAGCCGGCTAAAGAGAAACAAACACTTGTTTGGCTTGCGAGCCGGCTAAAGAGTAGTAGCAGAGCCCGTTTACGGATAGTAGACATTCTCTTGTAGTAGGCTAACGTTACGTTTTGAGTGGATGGCGAGTGCGAGATGCCGAAATGGATGCCAATAAGATTCTGAATGGAGAGTTTACTTTTAAAAAGTTGCCAAATGGTTCCATTGACAAGACCAGTGATCTGTGTGTTTTGTCGTTGTAAACTGAGCTATCATTGCAGCACGTCCAGTCTGAAATACCACTTTATGGCCAAGCACACAGCTGATGCGAATTCTCCGCCCCCTCGTCAAAGCCAGGCGATTGCAATGTTGTTTTCAATAAAAAAAATATTGGCACGAAGCAATCCGAACCACTTTTCCATGTTGATAAGAGCATTAAAATTTGAAAAAAAGAATGTGACAAAAAGAAATCAAGGGACATTGAGAATAGATTAAAATGTGCGATTAATTATGATTAATCGCGAGTTAACTATGACATTAATGCGATTAATCGCGATTAAATATTTTAATCGTTTGACAGCACTACTATTTATGCATTATTAAACATTTTGAAGAAATGTATTGTTAATTTTTTATAAAGGAGGAACTAACTATTAGCTGACACTTTGTAATTGCCAAAAAGTGCTGTCTTATTATAAAGTGTTAGTAGTAATAGTGATAGTATATATTACTGTTATATACAGGATAATGTATATCTTTATCTACAGGACGGTATAGTAAACGCTAGCATCATCCTGTGACATTATTTCTGAGTGTCTTTCTAGTCAGGGTGTATGGCTACTGTTCCTGTCTCCACGGTAACCTCTGGTCAAGGTGTATGGCTACTGTTCCTGTCTCCACGGTAACCTCTGGTCAGGGGGAATGGCTACTGTTCCTGTCTTCACGGTAACCTCTAGTCAGGGTGAATGGATACTCTTGCTGTCTCCACAGTAACATCTATTCAGGGTGATTGGATACTATTCCTGTCTCCATGGTAACTTCAAGTCAGGTCTGGGTATATTCCTACGTGAAACATTAGTAAGTTAGACGATAGAGGTTATGAAGCTACAGGTCAGAGGTTGGTGGGAGGGTCTGGGGGGAGGGTCTGGGGGGAGGGTCTGGGGGGAGGGTGGCGCACAGAAGATCAGACGACAGGCCAGGCTTCGAGGGGTCCAGCTTGGCTATTTATAAAGTGTGAAAGCACTTGAAAGTGGACCTAAAATCAATTTCCCTCCTCCGCTCCTTGCAGCGTGTCTGGTAAGAGAAAAGCTGGCCGGGGGAGAGAGAGAGAGCGGGAGAGAGATGGCTTCCTTCGTAGCCAGAAATCACAAGGGAGTGGTGGTGGGGGGGGCGGGTGAACATCAAAGTAGTCATTGTGGATTAACTAGACAATGGCAGACTAACCGAACTACAGATATGCTTACCCACCCACCCATCCATCTGTCTAATATTACATTAACAAGGTATTTTTATATTTAGACCTTTAATATATTGAATTGTGACCCCATCAGTGACCTCTACTGGTCCACATCAGTAGTACACCAACTAAATAACGACCTTCGTTCTCTTGGTTTGTCATGTCACTGTCCACATACATTTAGCTACACAGGGAGCTGTGTTCTAGACGATTATATACATGTAGCTACACAGGGAGCTGTGTTCTAGAAGATTATATACATTTAGCTACACAGGGAGCTGTGTTCTAGACGATTATATACATTTAGCTACACAGGGAGCTGTGTTCTAGACGATTATATACATGTAGCTACACAGGGAGCTGTGTTCTAGAAGATTATATACATTTAGCTACACAGGGAGCTGTGTTCTAGACGATTATATACATTTAGCTACACAGGGAGCTGTGTTCTAGACGATTATATACATTTAGCTACACAGGGAGCTGTGTTCTAGAAGATTATATACATTTAGCTACACAGGGAGCTGTGTTCTAGAAGATTATATACATTTAGCTACACAGGGAGCTGTGTTCTAGAAGATTATATACATGTAGCTACACAGGGAGCTGTGTTCTAGAAGATTATATACATTTAGCTACACAGGGAGCTGTGTTCTAGAAGATTATATACATTTAGCTACACAGGGAGCTGTGTTCTAGAAGATTATGTTTTGATGCTGTTGTGGAAGAAAGTAGTTTTGCTATGTTGTAAGAAGGGTATGTAGTTATGTTAGAAGGTAAGAAGGTTGTTGTTGTGTAGCTACCTGCTCTATAGTGTAGTTAGTGATGTTGTTGTGTCGTTGTTGTTGTGTTGTGCAGCTCCTTGCTGAACAGTGTAGTTGGTGTTGTGTTACCTGCTGAACAGTGTAGTTGGTGTTGTGTTACCTGCTGAACAGTATAGTTGGTGTTCTCCCAGATGTTCCTGGCTGCCTTCAGCTCCTTGGGCCCCAGCAGGGAGGGGTCAGGGAGGGGCCCGCGCTGCCGAGCTGTCCTCAGCTTGGACACCAGCCCCCACAGACGAGCCTGCCAGCGCAGAACTCCAGGGAGGGCGTCGTCTGAGGGACACACACACACAGGCATCACTCACACACAGGCATCACTCACACACAGCAGCACACTCACACCAGCACACACACACACACACCAGCACACACACACACACAGCAGCACACTCACACACAGCAGCACACTCACACCAGCACACACACACCAGCACACACACACCAGCACACACACACCAGCACACAGGTATGCAGGGTTTTTTTGGTCCATAAAGTGGCAGATATGCGCGTGTGTGTGAGGCTCTGTGTGTGTATGGTGTGTGTATGTCCTCACGTGCGAGTGTGTGTGTGTGTGTGCAGGACGGTCTGTGTGTGTGGGACTCACTCTTGACGTCCCAGAGGATGTCGTTCTCGGGCGGGGCAGCATACAGGATGTAGAGGCGAAGCGTGTCGATGCCGTACTGCTGCACCAGCTCTTGAGGGTCCAGGCCGTTGTGCTTCGACTTACTCATCTTCTCCCAGCTCACCTGCACCTGGCCTGCAGCCCCGCCCTCCAGCTCTGGCTCCTCCCCTAGGGCGGGAGGTGAAGGAGGGGATGAGAATTAGGAGGGCGAAGATGAGAATGACATCTCGTTAGTTGGTTTCTCATACGTACACGTGTTGAGACACAACCCTAACCTCATTCACACACTCAACTTTAGACACACACACACACACACACAGACTCTCTCTCTCTCACACACACACACACACTCAGACATGCTGTAAAGAGGCTGTTCCCTCCACTCTGGTCCTAGCGATGTTTACCCTGTTGCCGGGCAACAAAAATCTGAGGGAAAACCCAGGGCAGCCAGTCAATTTAGAGAAACTCTGCTGTGTACCAGCCTGAGGGTGTGTGTGTGTGTGTGTGTGTTCTCTGTTCTGGTCAAGTCTATTCTGTTCTGGTCTGCTCTGGTTTATATTAAATACATATAATTATGTATCTATAATTGGACAGGTGTTGGTTTATATTTAATTATACATCTATAATTGGACAGGTGTTAGGTGAATGCATGTAGCCCCTGTTATAGCCCTGTGTGTAGCTCTGTGTGTAGCCCTGTGTGTAGCTCTGTGTGTGTAGCCCTGTGTGTGTAGCTCCTGTGTGTAGCTCCTGTGTGTAGCCCTGTGTGTAGCCCTGTGTGTAGCTCCTGTGTGTAGCTCCTGTGTGTAGCCCTGTGTGTAGCCCTGTGTGTAGCCCTGTGTGTGAAGCTCCTGTGTGTAGCTCCTGTGTGTAGCTCCTGTGTGTAGCCCTGTGTGTAGCCCTGTGTGTAGCCCTGTGCGTAGCTCCTGTGTGTAGCTCTGTGTGTAGCTCCTGTGTGTAGCTCTGTGTGTAGCTCCTGTGTGTAGCTCCTGTGTGTAGCTCCTGTGTGTAGCTCTGTGTGTAGCTCCTGTGTGTAGCCCTGTGTGTAGCCCTGTGTGTAGCCCCTGTTATACCCCTGTGTGTAGCCCTGTTATAGCCCTGTGTGTAGCCCTGTGTGTACCTGTGAGGTCCAGCTCCTCCCTCCTCAGGTAGCGTCCTGTGTCTGCCAGTCTGAAGGTCTGACCCTTAATCAGACCCTGCACCAACAGCTTCCTGAACGGCTCCCTGCAACTCACACACACACCACATCAACACACACACACACACCACATCAACACACACACACACACCACATCAACACACACACACACACCACCTCAACACACACACACACACCACCTCAACACACACACACACACCACCTCAACACACACACCACATCAACACACACACACCACATCAACACACACACACACCACATCAACACACACACACACACCACATCAACACACACACACACACACACCACATCAACACACACACCACATCAACACACACACACCACATCAACACACACACACACACACACCACCTCAACACACACACCACATCAACACACACACACCACATCAACACACACACACACCACATCAACACACACACACCACATCAACACACACACACACCACATCAACACGCACACACCACATCAACACACACACACACACCACATCAACACA
>NC_140362.1:1920000-1930000 GCF_054491055.1 Hypomesus nipponensis | reverse complement strand
CAGGGACCAGGAGGTGAGCAGGGACCAGGAGGTGACCTGGGACCAGGGGGTGAGCAGGGACCAGGAGGTGAGCAGGGACCAGGAGGGGACCAGGAGGTGAGCAGGGACCAGGGACCAGGAGGTGAGCAGGGACCAGGACACCATGACTGCATCATGGTCTTTATTCCAGGAGGAATCCCCACGTGGATAAGAGGCTCTCATCACAGATCATAATCACCGCCTCTTCACACAGCGATGACTCACTGTCCGTCACCAGAGGTGTGTGTGTGGGTGAGTGTGTGTGGGTGAGTGTGTGTGTGTGAGCGAGTGTGTGTGTGTGAGTGTGTGTGTGTGTGGGGGGGTGAGTGTGTGTGTGGGGGGGTGAGTGTGTGTGTGCGCAGGGTGCGTTCCCTCTTTCACAATGTTGTTTATCACCAGAGTGTTCCCATCCCAGCTGTCACTTTTTACAGAGCAGCTTCCTGGATCACAGCCCCTCCATAACCAGCCAATCACAGCCCCTCCACAACCAGCCAATCACAGCCCCTCCACAACCAGCCAATCACAGCCCCTCCACAACCAGCCAATCACAGCCCAAACTTAAAGGAAACTCAACTCAATATCTGGATATGCTTTCTTGTTATTTCTCCAGTGTGCATTTCCCCTCAAAGCCTTGCTCACTTGCATGCCAATAACATATCATTTGCATCCATATCAGATTAACTGTCCAGAGTCAGGGCCAAGTGCAGTTAAGGGTGGCATTAGGACCAGGTGAGGGGGTATCAGGGGCAGAGGGTCTCACCTGGGGCAGGGGCAGTTGACCCAGTCATGGGCCCCCTCCAGAGGGGACCCCCCCCTGCCGGAGAGGGAGGCCAGCTTGGGCAGGGCGACCGGGAGCTCTTCCTCCGGCACCGGCACCGGACCACAACTCCCACAATGCACCATGGGGATGGGCGTGCCCCAGTACCGCTGCCGGGAAATCAGCCAATCCCTGAGCTTGGAACTGGTCAGGTGGCCTCCCACTTTCCTCTCTCTGGCATTCTGAGTAATGGAGTCAAAGGCCTTCTCTCTGGTGAGACCCGAGTACTACAGAAACACAGATAGAGAGAAAAAATTAGATATGATAAAAGAAAGATGACAAGAAATAAATGTAGAATATATGTCAAAGTAGTAAAATGCATGCATTCATGTATATTAATATTTAAGCAAGTTTGTGTGTGTATTTAAGTAAGGTTATATGCATGCATGTATGTCTGTATGTATTGACATGTATAGGACATACAGGATCAGAGGATCTACAGACCTCAGCAGAGTTGATGAGTGTGTGTGTGTCGTCATGATGCCTCTTCAGAACAGGCAGCCATCGCAAACCCAGTGCTGCAGCCACACACACATCCTCCTCGCTACTGTCTGGGATACCTGGACACAAACACGTACACACACATACACACACACACACACAGATGCACACACACCTTGTATTAGAATGTGGCACCTTTGTAGAAAGTGATACAGTCCCCAGGGTGGTATTTACCCAGAGCATGCTGGGATATGTGACCCAGAGCATGCTGGGATATGTGACTCAGAGCATGCTGGGATATGTGACCCAGAGCATGCTGGGATATGTGACTCAGAGCATGCTGGGATATGTGTAATGTGAGACAAACACCTCCAGGTGGGAGCTGTTAATCCCAAGGGAGAGTGTGTGTGTGTGTGTGGGTGTGTGTGTGAGAGGGGGGACAAACACAACCACAGTGGGACACATAAGACACATGACACAGGCACAACACACAGCTAGACTTACCTATCACAGTGTCTAGATGGCCATCGAACTGCTCCTTGTGTGAGATGATGAGGGGAACTTCCTGTCCGGTGAACAGGTTGTGTGCTGTGACCTCTGTCAGGCAGTCTACAGGTCAGAGGTCAGAGGTCAGGGGTGGCAGAGACGCTCCCCGGTGCCTCATTAGCAACAAAACTTCACACACACATACACACAGTGCTGGAGGTAACACTGCCTTATTGCCTCTTTCCCTCTTTCTCTCTCTCTCTCGCTCACTATAATAATATAATTGCATAATTGCACAGACAACAGGTAAAAGCAAATTGAACATGTCTGTCATTCACAAACCAGCCCCCCCCCCCCACACACACACACACACAGACACACACACACACACACAAAAAGACACAGACACACGCACACACACAAAGACACAGTCAGGTGCGTGCCTGCTCCAGGTCGCAGGGCTGCCTCCAGCAGGGGGCGCAGGGGGCTGTTCCCGTGCAGCAGCCTGTGAGAGGGCAGGAGGGCCAGGTAGGCTGCCCCGAACACGGCCTCTGGGCTGGGGGTGTAGCCAGCCAGGGTCTCCCCTGCATCCTGCCCATCCACCTGGGGGGGAGAGAGGAGTCACGTTAAACTATCTTACTGTGAACCACATAAGCAGGTAGGGCTGCACGATTAATCGAATTTTAATCACGATTTCGGCTTCCCACAATCAAATTCGCGTGATCGGGCGATATTTAAAATGCGTCATTCCGTTCATTGAACGCTCCGTATCAAAGTTTTTTGGCAAAGCCAATCTAGCGCTCCGTAAACCAATAGGTGCGTTCGACATCGGCTGTGGCTGCATGAAACGACCAGCGAGAGTTGCCGCTTGCTGTCGGGGAGGAGTTATAAAGGGCTCCTTAAGTCGGAAAATGTGTCATTTTATGTATTGGGCTATGGTCAACTCTTTCTCCAATCTGCAGGCTGCAGCCGGCTGCAGCGCTGCGTGGAGTTAAATACACCTGATGTCTGTTCATGTGCCTCCATGAGCCAGTCAGACTTGTTTCCTGCACCATACAGCTTAATTTCTAGATGTAGACGGTTCCAGACAGAGTAACGTGAGAAAAATTCCGCAACAGATAGAAGTCGGTCATAAGGCTGCTATCTTAACAAAGAAAAAAAAAAAAAAACTACCTGTGACCTGCCTTCGCTAATCCCTAAAGCCTTATTTTAGATACAGTATAAGTTTAGATAGCTTGCAAATACAGAGGATAGCCTACCGAAGTTGAGTTAGCCAATGTCGTTAGCGATGCTAGCTAATGTTATGTTCTACTAGCCATTAGCCTATTTGAGCTTGGTTTTCCAAAGCCCAAGTGTAACTGAGACGACACAGTAAATAATTCCTCTTTCAAGTAATAAGCCCCCGTTCAATTGTTGAGCATTAAATTAGCTGCAAGGTCTGTAGAGATCTTGGGACTATGCCACTCGAGCGAACACAGATCTTTGTTTTGCTCATGCAGAATTCGGTTAAATAAAATCGGTGAAATAAACGTAATGAGTGGAACAAAAGATGAAGTAACGTGGCATTTTATTTTTTGTGAGTTTTAACTTGTCCAGTGGGGCAAGTACATTTCTCTTCCACTTGCCCTACAAAAAAATCCACTTGTTCCGGACAAGCGGACAAGCCTTAATGCTGAGCCCTGCCTTATTTGTTTTTTTTTATTGATTATATATTATGAGTTTTATACACATCCATTATGCAAGTACAATGTATTGTGACAATAAAATTTGATTAGGTTATAATCAACAAATAATCGTGATAATTAATCGTGATCTCAATATTGATCAAAATAATCGTGATTGTCATTTTGGCCTTAATCGTGCAGCCCTATAAGCAGGTCATATAAAGGTCAAAAATCTTCTTTGGTTGGTTAGCTGGGATGATGTCATAGTTGCTATTTGGTGACATAATGTATGATGTCATCGTGGGTCCATTGTGACTAGGGATGCACGATATTGAATATTAGCCGACATTCGATATGCCGATATTTACAAGCTCATTTTGGCTGAATGCCGATGCCGATATCTACAGTACACCTCTGCTTTATAATGCATGTCTCATGTCAGGCTGCATGTCTCATGTCTCATGTCAGGCTGCATGTCTCATGTCAGACTGCATGTCTCATGTCAGACTGCATGTCTCATGTCTCATGTCTCATGTCAGGCTGCATGTCTCATGTCAGACTGCATGTCTCATGTCTCATGTCAGGCTGCATGTCTCATGTCAGACTGCATGTCTCATGTCTCATGTCAGACTGCATGTCTCATGTCAGGCTGCATGTCTCATGTCAGACTGCATGTCTCATGTCTCATGTCAGGCTGCATGTCTCATGTCTCATGTCAGGCTGCATGTCTCATGTCAGACTGCATGTCTCATGTCTCATGTCAGACTGCATGTCTCATGTCAGACTGCATGTCTCATGTCTCATGTCAGGCTGCATGTCTCATGTCAGGCTGCATGTCTCATGTCAGACTGCATGTTTCATGTCTCATGTCAGGCTGCATGTCTCATGTCTCATGTCAGGCTGCATGTCTCATGTCTCATGTCAGGCTGCATGTCTCATGTCTCATGTCAGGCTGCATGTCTTATGTCAGACTGCATGTCTCATGTCAGGCTGCATGTCTCATGTCAGGCTGCATGTCTCATGTCAGGCTGCATGTCTCATGTCAGGCTGCATGTCTCATGTCAGGCTGCATGTCTCATGTCCCACACACACACTGTCTCTCTATCACAGGGATGGAATAAGATTTAAATAAGGAGGCCATAGCCTAACCTTCTCAATGTCCTGCATGTGTGGGGATGTGTGTGTGGCATCATAGGTGAGGAGGTGAAGAGATCCCAGGTGACTCACCACAAACACTCTCACCACTCCGACGCCTTTAAGACAGTTCAAAGGAGTCTGATTTGCTCTGCCGCATGTTTGGGTAAATTGCTGCTTTCAAACAGTCGTGCGGGCTGAATGAAAATCAATCATTTGTCAACTAGAACTACGTGGCAACTACACTGTGAGTCAAACTAGGAGCACTTTCAATGAGAGGGGGGAGGAAGAAAGGGTGGAGATAGAGAGGTGGAGAAGGAGCGGAGGATGAAAGAGGGAGGGGGAGAAGGAGAGGAGGATGAGGCGAACCTTGAGTTGGAAGTCGAAGTAGCATCCAGAACATTCTCCTATCCAGTTAGCCTGCATGGCCTTCACTCCGTACCAGTCTGGGAGCTCTGCCAGGGCATCCAGGAGGGACTAGGACACAGGAGATAGGACACTAGCACTGAGGATACATTATGAGGAGACAAGGAGACGAGAACTGAGGATACATCATAAGGAGACAAGGAGACTACCTAGGACTGAGGATACATCATAGTTAGCTGTATGCCTGACAATGTCTGTTTGACTAGCTGGCTGGCTGGATTTTAAAGGACTCTTTCATAGCCAAGCCAATTAAATGGAATAAAGCGGCTTTCTAGATGTGTATGTGCAGCAGACAAAAATGTATCTTTCTAAATCTCCACCTCTGGCCAGCCGACTTTCATGGACATTACAAAGCAATCTTTCTCTCTCTCGCTCTCTCTCTGTCTCACTCTCTCGCTCTCTCATCTAAAACCTTTTATAGGCACTCTCTCAGACACACACACACTGTCTTGCCATCTCTCTTACTGTGTCACATTCTACCAATCACGTATTTCTGAATCTTTCTCACACAGTGGTTAGGAAACAGGATGCAAGGCCAGAAACACACAGAAACACACAGCTGGTCTCCAGAGATGAGAACGGATCTCTCTCTCTTTATCTCTCTGTCTCTCTGTCTCTCTCTCTCAGAGAGAAAAGAGACAGAGGCAATAAAAAGAGAGAGAGAGACAGGGATGAGAGAGACAGAGAAAGGCAGAGAGAGAGGCAGAGAGAGTGAGTGTGATATAGGGAGGCAAGAGAGAGTGAGAGTGTAATAGAGAGTGAGGCAGGGACAGAGTGAGAGTGTAATAGAGAGTGAGACAGGGACAGAGAGTGAGACAGGGACAGAGAGTGAGACAGGGACAGAGTGAGAGTGTAATAGAGAGAGAGTGAGACAGGGACAGAGTGAGAGTGTAATAGAGAGAGTGTGAGACAGGGACAGAAAGTGAGACAGGGACAGAGAGTGAGTGTAATAGAGAGAGAGTGAGACAGGGACAGAGTGAGAGTGTAATAGAGAGAGAGTGAGACAGGGACATAGAGTGAGACAGTGACAAAGAGTGAGACAGGGACAGAGAGTGAGACAGAGACAGAGAGTGAGACAGGGACAGAGAGTGAGACAGGGACATAGTGAGAGTGTAATAGAGAGAGTGTGAGACAGGGACAGAGTGAGAGTATAATAGAGAGAGTGAGACAGGGACAGAGTGAAACAGGGACAGAGAGTGAGACAGGGACAGAGAGTGAGAGAGAATGCTCCTCACTTTCATCTAGAAACACAATCAATGATTTCACGTAAAAATACTTCTTAACTGAAAAATGTGTCTCCACCAGTCTCCATGGCAACTAAACAAAGCTATAAAATGCCAATGTCAATAAAATGAATGTTGCCAAGGTCTGTGTGTGGTGTGTGTATATGTGTGTGTGTGTGTGAAAATTTGACATTTTATTCAACTATAACATATAGGTTTAACCCTGGGTTTGGGGTTAATGAGGTAACTCCAGGTTTAACCCTGGGTTTGGGGTTAATGAGGTAACTCCAGGTTTAACCCTGGGTTTGGGGTTAATGAGGTAACTCCAGGTTTAACCCTGGCTTTGGGGTTAATGAGGTAACTCCAGGTTTAACCGTGGGTTTGGGGTTAATGGGGTAACTCCAGGTTTAACCCTGGTTTGGGGTTCATGCAGCTGAAAGAATAAAGCTCAAATTGTCCATCACGCCACACAAACACACCTTCGTAACACATTTATTTAATGGAAACACGATTGTAGTTATGGTCAGATTCAGATTTGTTTAATATTATAGTTTGCTTATCTTGTGTAAGGTATGCTCAATTAGAATATGGTGGTCTTGTGTAAGGTATGCTCAGTTAGACTATAGTTGTCTTGTGTAAGGTATACTGTGGTAGACTATGGTTGTCTTGTGTAAGGTATACTGTGGTAGACTATGGTTGTCTTGTGTAAGGTATACTGTGGTAGACTATGGTTGTCTTGTGTAAGGTATACTGTGGTAGACTATGGTTGTCTTGTGTAAGGTATACTGTGGTAGACTATGGTTGTCTTGTGTAAGGTATATTTTGACAGACTATGGTCCATGTTTGGTTAAAATCAGCAGACACCACTTGCGTCTACAGGAGCGAGCTCAGCTCATGACTAGACCTGGGTTGAGTTAACAAGTTCATAAAACCCAGTCGTGTCACCGCTTTACATGATTGTGGTTGTTAGTCTTTGTGAAGACTGCTAATTAAAAGATATCCCAAGCATGTTGAACTTGCTTCAGAGGACAGGCCCTCTGGTGTGTGGTTCATATGTGATGTGGTTCATAATGTGGTTCATATGTGATGTGGTTCATAATGTGGTTCATATGTGATGTGGTTCATTAGGGTTAATAAGTGATGTACAGGACGTGTGGGTGAGGGAGCAGTGTGTGGCTGAAGGAGGGAGGGGGAGAGAGGGGGATGTGTGGGTGAAGGAGGGAGGGGGAGAGAGGGGGATGTGTGGGTGAAGGAGGGAGGGGGAGAGAGGGGGATGTGTGGCTGAAGGAGGGAGGGGGAGAGAGGGGGATGTGTGGCCGAAGGAGGGAGGGGGAGAGAGGGGGATGTGTGGGTGAAGGAGGGAGGGGGAGAGAGGGGGATGTGTGGCTGAAGGAGGGAGGGGGAGAGAGGGGGATGTGTGGCCGAAGGAGGGAGGGGGAGAGAGGGGGATGTGTGGCTGAAGGAGGGAGGGGGAGAGAGGGGGATGTGTGGCTGAAGGAGGGAGGGGGAGAGAGGGGGATGTGTGGCTGAAGGAGGGAGGGGGAGAGAAGGGGATGTGTGGCTGAAGGAGGGAGGGGGAGAGAGGGGGATGTGTGGCTGAAGGAGGGAGGGGGAGAGAGGGGGATGTGTGGCTGAAGGAGGGAGGGGGAGAGAGGGGGATGTGTGGGTGAAGGAGGGAGGGGGAGAGAGGGGGATGTGTGGGTGAAGGAGGGAGGGGGAGAGAGGGGGATGTGTGGGTGAAGGAGGGAGGGGGAGAGAGGGGGATGTGTGGCTGAAGGAGGGAGGGGGAGTAAGCGTGAAGAGGGACCCTCCAGAGAGAGGTGCATGATGGGAGTGTATATTAGCTAGAGAGCATCAGAAATGTAGCACACATTCAGCAACGCACTCAAGGACAAGCAAACACACACTTTAACGCACACACACACACATACATACACGCATACAAATACACACTGTATACAAGTGAACATAATAGTGGGGATATGAACTCCAATTACAGTATTCCTGTGGATCCTTTTAACACATGGCCTCCCTCCCAACTCTCTTTCTTTCTCTCTCTGTTCCACTGAAGTGAGACTGACGGCAAGAGAGGTGATCATGCTCCCAGCCCTACACACATGAGACACTTCCTGTTCCAGAGGCAGACTCTGACTCTACATCTGACTCTACCTCTGTCTGCTTCAGACTCTCCTTTGGTTTATATCTCCGTGTTTGTGTGTGTGCATGAATGTTCATGCTTGTGTATGTGCATCTGTGAGTGAGTGCATGTTTGCATGTTTGTAGCCCTCCAGTTAAGGAGGCTAAAATACGTCCCCCCCTCCACCCCCCTCCTCCACCCCCCCCCCCCTCCACCCTGCTGGGGGCTGATTGGAGCCAGTGCTGGGTGGAAGCCCTGATTGCCAAACACTGGTCCTTGTGAGCATAGCCGATTGGGAACACAGGACAAACACCCACACACCTTAGGTGTGAAACTAGGCACATACAAACACACACATCAGGCACTTGCAATCATTACAGGTGCAGTGCATTTACATTTCCCCCTCCCTCCCTCCCTCCCTCCCTCCCTCCCTCCCTCCCTCCCTCCCTCCCTCCCTCCCTCCCTCCCTCCCTCCCTCCCTCCCTCCCTCCCTCCCTCCCTCCCTCCCTCCCTCCCTCCCTCCCTCCCTCCCTCCCTCCCTCCCTCCCTCCCTCCCTCCCTCCCTCCCTCCCTCTCTACCTTGGCGTAGCTGGTGGTCCTGATGAACCACTGTCGGAGCAGCTTCTTCTCCACCAGGGCTCCAGACCTCCAGGACCGCCCCGCCTCGTCCACCTGCTCGTCAGCCAGCACCGTCCGGTCCACTGGGTCCCAGTTCACCACTGCCTGACACACACACACACAATCACAGGAAGTCAAACCAAGCCGACATTCCTGGATGTCCCCAGCTGTCCCAGAATACCTCCTTCTGATAGGCCAGTCCTGCCTTGAACAGCCTGACGAACAGGAACTGGGTCCACCGATAGTACTCAGGCTGGCAGGTGGTCACTTCCTGTCACACAACAGCTGCAGTCAGGGAGAATTCACAGACTCTCTCACACACACACACAGACACACACATACACAGACATACAGAGACATACACACACACAGACATACACACAGACATACACACACAGCCCAGCGTATTCCTCCTCACCCGGTCCCAGTTAAAACAGAGTCCCAGACTGTCCAGCTGCTCCCTCATGGACGCAATATTACTGAGGGGAGAGGAGACAAGGAGACAAGGGTATTACTGAGAAGAGAGGAGACAAGGAGACAAGGGTATTACTGAGAGGAGAGGAGACAAAGAGACAAGGGTATTACTGAGAGGAGGGGAGACAAGGAAACAAGGGTATTACTGAGAGGAGGGGAGACAAGGAGACAAGGGTATTACTGAGAGGAGAAGAGACAAGGAGACAGTGGTATTACTGAGAGGAGACAAAGAGACAAGGGTAATACTGACAGGAGAGGAGACAAGGAGACAAGGGTATTACTGAGAGGAGGGGAGACAAGGAGACAAGGGTATTACTGAGAGGAGGGGAGACAAGGAGACAAGGGTATTACTGAGAGGAGAAGAGACAAGGAGACAGTGGTATTACTGAGAGGAGACAAAGAGACAAGGGTAATACTGACAGGAGAGGAGACAAGGGTATTACTGAGAGGAGAGGAGACAAGGAGACAAGGGTATTACTGAGAGGAGGGGAGACAAGGAGACAAGGGTATTACTGAGAGGAGAAGAGACAAGGAGACAGTGGTATTACTGAGAGGAGACAAA